>NC_083348.1:105574674-105886958 GCF_019175385.1 Lycium barbarum
GAATTAATATTTTGGGCTCCTAAATTAGATCAAATATATTATGTAGTAATAATAATAATAACAATAATAATAAATTTCATAATTAGTGTTAATATAATAATCTTATCATTAGTATATAAAATATAAGCAAAGTAATAATAGAGTAAAAATATTACCTAAGCTATGTCTTATGATCAATATATAATAAGTAAGTAGCGATGTACGACGTATTAATTCTTAACAATACTAATATAGTAGTAGAAATTATAATAAAGTAAGGGTGAAAAATAAGATATTTGATTTATCAATAACTTAGAAGCTCAAGAAAATGAAATGGAATAAAGGAAGGACAAAATTGGGTGTCAACATTGGCTACATAACCTTTTGAAGAAAAACAATAATATAAGGTCTACGTTTTTTGTTGTACAATAATTTCATTTGCTCTCACTAATGGGTTGATACGCATGTGGCAATGAATTCACCATTATTGACTTAATGAGGATACTTTGGGAATTACATGAATATTGTTTAATTTTTTTAATATGGAGTGCCCCTTTTTTTTACATTGCTTGTTTTTTTAATATGGGGTCAACCTTTTTTTTTATATTGCTTTATTTTTTTTAATATGGGGTTCACTTTTTTTTTTTTATATACATGAGCTTGGAGGCGGTGGGGTTCACTTTTTTTCCTTTTTTTTTTTTTTAAAGACGAAACCACTTTGGCTTATATAATGTATCTATGTATATGTCGTTGTGTACAATTGTAAAGATTTATGTATTGGGTAGTGATAGCATATATATATTTATATTGCTAATAAACATACCTAAATTTACACTGTTGATGCATATATATAGATGAACATTAATACATATACACAAATGTTATTTGTTTATTAAGTGGAATTATGTGAGCATAATAAAATAGTGAAAAGTAAAAGGAGTGTAAAAGTGACACGTGGCCAAAAACATAATTAATACCTGCCACTTAAAATGACATCATCTGTTGTGATGCAATTTTTATGTGCAGGGGCAAAATTGAAAAAGTACGAATATATTTAATACTAAGTTATAGTAAGATTCTACTTTTAACTAATGAAAATGGCAAGTGCTTTGACCAAATTGCCCTTGGTTGATGATCCACTTCTTCAACTCATGCTTTTATATTGTTTAATTTTTAAAAAGGGAATTTGTCTATTACAAATTAAAAACTGAAAAAATGAAAGAAATTGCACGAATTGTCCTTCAAATGGGCTGGTATTTAATTTTTGCCTTTAGCAATTAATTTTAGAAATAATTTCAATAATATACAATCCAGCATAAAATATTATATTCATGTAGTTATATTTTTAATTTACATCTGTATAACCAACTTCTTTTACAATAGTGTTTATACACACGACATACAACATTATACACTTACTGTACATAATGTGTCGATCTTATATAAAAGCGTATAATAATGTATAAAAGGGTTATTTTGGGTAATATTAAAAATATGAGTCATTTAGGTAAATATTTTTCCCAAATAGACATAGGCTGTTATTTTTGCTAAACTTAATGCGTAGTGGCCATAAGTTTTTAATGGTGCGGAATATAGCTTGTGAGATACTATGATGCAGAAATATAAATTTATACCCCAAAATTTTATTTTTTTATTTTTTATTTTTAGGGACAAAAATTAAACAACAACACAAAATAAGGGCATAAGTGACAACGAGCCTAAAAAATAGGGAGAAAGTTTTGGTAGGACCCACAACACACATGTGGATCCTCACCTTATTTTTTTTCTTTTTTCTTTTTTACATGAGTAAGAGGTTGATCTCCTAATTCTTCACGTGGATCCCACATTAATTTTTTTTTATCTCTACTATTATGAAAGAGTGGGCCGCACCTTAAATTTGTTTTTTTATTTGTACTATTATAGAAAAGTGGGCCCCAATTTATTTTTATTTTTTAAAATTCTACTATTATAGAATAGTGGGCCCACCTTAATTATTTTTAAGATCGTTTATATTTCGTCTTCTTGATGTTATTCCTCATTATTGGTGTGAGACGTATGTGTCTAAACTTATACCCAAAGGTATAAGTTTTAAATGTTTTGCTTTTATGACTTCTATAGCAGTTTTTGTGTTCAATTTAAATCGTTATTTCTTTTTTCCCAAACTTCACTTCTTTACATTTTCTCTAAGCATACCTTTACCATTTTCTGAACTTATTATCATTATTTAAATATCGTATTTTTTTCTGTTGCAATTGTCTTCAACTTCTTCACTTGGACTCCACCTTAATTTTTTCCTAGCAATTGTCTCCTACTTCTTTACGTGGACTCCACCTTAATTTTTTATTTTTATTTTTGTAATTGTCTCCTAATTCTCCACGTGAACCCCACCTTAATTTTTTTAATCTCTACTATTATAGAATAGTCGGCCCCACCTTAATTTTTTTTTAATCTATACTATTATAAAAGATTGGGGCCCACCTTATTTTTTTTTTTTAACATTTTTTCTACTATTAATTTTTTTTTAAGATTGGGGCCCATCCCTTTTTTTGGGGGGGGGGGGGTGGAGAGACTGCCGACGAAACTTTACTACTGTATAGAAACTCATGTTTCTATATAGTAGTAATTTTAAACATTTTTTCTACTATTAAATTTTTTTTAAGATTGAGGCCCATTTTTTTTTTTTGGTGGCAGCGGTCTCCTCTGGTACCTACTGGTATGTCAGGATCCAATTGGTCATGAACATCGTAAGGTGTTGCTTTTCGCAAATCCCAGCATACCCCAGAACCTCTTAACATTACACCACTGAATCCCCAATCCTTTGCTTGCGACCAACTTTTCATACTAGTTGTTACCTTACGTTGTCTTTTTGCCAATATTATTGAATAGCATGGCCTGGGGCTAAGATAACTCAAGTGGGAGAGCCGTGTTATGGGTGACCTTATTGCACAGTTCTTTAAATTTTTTCCTTCTTTAGGCTCCCAATTTCTCTCTTTAGGCTCCCAATTTCCCTCTTTAGGCCCCGAATTTCCTTCTCTTGGTCCAAGGCCTTACCTCTCCACATGGGGATGGGGGGAGACTGATGACGAAACTTTACTATTGTATATGTTTCTATATAGTAGTAAAGTAATATAGATTCTGCACATGGAGATTTGAGGGAAATCTCTATCTTTTATTTTTCCCAACGTGTATCTAATGGTGCAATTGAAAAATTATACTGCAAATAGAATAAAAATTGAAAAATTG
The DNA here is from genome assembly GCF_019175385.1 of Lycium barbarum. Taxonomy (NCBI): domain Eukaryota; kingdom Viridiplantae; phylum Streptophyta; class Magnoliopsida; order Solanales; family Solanaceae; genus Lycium; species Lycium barbarum. Next base: position 105,577,897 of record NC_083348.1, read on the forward strand.
AATCTCTTGATAGAAGAGGACGTAACTTTAAATAGAGCGATAGAGGAAGTTTAAATAATTTTAGGTCACAAGTTTAAATAATAGGTGCTGGTGTTCATCTTTTTTTTTGGGTCCCTCATTAGAATTCCTGGCTCTGCTAATGTATCCTTCTCTCTCCAAATTTTCTTTGTTTTCTTTTTCTTTCTGTTTTATCAATAAAAATAAAGCACTTTTTGTGTTTTTATTTTGAAAAAGCAAACAGTAAGCAAGTTGGTTAGGTGCAAGCTTAACTATAATAGGAAAAAGTGCCAACCAAAACTGGCAATTACTGGATTTAAATTTCAAAACGAAAAAGCTGAAACATTAGCATAGACCAGAACTTGACGTTAAAAAACGGAAAAGGAAATATATTTCCTGAAAGGTTCACACAATGGGAAGATAATTAGAATATCGATCTGGTAGACTGGTAGTTGGATACCTTTCAATTTTTTGCGCGTTCGAATTGTGTGTGTTCAGTGACAAAATCTTACGCATATTTTACACGAATAAATCACACACTTTCAATTAGTTAGAACAAGAAAAATATACTCCAAGAAAGAGAAGAAAACTTCCAGGAAATTTCAGACCAGTAGTTTGGTTCTGTTTGGCTTGTACCTACCCTTTTGACTTGCCACGTATCCATTCAATTATTTCAAGCCAAAGCCATTCTAATATTATGTCTTGGTTGACACCCTCCCTCTACATTTTTCCTTTGAAAATGTAAACTTTAAAAGCGTTTGTGTTACTTTTAAGTTTTCCCGAACATGTTTGAAGAAATGTACTACTTGAACACTTCTGTAATAACTTTGTAAAGAGTTCTAATAAAAAATAAAAAAGCCAGGCACACGCCTTTTTTCTCTCTCTTTTTTTTTTTTTTGAAAAAAATATTCTCCGAAAGAATGTCTAAACGAACTAATTCATATTCATATTTTTATTTAGTTGGTTAATAATTACAAATTAACAATTGTCTCTGAATTCCTTTTCCTTTATTTGACATCTCTCTCAATCTTCCACGCTATTAACAACGAAATTAATAAGTGACCATGTTGTGCATGATACTGAAAATAATACTCATGTAACGAAGAAATCACACAGCAATATTGGACAACTGTGAGTCTAAGATAATCCCGAATAATGTGAAGGCCTGAAACGGGATATTTATTCTCAGGATCTTTTGTCAAATTATATAAAAAATAATTTTCTTTCTAAAATAAATTTAAATATCAGAAAAAGGGTAAATCCAATATTAAAATGGAAAAGGGAGGCACGTCGTTATGGAGTAATGCAAATTAAATTGGTGCATAGACTTCCACGTGGCTATAGTATTTTGATTAAATAGTAGAGTCAATAATTCAATAGCCTGCTGATAAGAACGAAAAGGTAATCATAACATTTTGCGTGACCATATTGTAATAATCCAATTTTTAAATAAGAGTTTAGTTGGTAATTTCAGGTAAAAGAAATTTAAAAGAAAAGAAATTCGTAATTAGAAGTAAAGAGAAAATAGAAAAAGAAGTAATTTAGTGGGCCAAACCTAAAAAGGAAAAGAAAAAAAAAAAAAAAAAGGGGGGGGGGGGGGGGGGGGGGGGCTTTAAAATTCTGATGGCTAAGCCATCAGACGTGAATCACTAAATTGCTGAAAGAAAAGAAAAAAAAAAGAAAAGGGAAACATGCCAACAGAAGGAGAAAAAAACAGTGGGACAAAGGAAAAGAGAGGATAAAAATAAGAACTTTCATCCCAAATCATCAAGGTAATGACTCTAATCTTTTATTTAAGTTTATTAAATAATTATGGGTGAATCTTTATGGTGAAAACATGGGGATATTTTGAGGAATTGAGAAAGTTTAGCTCAAGGGTTCTTCAATCAAAATCATTGATTTGAAAGGGAAAATAGCGTCGGATTTTAGACTTCTATATATCGTTGGAATCCTCTCGTTAAGGCCTTTCCGAAAACATAAGTCTTGTCGGGTTTTGAACACATTGACCAAAGGGCATTTTCGTCCTTTAAAATTTGACTTTAACCCTCTAAAAATATAGAAGTGGTTTACCCTAAGGGTTTTGACAATTCTAAATCCGTTTTTGTGTAGTTTGAGGAAATCCGGAGACTCGAGAACGCAGTTTTGGTTTATTGGGAAGTGTGCTTGAATTGTGAATTTGAGGTAAGTGAGACTTTAAGCTTTGGGTACTTGATTTTCAAAACCCGTTTTAAAAATATGTTTTGTCTGCCTGGTCCATGTGTTGGGGCGAGCGTGAGCTTGGCAGAATCGGTGGTCCTTAAGGCCAACCGCATATACTTTATTTTCAAATAATTCAAAACTCTCTTTATAAATTATTTTGTGATGTGATATAACGGTGAGCCATGATATTGGGGCATTGTGTATGCTTCCCTTAGAATTGTGTATGCTTCTTGATTATATTGGGGCATTGTGTATGCTTCCCTTAGCATTGTGTATGCTACCTGACATATTTGGCACATTGTGTATGTTGTCGTGGATTCATAGTGTTGACTAATCCTTTAACTGCCACTTATGACGGTTCGTAGTGTAAATTGTGTTGAGATATATAATATATTTGATAAACAGTGGTTTGGACCTTGGTTGCTATTATATAATGATATATTCATGTGCATAATATTTTTGTGCTTGTTGTGTGTTTGTATTTTCTAACACTTGTTCCAGGGGTATTTGAAGTGGCGGGTCGAGGATCTTACTAGGTTATATTTATGTATAACTCACTCCTTACCTGCATGTCCATGTAGATACTGTCGTTGAGAACGAGGCTGGTAATTGAAGACTTCGTGAGTGGATTCTGTTGCTGAGGTGAGCCACCACATTGTTCGTGGAGGCAGTCATTTCAGCTTTATCTAGTTTATTTCTTTTATTTTGGGTTTACATGCCCGACACTCGAACTCATGTAACTCTGTTAGATGCTCCATGATCTTAGCGTGGGATGTAGGCTAGAGATTTTTTTTTTATCTTAGCGTTGGTTGGTTTTCATCAATAGATTATGGATTTGGTTGGCGACTATTTCGCATTTTTATCATTAATAACGTTGTTGGACCTGCACTTATTTTCTTTTAGTGTTTTTGTAAATGATTAAGAGTATGATATATGGTTCGCCTGGCGGGTGGTGTTTGCTGGGTGCCAATCACGTCTAGCGGGTATTTTGGGACGTGACAAAGTTGGTATCAGAGCCTAGGCTTTAAGTCCTGGGTCATGGAGCAGTGTTTAGTAGAATCTTGTTCATGGGTATGTAGGCGCCCATACTTATGACCTTGAGACTATTGGACATCTAGGAAGTTTTCCCTTCTTTCATTCCTTGTTCGTGCGTGAGTTGAATCAAATTTAACCTTGTAATATTTATTTCGCAGATGGCTAAGAAACGCACATCTTCATCTGCTAAACGTGGTGCTGGACAGAGTGCTACCCGCGGTGGTAGACAAGCTAGTGCTCATCAAACTAGAGCTCAGACTAGGACTTAGGCCACTCCTCAGCCTGAAGTTGTGAATGGGGGTCAGCCCCAAGTTGCATCAGAGCAAGTGCAGGAACAAGTGGTTCAGAACACTCCGAAACTCTCCAGAATACCCAGTCGATCTGGCCCTCTTTGGCCGACTCTCATCCTGACTCCTATCGGGCTGACGCCCCTTATGCCGGTCCTCCATACCCTGAGCATGTGCCTGTATACGTGCAATATCCCTACCGGTCTGAGCGGCCAACACCAAACAACTGTCGACCAGATAATCGTCTAGCCCCATAATATACCGGTGTAACCTATCCATCATAGTAGCTACCACAGCAGGTGCATATCGGGCCAATGAGTCAAACTCCAAACTGTACTCTCGGACACTGCGGCCTCTCTGTCTTAGCAACAAAAACCTGTCAGCCCTGGCCCGCCGTAGCTCCGGAGGCAGAAAATGGCTAATAAAAGCCTCAGCAAACTCATCCCAAACTGCTGGGGGAGCACCGTCGCCTCTGGATAACTCCCAGGACTCGTACCAATTTGCTGCTACATCATACAACCGGTACGAAGCCAACTCAACTGACTCGGTAGCAGAAGCCTTAATCAAGTGTAGCGTGCGCCGCATCTTTCTGATAAACTCCTCTGGATCCTCCTCGGGCTTTGTCCCGAAGAACTCTGGTGGACTACAGGTCAGGAACTCACGAGCTCTCGAACTGTCACGCCTGTCTGCGCGACCACCTCCCAATCCGTGCCCCTGAACCTGCCCTGCTATCAGTCTGGTCAACAACTGGACTGCATCTCTCATAGCCCGATCCTCAGCTCCCGGCTGTGGAGCTGGAGGCTCAGGTACTGGCATCTCGGGAGCTGGAGGTGGAGCCGCCCCCTGATCAGCAGCTGCCGCAGTCCCCTCTGGCTGTGGCGGTGTAGAGGAGCCCTCTGACTGGGGCAAAATCTCCAGAATAATCTGGGCACGGGCCCTGGTAGTCCTCTGGGCCTGGCTAGTCTCTCCCGCTACCACTGACTTGGCCTTCTGGGCCGCTGTCGCCTTTTTCGGAGGCATGACTGCAAATGTAACGATTCGTTAGGGAGGAGTCATCCTGATAACACAGCTCTATCGCACGATCTAAGACAAAAAAGAAGGGTAACATCATAAATGCCCTGTAGCCTCCTGTTTATAGGTGTGGTGCACAACACACCGATAAACAAGACTCTACTAGACACGGTCTGTAGACACTCCGAGGACGGACCGCTCTGATACCACTTCTGTCACGACCCAACCCCGTAGGCCGCGACTCGTGCCCGAACAGGACACCTTACGTACCCGATAATCCCAAACCAACTTGTGAACTAAATACACATATATAAAAGCCAAACGGAATCGCAAACTATCGTACATAAGCAGATGTAGCGCACGAAAGCCGATAAGGCCGTCATAAAATACATATTCCCAGAACATATATACACAACCCACATATGTGTCCACAGACCTCTACGAACAATAATAACAGAAACATAAGACGGGACAGGGCCCCGTCATACCCCTGAATAAGCATATACATATGTGATAGAAAAGTCTATACCAAAATGTGGCTCCGGACAAAGGAGCACCCCAAAACAGCAGAGCAGATATCCTAAGCGGGCGGATCTCTGAAGCGGGTATCTGTACCTGCGCGGCATGAAACGCAGCCCTCCGAAGAAAGGGGGTCAGTACGGAATATGTACTGAGTATGTAAAGCATGGAGTACAGTAAACAAGATCATAACCGGAATAGAAAGTACAGAAAATGAGTGCAAAGTCCAAAATATCAAAATACACACTTACAAAACATAAATAATGCATGCAGAAACATATGCCAAATCCGGCCCCAATACAGGACTCGGTGAACAGAACGTGGCGCCACCCCGCAACTGGCGCCACAACACATCATACTTCGGAGTAGGGAATAGCTTCGTAACATATCATAACATATCAGATGGCCATATCATATCATATCATATTACCAACATCAGAACATAGATGTACATAGCACATCATACTCCGAACCCATGTACATGTCATACCTGCCCCCTCACATCGAGGCACGGCGAACAATGCAGTAGAATACGCTTGATAACAAATCCTGGCCCGGGCTCAGTGGGGGAAACATTGAGGCATCCACGAACGGAGTAGTGAGAAACTAAATGCAATAAAAATATCATATATTCCCAGAGACTCAATGAGGCATATCGAATGACAAATAGAAATGATGAAATCGGACATAATCATAGTAAGCATATTTCGGATGTCATAACGGGTTGCGGAGGCATAATCTTTCTGAGATCGTTTCCAAGTTCCAAAACAGTTTATAGGACTTAATAGGATATTTAAAACCATTTTTTTTAATAGCTAGAGGAGTAGTTAAAACATTTCATTTTATATTACTTGAAAATAAGACAATAGTACCATAAAGGACAAAACGGGAATAGTGGGGCCCGCCTCGGGTCAACCGAGGTGGCGGACAAAAATTATGTATAATAAACTTTATGGAGTCGCTTATGAGGGTTTTAAGGTAATCAGACTTTATTTACACAAGTTCTAGGTATTTAGACAACTTTCCTAACCATTTACAACAGAATTAGTTCAATTCCACTAAATGGAAAAAGGGCAAATTTAGACGCGGATTCCGAAGAGTAGAGTAGTCCCCGAGGTCCATATTCAAACCTAATACATCTAGGACATGCCAAGAGAAGAAAAGGTGGAGCTTTACATACCTTTCTTGCCTTTTGCGCTCGCCAAACCTCAAATCCCGTTTCGTCCAAAACCTACAATTGGTCACATTTACCAAATGTTACTATAAGGCTTTTGGCATCCCATCTTGAATTAGTACTTGTCTACCGAAATTTCGGCAGCACCTCCCCTATAAATACGACACCCCGAGAATTCAACTCGGCCAAAATAATCAACAACAACCCAACAACAACATCAACAACAACAACAATCATTATATAACACAATATAGCATAACTAGTCCTCTTTCCAACATAGTGTCATAACCTTCATTCCGACTTCCCATTTCCAAACCAAACTCAATGTTTTCATATTCATGACTAATCAAGATCATTACAATATAATTCGGAAGCATTTCATATCCCTTCTACAAAATATTCACGAAATATACAAAATATACCAACTTTCCACCGAAGCCATAATTCATTCAAAACTTCTAATCTTCTACATTCCATTTCTATGCCAACTTAGACCATTTTGCCTACATTTGCATTGCAAGGATCTTAACAACACAACTAGCATATTAAATAACATTAATTCATTTCCATTTCAATTTCCATATCCACACGGCTAACACCTATATTTTCAACTTCAACCAAATTCATTCAACTTTTTGGTCTTGTTTTTCTCTCCCTCTTGGCCGAAACCCTCTCTATCTCTTTGCTCTTGTTTCTTTCTTTTCTCCTTAGGTTATTTCTTGAAGCTTCTAAATGAGTATGACTCATATATACCCCTTTAAATAATTATCACATGCAAATTAATTAAAATCAAATGGGCTTGGCCATGTTGGCCGGCCACCCCATCTCTTTTGGGCCTCAATTTCTCTTATTTCTTTGAGCCCAATAATTCATGGACCTTATTTGCAATTCCCGAAACTAATTTTCAAAATTCCAGTTTTGCCCTTGGCCTTCCTCCGTATTTCCACACCAATATTTCTCATGAAGAACACACATATATAAATTCAGATCAACACATGACCTTGTTTCTTACAAATCATAATTATTTCGAATTTTCCAAATATGCGAAAGTACGGGGCGTAACACTCAGGCTACTTCACAAGCACAAGCTCAAGTTCAGTTGAATGTTGCAGCTAATCAGATACCTCAGTTGGCCCCTCAACAGGTTGTCTAATCTGCAGAGCAATCTAAGGAGTTTAAGAATTTCATGGATCTTAAGCCACCAGAGTTTGATGCTTCACCTACTTCTATTGAACCTTAGAAGTTCATTGATCGTTGTGAAAAGATATTGACTACGTTAGGGCTGAAGGAGACTCGTGGTGTGAAATTTGCCACTTTCTTATTCTCAGGGTCTGCAGAGTCTTGGTGGATTTCGATTCAGAGAGGTAGACAAGCAGGGATACCACCTATTACTTAGTCAGAATTTTTAGCACTGTTTAAGGACAGGTTTATTCCATTAAGCAAGCAAGATGACATGTTCAATAATCTGCGGCAGGGAACTATGACCGTTGCAGAATATGAGGCCAAGTTTACAGATTTATCCAGGTATGTACCTTATTTGGTAGAGGATCCGAGAGAGAAGGTGAGACGATTTGTGGATGGACTTAAGCATCGCTATCGTGGTCCTGTGGTACGAGATGTGCGATATGATACCTATTCAGATGTAGTTGACACTGCTCTCCGTTACGAGTCCTATCTAAAGATGGACAAAGTTGAGCGTGAAAGCAAAAATCCACGTAACACATGTGGGTTTAGTGGTGCTCCATCTAGGGGCAAGAGTGGTTTTTATCGTGGGAATTCTAGATCTACTCAGTCAGAATCAGTGATGCAGTCTTCTAGTGGTTATTCCGCTAGACAGGGCCAGCAGCAGATGCAGAGGAAGGGTAATAGCTCATATCAGTCAGGTTATCATCCGAGGTATTCTAACTGTGGTAGAAATCACAGTGGTCGTTGCTTTGGGGAAGATGGGGCTTGTTTTACTTGTGGTGAAAAGGGGTATATTGCTAAATACTATCCTAAAGGAAATTCTGATGCTAGTCGAGCTACTACACAGCCGCAGGGAACTACTACAGCTACACAGGTTCAGATTCAGCCAGCTAGGACCGCTCCACAGGGTGCTTGTGGACAGGGTCGACAGGGTGCACAGGTTACTTAGGGAGGGGGTGGACCGCCGAGATTCTTTGCTATGACCAGACAGGATGTCGAGGCATCTAATGCAGTAGTCATAGGTATTATTACTATTGGTTCTCATGGTGCATATGCTCTTATTGATCCCGGTTCTACGTATTCGTATGTATCTCCTTCTTTTGCTATATTCTTAGAACGGGGATTTGAGTCTATTAATGTGTCGTATATGGTAGAAACCCCAGTGGGGGGAGTATATTAGTGGATAGAGTTTATAGAGATTGTGTGATATCTGTTCAGGGCAGGGACACCGTAGTTGATCTATGTGTGTTACCGAAGTCCGCTTTCGATGTGGTTATGGGCATGGATTGGTTGGCATCATGTTATGCATCGGTTGATTGCTATGCTAAGCTTATACGTTTTAATTTTCCTGGAGAAACTTTAGTGTGGAAAGGCATGACTCCTATGACTCAAGGAAAAATAATATCTTATGTAAAGGCACGCCGAATGATTAATCATGGGTGTTTGGGTTTTATTTCCACCGTTCATGAGACTCGAGCGGAGAATGCTACTATTGATAGTGTTTCTGTTGTTCGCAAATTTGCAGATTTTTTCCCGAAGATTTACCCGGCCTACCCTCGATGAGAGAAATCGAGTTCAGCATCGCTTTAGTTCCAGGGACTCAACCTATCTCTATTCCTCCATATTGTATGGCTCCAGCTGAGTTGAGAGAACTGAAGGCTCAACTCCAAGAGCTACTTGGTAAGGGGTTCATTAGGCCTAGTGTATCGCCTTGGGGTGCACCTATGTTATTTGTGAAGAAGAAAGATGGCACGATGAGAATGTGCATTGACTATAGGCAACTGAACAAGGCGACTATCGAGAATAAGTATCCATTGCCTCGTATTGATTATTTGTTTGATCAACTGCAGGGTGCTACTCATTTTTCCAAAATCGACTTGAGATCAGGTTATCATCAGCTGAGAATCAAGACTGAGGACATCTCCAAGACAACTTTTCGGACAAGATATGGGCACTTCGAATTTTTGGTGATGTCATTCGGGTTGACTAATGCCCCGCAGCATTTATGGACCTTATGAACAGGGTATTCAAGCCATACTTAGACTATTTTGTGATTGTGTTCATTGATGATATTTTGGTCTACTCTCGGAGTGAGGCTAAGCATGGACAACACTTGAGAATTGTGCTACAGACACTTAAGGAATGAAAGCTTTATGCCAAGATCTCAAAATGTGAGTTCTGGTTGAGCACAGTTTCCTTTTTAGGACACGTGGTGTCCCGAGATGGGATTCAAGTTGATCCAAAGAAAATTGAAGTAGTTCGAGATTGGCCTCAACCCACTACTCCCACAGAGATACGCAGTTTCATGGGACTAGCTGGATATTACAGAAGGTTTGTGGAGGGTTTCTCGAAGATAGCTGCTCCATTGACATGGTTAACTCAGAAAGGTATAGTATTCCAGTGGTCAGATGAATGTTCAGAAAGCTTTCAGAAATTAAAGACTGCATTGACTACGGCTCCGATTTTGACCTTACTTACTGATGAGGGTGGTTTCACCATTTATTGTGATGCATCTCAAGTCGGGTTGGGTTGTGTCTTGATGCATAATGGTAAAGTGGTAGCTTATGTGTCTCGACAGCTAAAGAAACATGGGAAGAATTATCCAACTCATGACTTAGAATTGGTCGCAGTTGTATTTGCACTCAAGATCTGGCGTCACTATATTTATGGTGAGCCGTGTGAAATCTATACTGATCACAAGAGTTTGCAATACATATTCAAGCAAAGAGATCTGAATTTGAGACAGCGACGGTGGTTAGAGTTACTTAAAGATTATGATTTTACTATTTTGTATCATCCTTGTAAGGCGAATGTGGTGGCAGACGCCTTGAGTAGAAAGTCTATGGGCAGCTTGGCCCGATTTACTGCTGAAGAACGACCTATGGCTAAGGATATTCAGGCGAGCCAACCGCGGAGTTCGGATTGATCATACAGTACAGGGCAGGTTACTTGCAGTTATGGTGGCACAATCGTCCTTAGTGGGGCAGGTCAAAGCTTGCCAATATGAAGATCCCCGTCTTGCTAGACTGCGATATCGAGTGCAAAATGGGGGCGTTAAGTCATTCTCTATTGATGGCGAAGGCGTGTTACATTGTCATGGTAGACTGTGTATTCCTATGGTGGGTAATGTGAAGCAACTAATTCTTGAAGAGGCTCATAGCTCGCGATACTCCATCCACCCAAGTGCTACGAAGATGTACCAATACTTGCATGGATTATATTGGTGGAAAGGTATGAAGGCTGATATGTTGAAACATGTGACAAGTTGCTTAAATTGTCAGCAGGTCAAATATGAACATCAAAAACCCGGCGGAGTAATGCAAAACTTGATTATCCCAAAGTGGAAGTGGGAAAGGATTCGATGGATTTCATAGTTGGTTTGCCGAATACTTTCAAGAAACATGACTCAGTCTGGGTGATTGTGGATAGACTCATCAAATCCGCTCATTTTATACCAGTTCGGGTTACTCATACCGCAGAACAATTAGCAAATATTTACCTCCGTGAGATAGAACGACATCATGGTGTGCCTATTTCTATAATATCTGATTGAGGTGCACAATTTACTGCTGAGTTTTGGAAGTTTTTTCAGAAGTCGTTGGGTTCACAGGTCGAGTTGAGTACAGATTTTCATCCACAAACTGATTGACAGTTTGAGCGAGTTATTTATATTTTAGAGGACATGCTTAGAGCTTGCGCGATTGATTTTGGTGGTCATTGGGACGATCAGTTGCCTTTGGCAGAGTTTGCTTATAATAACAGCTACCAATCGAGTATACAGATGGCGCCGTTTGAGGCTCTATATGGTCGCAAGTGTCGTTCACCAGTTGGATGGTTCGAACCGGGCGAAGCACAACTATTAGGTCCAGATCTGGTTCAGCAAGCCTTGGAAAAAGTTGCATTGATACGAGAACGGCTTCGGACAGCACAAAGCAGACAAAAGTCCTATGCAGATAAGAAAGTACGTGATATGGAGTTCATGAAGGGGGAAAAAGTCTTTCTAAAAGTATCCCCTATGAAACGAGTTATGAGATTCGGTCGGAAAGGTAAGTTAAGTCCTAGGTACATTGGTCCTTATGAGATTTTGGATCGAATTGGGTTGGTGGCATATAGACTTGCTTTACCTCCGAGATTGTCTGCTGTTCATCCTGTATTTCCCGTGTCTATGCTAAGACGATATGTTGGTGATGACAACCATAAGATTCAACCAGAGGATGTGGAGCTCGATGAAAATTTGACTTATGAGGAGGGTCCGATATCTATTCTTGATAGGCAAGTGCGACATTTGAGGTCGAAGAAGGTAGCGTCAGTCAAAGTGTTGTGGCGTAATCATCCAACCGAGGAGGCTACTTGGGAGTCTGAGACGGATATGCGAGATAAATATCCTCAATTATTTGACGCGACAGGTATGATCTAGATCCGTTCGAGGACAAACGTTATTTTAAGTGGTACAGAATGTAATAACCCAATTTTTAAATAAGGTTTTAGTTGGTAATTTCAGCTAAAAGGAATTTAAAAGAAAAGAAATTCATAATTAGAATTAAAATAGAAAATAGAAAAAGAAACAATTTAGTGGTCCAATCCCAAAAAGGAAAAGGAAAAGGAAAAAAAAAAGGGCTTTAAAATTCTGATGGCTTAGCCATCAGACGTGAATCACTAAATTGCTGAAAGAAAAAAAAAAAGGGAAAACTTGCCAACAGAAGGAGAAAAAACCAGTGGGACAAAGGAAAAGAAAGGGAGAAAAAGAAAGGAAAAGAGAGGATAAAAACAAGAACTTTCATCCCAAATCATCAAGATAATGACTCTAATCTTTTATTTAAGTTTATTACATAACTATGGGTGAATCTTTATGGTGAAAACATGAGGATATTTTTAGGAATTGAGAAAGTTTAGCTCTACGGTTCTTCAATCAAAATCATTGATTTGAAAGAGAAAATAGCGTCGGATTTTAGACTTCTATATATCGTTGGAATCCTCTCGTTAAGGCCTTTCCGAAAACATAAGTCTTGTCAGGTTTTGAACACATTGACCAAAGGGCGTTTTCGTCCTTTAAAATTTGACTTTAACCGTTTAAGCCTCTAAAAATATAGAAGTGGTTTACCCTAAGGGTTTTGACCATTCTAAATTCGTTTTTGTGTAGTTTGAGGCAATTCAGAGACTCGAGAACGCAACTTTGGTTTATTGGAAAGTGTGCTTAGATTGTGAATTTGATGTAAGTGAGACTTTAAGCTTTGGGTACTTGCTTTTCAAAACCTGTTTAAAAATATGTTTTGTCTACCTGGTCCATGTGTTGGGGCGAGCGTGTGCTTGGCAGAATCGGTGGTCCTTAAGGCCAACCGCATATACTTTATTTTCAAATAATCCAAAACTCTCTTTATAAATTATTTTGTGATGTGATATAGCGGTGAGCCATGATATTGGGGCATTGTGTATGCTTCCCTTAGCATTGTGTATGCTTCTTGATTATATTGGGGCATTGTGTATGCTTCCCTTAGCATTGTGTATGCTTCTTGATGATATTGGAGCATTGTGTATGCTTCTCTTAGCATTGTGTATGCTACTTGACATATTTGGCACATTGTGTATGTTGCCGTGGTTTCATAGTGTTGACTAATTCTTTAATTGCCACTTATGACGGTTCGTAGTGTAAATTGTGTTGAGATATATAATATATTTGATAAACAGTGGTTTGGACCTTGGTTGCTATTATATAATGATATATTCATGTGCATAATATTTTTGTGCTTGTTGTGTGTTTGTATTTTCTAACACTTGTTCCAGGGGTATTTGAAGTGGCAGGTCGAGCAACTTACTGGGTTATATTTATGTATAACTCACTCCTTACCTGTATGTCCATGCAGATACTGTCGTTGAGAACGAGGCTCGTAATTGAAGACTTCGTGAGTGGATTCTGTTGCTGAGATGAGCCACCTTATTGTTCATGGAGGCAGCCATTTCAGCTTTATCTAGTTTATTTCTAGTTATTTCTTTTATTTTGGGTTTACATGCCCGACACTCAAACTCATGTAACTCTGTTAGAAGCTCCATGGTCTTAGCGTGGGATGTGGGCTAGAGATTCTTTTTATCTTAGCGTTGGTTGGTTTTCATAAATCGATTATGGATTTGGTTGGTGACTATTTCTCATTTTTATCATTAATAACGTTATTGGATCTGCACTTATTTTCTTTTAGTGCTTTTGTAAATGATTAAGAGTATGATATATGATTCGCCTGGCGGGTGGTGTTTGCTGGGTGCCAATCACGTCTAGCGGGTATTTTGGGACGTGACACATATAAGGGTGGTCGTTGAGTATCATTTGGGAATAGAGATAAAAGCATCATTACAAATAGTCAATAGTAATCGATGTTACATGTACATAAAGCCTTTGCATTATGAGTACTTCATTGACAAATCAAGTAATCAACTTTAAGTATTGCTTGATTCGACCCATATTATTTGTCTTTTAATATGTTGCATTTCTTAAAAAGAACTACTCCATCCGTTGTGAGACTTTTTTTTTTTTAGTCAATTAAAAAAAATGACATATTTGATATAAAATAAAGACTAAGCTTCAAATTAAAAGGCAAAAGATATACGGAGAGAGATATAGGAAACAATAGGACTATATCAATTGTTTCTTCTAACTTTTGTTTTGTGTATTCCTTTCTATATGTCTCCAATACAAACAAGCTCCTCTATTTATAGAAAAGGAAAAAGGCTTCTAAGACAAGCCATAGTTGAAAATGGCTTCTAAGACAAGCCATAAAAACTTAATGACCGCACTAACAAAATGGCCAAGTAAAATGGACATACAATATAATATTTACAGCACTCCCCCTTGGATATCCATTAATAGATGATGTGCCTCATTAAAACTTTATTAGGAAAAACCCTGTGGGAAAAAATCCTAATGAAGTAAAAAGAGTACACATATCTAGTAATACGCTTTGAGAGCATTAAAAACCTTATCAAGAAAACCCAATGGGACAAAACTTGGTTAAGGAAAAAAGAATACAACGCGTATTTCACTCCCCCTGACGAAGAACAAGATTCAGATGTCGGAGTCTTCGCATTCCAATCTTGAATATCATCTTCTCAAGAGTTGAAGTTGGCAAAGATTTGGTGAACAAATCTGCAGGATTGTCACTTGAACGGATTTGTTGCACATCAATATCACCATTCTTCTGGAGATTATGTGTGAAAAATAACTTTGGTGAAATGTGTTTCGTTCTATCTCCTTTTATGAAACCTCCTTTTAATTGAGCTATGCATGCAGCATTATCTTCATATAATACTGTGGGTATTTTTGTATCACACTTCAAGCCACATCTTTCTCTGATGAAATTTATCACTGATCTTAACCACACACATTCTCTACTTGCTTCATGAATAGCGATTATCTCAGCATGATTTGAAGAAGTAGCAACAATGGACTGCTTTGTCGATCGCCATGATATAACAGTACCTCCACATGTAAACAGATAGCCTGTTTGAGATCAAGTTTTATGTGGATCAGATAAATAACCTACATCTGCATAACCAACAAAATCTGTACTACCTTTTTTAGTATAAAACAGACCCATATCGCTAGTTCCCTTCAGATATCGCAATATATGCTTAACTCCGTTCCAATGTTTTCGTGTAGGAGAAGAGCTATATCTTGCTAGCAAATTAACAGAGAACGCTATGTCAGGTCTTGTAGCGTTAGCAAGATACATAAGTGCACCAATTGCACTAAGATATGGTACTTCAGGACCAAGAAGCTCTTCATTTTCTTCTTGAGGTCGGAACGGATCTTTACTCACTTCAAGTGAGCGAACAACCATTTGAGTACTTAAAGGATGCGCATTGTCCATGTAAAATCGTTTTAAAACCTTTTCGGTATAAGCAGATTGATGGATAAAGATCCCATCTGTCAAATGTTCAATCTGCAAACTAAGAAAAAGTTTTGTTTTTCCCAGATCTTTCATCTCAAATTCTTTCTTTAAATATTCAATCGCCTTTTGGAGCTCTTCTGGAGTTCCAATTAGGTTTATGTCATCAACATAAACAACAATTATAACGAACTCTGATTTTGTTTTCTTAATAAAAACACATGGACAAATGGAATCATTTATATAACCTTCATTTACCAAGTACTCACTGAGGCTATTGTACCACATGCGCCCTGATTGTTTTAGACCATACAACGATCTTTGTAATTTGATTGAATACATCTCCCGAGACTTTGAGCTAATTGCTTCAGGCATTTTAAATCCTTCAGCAATTTTCATATAGATTTCATTATCAAGTGAGGCATAAAGGTAAGCTGTAACCACACCTATCAGATGTATATCAAGGTTTTCATGTACAGCTAAACTGATGAGATATCGAAATGTTATGCCATCCATAACGGGTGAATATGTTTCTTCATAGTCGATACCGGGTAGTTGAGAGAATCCTTGTGCAACAAGGCGTGCCTTCTATCTCACAATTTCATTTTTCTCATTCCTTTTCCGCACAAAAACCCATTTATGGCCAACTGGTTTTACACTATTAGGCGTTTGGACTACAGGTCCAAAAACCTCACGTTTGGCAAGTGAATTCAATTCTGATTGAACTACCTCTTGCCATTTTGGCCAATCATATCTTCGTCGACATTCTTCGACAGAATGAGGTTCCTGATCCTCAATGTCTCTCACAATATTTAGTGCAACATTATATGCAAAAACATTATCCACCATAATCTTCGATCGATTCAAATCTATCCCATCACCAGAAGACCTCAATGATAGTTCTTTATTTACTTGAGTCTCGGGTTCCCTAATATCTTCAGGAGTATCAGGATTAATCAGATCTTGAATATCTTCATGATATTATTTCATAGTGTCATTTTGATCATTTTTCGTGTTTCTTTTTCTAGGATTTTTATCCTTAGAACCCAATGGCCTACCACGCTTCAGGCGTGTATGAGATTCAGAGGCTATGACACCAGTAGATTTTCCCTTTGGGACATCAATTCGGATAGGCACATTCTCTGCAGGAATATGTGACTTAGTTATCCTTTTCAAATCAGTAAATGCGTCTGGCATTTGATTTGCTATTTTTTGCAAGTGAATGATCTTCTGGATCTCCTGTTCACATATGGGGGCACGTGGATCAAAATGAGATAGTGATGGAACTCTCCACGCAATTTCTCTTTTGATTTCTTTTCTCTCTCCCCCTAATTGTGGAAAACTTGTTTCATCAAATTGACAATCTACAAATCGGGCAGTGAATAAAGCTCCCGTCAATGACTCAAGATAGCGAATAATAGAGGGTGATTCAAACCCAACATATATTCCTAACCTTCTTTGGGGGCCCATCTTAGTGCGTTGTGGTGGTGCTACAGGCACATATACAGCATAGCCAAAGATTCGGAGATGAGCAATATTTGGTTCATGACCAAATACTAATTGTGACGGGGAGTATTTATTATAATGAGTCGGTCTGAGACGAATAAGAGATGCTGCATGTAAGATAGCATGACCCCAGACGGTAGTAGGCAACCGTGTTTTCATAAGTAGTGGTCTTGCTATCAATTGTACTCGTTTAATAAATGACTCAGCAAGGCCATTTTGGGTATTAACATGTGCTACAGGATATTCAACTTTTATACCAACTGATAAACAATAATCATCCAAAGATTGAGACGTAAATTCTCCGGCATTATCGAGGCGTATAGCCTTAATGGGATAATCCGGAAACTGTGCCCTTAAGCGTATTATTTGCGCCAATAATTTCGCAAATGCCAGGTTGCGAGACGATAGGAGGCACACATGAGACCATCTTGAAGATGCGTCTATTAGGACCATAAAATATCTGAATGACCCACAAGGTGGATGAATAGGTCCACATATATCCCCATGTATACGTTCTAGAAAGGCAGGGGATTCAATGTCAACTTTCATTGGTGCTGGCTTAACTATCAATTTACCCTGATAACAAGCGGCACATGAAAATTCACCACTTTGAAGAATCTTTAGGTTCTTAAGTGGATGCCCATTTGAATTTTCAATAATTCGTCTCATCATTATTGATCCAGGGTGACCTATTCGGTCATGCCAAAGCACAAAAGTACTTGAATCATTAAACTTTTGGTTTACGATCGAGTGTATGTGCTTCAATTGTACTAATTCTTGCATAATACAGACCAGAAGACAAATTTGGTAATTTCTCCAAAACATATTTTTGGCCGGAGACATTCTTTGTAATGGCAAGATATTCATCATTTATTTCGTTCAATGTCTCAGCGTGATACCTATTACAGCGGATATCTTTGAAACTTAACAAGTTTCTTGGGGATTTAGAAAAGAATAATGCATCTTCTATAGCAAGTTTCGTCCCCTTAGGCAGAAATATAGTAGCTCTTCTGGAGCCTTCAATCAATTTCGAATTGCCAGAAATTGTATTAATATTTCCCTTTTTTCTACGCAAGTGAGAAAAGTATTTCTCATCTTTGAATATGGCATGCATTGTTCCACTATCAATCACACAAATATCTTCATGATTGGTCATCGATCCAAATAAAATTTGAGGAATTTCCATAGATTCTTCGAGGCTTTTAAAGTATTTGCTCGAGATGGCAGAGTCTCGTGCTGATAATGTGATATAAAATAAAAACTAAGCTTCAAATTAAAAGGCAAAAGATATACGGAGAGAGATATAGGAAACAATAGGACTATATCAATTGTTTCTTCTAACTTTTGTTTTGTGTATTCCTTTCTATATGTCTCCAATACAAACAAGCTTCTCTATTTATAGAAAAGGAAAAAAACTTCTAAGACAAGCCATAGTTGAAAATGACTTCTAAGACAAGCCATAAAAACTTAATGACCACACTAACAAAATGGCCAAGTAAAATGGACATACAATATAATATTTACAACAATATTTTATATTTAGTGACTATTCAAAGTTAAATTTATCTTTTTAACCTTAATGAAATAATTTCTAACAATACAAATTTCTATGATTTGTTTTAAACCACAAATTTTAAAAGTCTTCATTTATTTCTTAAACATCGTGTCAATCAAACACCGTCATATGAAATGAAACGGAGGCAGTAATAATTTTAGTTAGTATTTACTTTTCTTTAATGTGATACTATTTCACTTATCAAAAGTTAATTTAACCAATCTTCAAAATTAAAATCAAGGCCAACTCAATATTTTAAAATTAAAATTTTGACACAATGTTAAATAGCGATACAAAAAGTACAATTGTAATTCTTCTCATATCAATTTGATACATAAGCGAAAACACACATATTAGGATGAAGATAGAGAGTATCAAATTCTATTTCACTCTTAATTTGTTAAACGTCTCACTCAAATAATAAGAAAATTAAAGAAGAGTAATAAATAATTCCTTATTTTTAAAATGTCAGATATGCGAAAACGAATGTAGTTTGATAACTGATTATTTCTTAGAGAAAAAATGAAATAAATAATTTACTGAAAAAATGAGTCTGAATAGTCATCATTCTTGTCCGCGGCTCTTATATTCTTAGGAAAACTCAAAGCAGAATTAATTGGAGGGAGAGAATTCAAACGCGGAGGATTAGGCCCACGTGACTTGCTACTCGAAATGATAAACTTGCAACTATAAGCGAGACAAAGAAAGTAAATCCCCCCAATATCTTTTTACATTATTCTTTTTGGAATCATCTATTTTTATTATTGAATTATGAGCAGTAGTTAGACTAATAATAATTCTTAATATCTTCTATCCAAAAATAAAAAATTCGATTCTTATGAATCACATTCTTTTTCTTTGTTTCCTTAACCTACCACGACCCCAAACTACTTTTAAAAAATTAAAAGTAAATAATCTATATTTCAGCTTATATAAAACATCTTGGTACACGTTATGAACTCGTAAGAAAAGCCAAATCTCATATAACAAATTATTTGCAATAATACTAACCTTTTTACGTAGGACCCACTTTTCTCCATTACAAATTACGATAAACTTGGTATTCAAAGCGCCCACAATTTTCATATGATATAAGTTTGCTCTCCGCTCTCGGGGTATTCAACAATTGTCCATTCCTTGTCAAAGCGTGACGCTAAGGCACGCCCTTTGTTTTTTCTCTCCCCTTTTACTTCACTCTCTCTTTCTCTCTGTGTATTTTCCTCTCCTCCTTGTAATGACTGTTTTATAGATTCTTGAGGTTTTTTTTTTCCCTCCTGTAAGCGATGGGTTCATGTGCTTCAGTGCATAAAGACTCAAAATCAGCAATGAAGTTCCGTCTTGTTTTTTCATCTAAAACTGACAAGCTTGTAAGTCCGTCACCCATCAAAGATAAACCACTGGATAACGATGAAATCAAAATCCCTGATCCTCAACTCAAACCTCAACATTCACTGGTACTTCCCAAAACCAGTTTTAGCGACTATGGTGCGATCTTCTTGCTTTATCTTGTCGTTTTACTGTAGCATTAATTTTCTTGGATTTCTATTTTTATGTTCTTTAACTTTTTTTTTTTTTTTTTTTTTTGTGGTTTTCTGGTGAAAAAACTGGTATATTTATGCTTTTCATTTGAAACTCTACTTTTTTCTCAAGACAAATTTTTCAGTTAGTCTGATGATTCGCTAGTTTCTTTGCTATAAAAATAATTGTTTGTCCTGAATCAGTTTCTTGTTTGTCTGGTTTTGTTATGTTTAAGAAAATTATAGAGATGTTCTGTTTGATCGGAATGACATGATTAACACAATTTCCTGTTTCAAATTATTTGCTAATGAAACTGAGATTTAACTGTTTTGATAAGAAAAAAGTTAAAGTTTGTGGCGTGAAGATTACAATTTTAATAATTTTAGTATGTTCTTTGAATTAAAAAGGAGTATTTTCTTTTTTCTATTTTGTCTGCTGTCCATTCCTTTGTGCAGTTAGGAAGGATTGACTAACGAGCTATTGTTAAAAGTTAAAATCATGTGTAATGCCAAAATTCTCTTATTGGTGGGCCATCTGCAGCACATGTTGTCGTGGCACTACAGTTTTTTAGTTTTCTAGTGACGACCTCTCAGGAAGACCAAAAAAAACAAAAAAACAAAAAAAGACACCCTGTAGCTTAATGAGAATAATTCAATTGAAAAGTTATTTTCATTATTCTTTACACTATCCAGATGGGTTTGTCATTATAAAAATAGTTGCCGGATGTATTATACGTGTATGATTAATGTATACCGATTACGAAAAGTAAACAGTGAATCAGGCTGGCTTTATCTATGCAAGCAGTGCTAATCTCACTATTGAGATTGACATATCTAATTTTGTTTAATTCAGAGCTTTTCTTGAATATTTTGCTGGTAATAGCACTCCCTCTGTTCAAAATAAATTTCTTTTGTGTATCTTATGCCAATGACAAAATGTAGTCCAGCTTTTCACTGTAAACACCTAATGCCCAGGGGCGGTGTCAGGAGTTAAATTCTATGGGTTTAATTTTAAGATTATTAGCATTGAACCCATTATATTTTTAAAGTTATGGGTTCATATCTACTATTTATTGCAATTTTAGTGAATTTTTACACATAAATTTATACTTTGTATTTGGAAGTTCGGGGTTCAATTGAACCCATAACAATAGTTTAGTTTGCTAACAGAAGTTTGTAACTAGTTCTGGTTTCTTGCTTATTTGAGATGGATGTATTTATTTCAAATGTGATGTTTACTTATTGAGTTATTGTGGTTGAATAATAATGAAAAGGACAAGATCTATGTTTTCTTTCAGTTTTGTCTTTTGTTTCTCTAGTATGCTCAAACTGATTTCATGAAATAGAGTCCACATTGCTAGTATGCCTGGTGTCTATAGATAAATTGTGATCAAGTTATTGTGCATCGTCGTTATAATTTGTAACTTTTGATACATTTTATCTTTTCTAATAGCCTGAAGCATTCCTTTGTTTAGGTAGCAAGGAGGAGACCTTCTTTGATTCCCAGGCCTGGTTGGAGTCAGATTGTGACGACGACTTCTTTAGTGTGAAAGGAGGTGAGACAGACCTTCAATAACCGATGCTCTTTCCATATTCGCCCTCCATCTTTTTGCTTGTGTTATTATATTCATAAACTTGAAAATGCCCTATAGTGCATTTAACTGAATCACTTGTAATGACTGACAAGTCAATTTTAGAAGAATAGGAATCAACGCAATCTGGTATTGAAGGTGCTTGGAGTTTTTAGTTCAAGAGAAGTGCAATACCAATGCAAAGTTATTGCTAAGAAAGGATCAAAATGTTAGGAGCACATTCTATTTAAACTCGTCATCATCATCTATTCTTATATTTTCTGTCTTACTTAAATGCAGATTTTACACCGTCACTCGGAAATACTCCTTCGCGTGGAAATACACCTGTTCATCGGGGTATGTTGGCTGGTAATATGTTAGGTAATCGAACCCCTTTTGTGGAAAAACCTCCTACTTCATTACCACAATCTTCTCCAAGACACAAGAGGAAGAATTTACTTGAGCTTTTCAAAGAATCAAGAAACCGGAATGCCAATGAGCAAGGTGCTGAAGACAACAAAAACGGACTGGCTGCTGATCTACCTAAATCTACATTGAGCACACCTTATGTGCCGGTGTCTAGTGGCAAGAGAACCCCCACAAGAAAGTTCAAAAGTGAGCCCACATCGCCGAGGTCAGCACAGTGTTGTCTTCCCAGGTTGCGCTCAACTGGCAGCTTTAGGGAAAGGAGGAAGAGTATGAGCCCTCCTGCACATAGCGTTGCTTAATAACTAAAACCTGGCTTTGATAAGTTCTCTATGTATGTGCAAGTGCACCAGGAATTGTGCACCTCTTTAGATATGCAATTTGACCCTCAGTATCCAACTGAACCTGAGGGCCATAAGATTGGGTGTGCGTTGGCACACACTTACGGTGTATAAAGTTATAAAGAACGGCTTTGTTAATAAATTAACGAGGACATATTCCGTTTATGTATATGTTTCTTCTTCATTCCTCAGTGATCTGATTCACATCTCTCTTCTATTTTTTGTTTGCCTTCATAAAAACACGTCTGCTGAGAGGTGGTTTAACCCGGAAAAAAAAAATCCCCTTAACTCAGTGCCCTAATATCCAACAACCAAATCGTCCTCGCCTAACCTCCAGTCATTAGGTTACTTATAATGAAACTCGGACCTAACTTATTTCCAAAAACTAGCTCATGAGGTGAAGATTGCCCAAAATCATATAAAAGACCAATTTTCCATCACCACACTGACGTGGAAACTCAACATAAAAGGAACCTAATTTTGTTATTATTTAGTAAAACTTTGCATTGTTGTACATATGGTGGGACTTGCCTTTCTGCAGGAAACTTCAATTTTGGAATTTAAGGCTAGATATAAGTATGAAGGAGACTAGAGATTGTTCATTTCCTTGAACAAGTAACATAGTAGAGATTGCATTTTTCTAAGCCTCTTAAAGGGCTAAAGAGCCCAAGGCTAACTGGACAGACCTGGCCGAGGCGCAGGACAGTGAAAACTCAGAAGGTTTTAGTCATTTTTGAGGCCCAAAAAAGCTCACGTCCATCATAACTTGGGGTGTCGAATGGACGGGTTGGACATAAATCATTTTATTCGCGGATTGTCCTTCTTTTAGGGTGGTCTTTAATTTTTTCCCCTCAAATTGGTGGTCTTTAATTTTTGTCCTTCGCCTAATATCTTAAGGTTCTGCGTTCGAACCCCAGCTCAATAAAAAAAAGGAATTTCGCAAGGCAGAGGTTTGAATTCGCAAGGTAGAATTTTGCCTTCAAAACTCTGTCTTGCGATTTATTTATTTTTAATTTTTGACTGAACGAGGGTTCGAACTTGAAATCAAGGGATTTTTAGTGAAGGACAAAAATTAAAGATCAACAATTTGAGGGACAAAAATTAAAGACTAACCCTAGCGAAGGGCAATCCTCCAAATTTCTCGACAGAATTTAGGCGGGTCAAAAAGGGATCAGTTAATAAATGGACGAGTTATTGACCTGCCCAAAAGTTGCTTGGACTGAAATAGGCTAAGAAGTGGGCCATAAACTAACTCGCCCAATTCTTATTATATTTTAATTTCTTTGTTTCTACATTTATAATTTTAGTACCTAAAACACTGTATTCTTCCATATTATTGCTATATATGAGATATCAAATAAAAAAATATTTTAATTTTTTTTTTTTGAAAGTATTTTAACGAGATTTTTCATTAGTCAATTTGGGTTACCTAGTGGGTTGAGCGGATCATACTTTCATTGCCAATTTGCACAATTGTCCTTCATACGGACTGGTCTGTAATTTCTGCCCCTCAATTCGCTGGTCTTTAATTTTTTCCCTTTGCTTATAAAGGTGGTCGAAAATACCCCGAGGTTCTGGGTTCGAAACCCAGCAAAGTCGAAAATAATAGTAATAGTTTCGGAAGGTATTCTATGAACTAATGCCTATTCGGGCGAAGTTACATAGAACCTACACCGAAGACGACAAACTTTGTCTTGTAAGGCAAACTTTTAGTTATGCCTTAAGGCAAAGTCTGTCGCATAAAACAGACATTTTGCAAAAGCCTTTCCTTGCATTTTTTATTTATTTATTTATTTTACTGAGCGAGGGTTCAAACTTAGAACCTCAGGATATTTTTGGCTACCTTTTTAAGTGAAGGCAAAAAATTAAAGACTAGCAATTTCAGGGACAAATATTAAAGACTACCTCAAAAGAAGGACAATCTGCGCAAAAAAAAAAAAAAAGTAAAATTTACTTGGCATAGCTTACATTATTAACTATTTATGGAACATAACCAAACTTTACAATAATTATATTTAGTAGCTAAAATATAACATATTTACTTCCTATAACTATCACTTTTTTACCACTCATCTGGTAACTTCCCACACCCCTAAATTTAAGCAAAAAAAAAGGTCCCTCTCTCCTATCCCCCTAAATACACGCCATTATGCCCAATATCCCTTAATTTCCTCCAATTTCAAATCAGTTTTATAATAGTTCAACTTCCTTGTTTATCTCTAATTAACTACTCATTAATTTCACTCATAATTCAAATCTAATTCCCAAAAAAAGTAAGATTCTATATTGATTTTTACGTTTCACCGTGTATTTAACCTATATTTTCATTTTTTTTCGTTACTTCCTGAGTTTTCAATTCCTAATGTTTTGGATTGATATTTTAGTAGTTGTTTTTCATATCTATATATTTTTGCTATATTTCAATTGTATTTTGATTATTATGTTCAATATAACTTATTCTGATTTCTGTTGACTATATTTCATATATTTTGACTATATTTAGAAAAATTTCAGAAAAATCAAAAAAATAAAAAAGTTGCAGTGAAAACGTTGTTACCTCAATTATGACTATATTTTAATTGTATTTTGATTATTATGTTCAATATTACTTATTCTAGTTTCTGTTGACTATATTTCAGATATATTTTTCATATATTTTAGAAAAATCAAAAAAATCAAAAAGTTGCAGTGAAAACGTTGTTACCTCAATTATGAACTCAGCTTTAATTCGATATTTCAATAGATGAATTCAATTATATATTCGTCGTTTAAAACGAGTTCTGTTCACTGGTTTGATATTGTTCTTTTTCAAAGTTTTTTTATGAACTAGTTTTTGAACCTTTTTTTTTTTGGTTAAAAATATGAATGTACTTTTTGAATTCAATTTTTTTTTTTTTTGAATTTGTTAGCTGTTTGAATGAGATATGAGATCAGATATGGAATGGGAGGATATTTGCGTGAATCAGGGAACATTAAAAACTGATTTTAATTTAAATTGGAATAGATTTTGTTTCCATAAATATAGCACTTTCAGTTTTCTCAGCGTGTGTATTTCCGTTATATTTATCTTATATTTAAGTCGATGCGTCTACTAGCTAAATATAGGTCATCCAACTACGAATTGTAAATGTAGAATATATAGTTATACGTTGTTAGAAGGAGCTAAAAGGTAGCTGTTTGTGAAAATTTTACAAAAAAAAAAGTACTTTTATGGGCTAATTTTGCAAGTCATGATAAAGGGAAAAGGTTTCATTATGATCCTAAGTTAAAAAAGGAGGGGAGAAAACATAAATAGATAGTTTTAAAAAAAATTATTACATATACATGGCAGCATTAATTGATTATCAGTTATGGTACATAAAATATTAACTCAAGTAGCAGATTCTAATACAGAGAACCTATATTTAAGTTAAATGAGATATCATTACCATGTTCCTTATAATTTAAATTGCTCAATTGAAATCGAACACGTTTTTTTTTTTTTTTTTCAGTGTTACCGAAAAGGATTTCTGAATTTACTCTTTTTTAAGTAATGGGATTTGAACGGAGTAAAAAGATCCAAAGCTCATTATGATATTTCCCATTATTTTTTCTAACGTTATCGTTACTATTAATGTTATTAACCTATAATTGTGATTGTGGTTTTATATTTGGGAACGTTTCGGGACGTGAAGTGTGTTGTCCTTATAATTACATACATAACCATATCAAACGGATTCCATATGCTCATGTATGTTTGCTCTGACGTGGGACATTTAATTTGCCCATTGCAGCGTTATCCCAACTTCGTTTCCTTTTTCTTTCTTGTTATATTTTGTTTCCCCCACCTAATAAGAAAGTTGGGTCATACGGGGCTGCCCATAAAACTTGGGACAGTTAGAGCCACGCAACAACCAAATATGTTCTAGGATTTAAGTTGAGTACCTTGACGGTGTAACTTTTTTAACATAATTAGTTCACGTGATAGGAAGTTAATCACCATTTATACTGAATTATCAATTGGTATACCCCACAACTTTGTGATTTAGAGCAAATACATATCTCCTTACAAAAGTGGTGTATATATACCGTTGCCGTTACAAAATGATGCAAATATACCCCTGTCATTACAAAATGGTGCAAATATACCCATGTCGTTACAAAATGGTGCAAATATACTCCTGCTGTTACAAAATAGTGCAAATATACCCTTTTAGCTGACGAGATTAAAAAACATATCATTTAGGTTTTTTTTTGTCACGTGACTTTAAAAAAAAAAAAGTTACCGATTTTTTTTTAGTAGACATACTTTTCTAAAGACACATAGCAATTTTCTTCTGGTGGGTCAGGTCTGGTTTGTCTAAAAAAGTGGGTAGACTTATTTTTTTAAAGTCACGAAGATATCTTTTAAAACAAACCAGACCCGACACACTAGGGGAAAAAATTACCATGTGGCTTCAAAAAAATATGTCTATTAAAAAAAAAATAGGTAGATTTTTTTTAAAGTCACGTGACATTTTTTTTAATTAAAAAACAACCTAAATAATTATTTTCTTAAAATCGCGTCAGCGAAAAGGAAATATTTCCACTATTTTGTAACGACAGGGGTATACTTGCGTCATTTTGTAGTGACAGGATTATATATACATCACATTTGTAACGAGGGGTATATCTGCTCTAAATCGCAAAGTTGAGGGGGTATTTTTGCACCTTTTCCCTTATCAATTAATGCTTTTCATAACTTATTATTTATTTATTTACCAACTTCTAAGTGACCATTGTATCTGTAAATATTTTGTACTCCGTGCATATAATTTAAACACTAGTATTTTCTATTCTTTGCTAGGTAGGATGCTAAACCAAAGGAACGTTCAAATCCAGTCCCACTTGGTCACGTTCAAATCCAGTCCCACTTGGTTACTATCTTCAAAAGCCATCACATTATACTTTAGCGTCCGGATGACATATTATATTTAAAATTTCAATGGGTTGTTTTTCCTTTTTTGCCGTTTGCTTGTTTAAATAGCAATGGGTACTAAGTTGTTGTGCGAAGGTCCAATTGAAGAAAGAAAACGGTGAAAAAGTCAGCATGTACAAAGAGCATAAAAAATTAGCTTAGTGGAAGCAGTAAAGGTTATAAAATCTCGTTGAACGGTTATCACAAGATGATTCGATGTAGATGCTATTTCCTAAACAAGTGGAAAACCTAACAAGTTGCAGTTACTTATTCCTGTTTTGGAGATTTAACTGGATTTAAGCCGCATATCCAAAGATCACAACTATAATCTACCCATTATTAGGCACTATTATAGAAGGAGCCAAATAGATAAGTAACATGTGCAACAAAATGAGTCCCATATTCTCGCAAATGCTGCCAAGTGTAATCCATCCCAGATAATCCCTACACAAGTTGAGTAAATTAGCTTCAAAATTTGTTTACAGTAATTCGTTGAGTTTCAACATCAAGAAAACAACCCCATTCCTGACTGACGTTCTACATAGATTATCTTGCAACGCATAAAACATCCAAATATAGTGGGCTCCAACACCCATTCCTCCAAAATTCTCAATTCTCACTAGAGAAACTGACTCGAGAAAGCAAAGTGACAAATTCTCCACACCGTTTCGAAAATCAAGAAATCAGAAACAAGATTGTCCACTTAGTTGGCAAGTCGAGAGAACAAATTAAACTAAAGAAGAAATCGTTTTCCCACCTTCTCTATCTCTTTTCTTTCCGTCTATAAATATTTTACATCACTTTCAAAGCCCAACACCTCAACGTCTAAACTTAAGAAAATTGATTGGCACAAGCAGAATGACGCTGCATAGATTGTCAAATTTAGGCTTTTTGGGCTTTATGACATTAATAATCTTAGTGTTTGAGTCTCATCCAACATTTGGGTCGAGCATGAGAGGTTTTCTTGGCGTTGTTACTAATGAAAATGGCCTGAATGCTGCAACGCAAAGTGCAATGTGCGCTACCTCTGTGACTATTCATGGTTATAAGTGCCAGGAATATGAGGTAATTAAATTTCCTTGATTTCAGTCCCTCTGACTAGCTCCCCTGTTTTTTGCCACATTAGAAGGGCTTTGTTCACCGGATTAAATGTTGGTGATAATACAATAAAATTACAATTACAATTGAAAAATAAAATGAAGAAATAAAAATATCTTCGGCTGCTGCGCGGATATCCCGCTCTCTTTAAAGAGATTCAAGCCCACTGTAGCAAATTTACCGGTCCAGCAGTAATCTTTTTGACTTGTCCCTTCTAGGATACAACAGCCCGATCACGTCGTATAACTCAACAAACTCTGGACAAGATGTTGAGTCCAAAACTTCACCAAAAAGAAGAACACCTTCCTTCAACTAATAAACTCTCTTTTATTTTCCTCACTTTTTAAGAACTCTCCAAAGTATATATTTTTCTCTACCTCCACAAAATAAAGATGACAAACTATTTATAGTTGAAAAATTCATCCTTAAATTAAATTGGATGAAAGAGTGGAATAATGAGGTATTAAGATGGTGTAAATATGGAGAATATGGAAGAATTATGAGTAGGAGGTTACAAAAGAAAATAAAATCACATTCATCCATAACTCATATGAATAATGAGGTAATTAAAAAAAAAAGTAATGGCCAATTAAAGGCACAAAAAACGTGAGGAAAAGTAGACCACTTCTGCCAACTTTATGGCCACAAAGTGTAGGAGTAATTAGGACTAAATGAGGCACTTTAATATATTAATAAAATAATATTAAAATGCTCCAAATGTCCTTCGTTAAACAATGAATGTTACATGTTTTTTTTTTTTTTTTTTTTTTGTGTGTGTGGATTTTACATGTGTTTCTTCAATTTATGATTTTTCAGGTGACTACTGAGGATGGATATATACTAAGTGTGCAAAGAATTCCGGAAGGCCGTGTTGGTGGTGGTGGGCAGAATAGGCAGCCAGTTTTATTGCAGCATGGAGTATTGGTGGTAAGCATGCATGTTGGACAATAACTTAAGGAAAAAAAAACTATATTATTCCAATATCGTCTATCATGTTAGACAAAAAAAGAAAAAAGAAAAAAAAAAAAAGCTAAATGTGAAAACATATCTGAGTCTATTTAGTACCATGAAATTCTCTAATCGTGCGGTTATTATTATTTTTTTCTCAAACCAAGACCTATGAATTTCAAAAACTACAACTTTGGTCTGATTTAGAGAGCATTATTCATTTAAACCAAGACCTATTTATTTCTAATTTAATCCATCATTAGATTTACAAGTTACATCATGATATTTACACAAAAGCTCGTTTTTGTTCTTCGTAGGAGTACATGACTCGTAGGGATTAGGGAAATACTGTGGCATCTAGCAAGGTTTTGTCATGTTTTAACGATTCAATCCGGCATTTCATTTCCCTTAATTGTTTGTTTTTTCGCATCTAAAAACTGATGTTACATCATACATGTGATCTATAATGTACCACCAGTTTTTATCTATCAATGAGGGATCCTCACCTTAAACAGTTAGTAATTATTTGGTCTCATTGAATGGTTATAGTTGTAACGTCTGGAACATAGGGATGGGAGCTTCATTTATTTCCTAGCAGGAATTTATTTGATGTAGATTTGTGACTAGGGGTGTACATGGACCGGGTTGGTTCGGATTTTTTAAACACCAAACCAAACCAATTGCATCCGGTTTTAAAATTTATACACCAAACCAAACCAATAAAATTCGGATTTTTCAACCTCGGGTTTTTCGGGGTTTTTTCGGAATAGTCTTGATACAAAACATATAACTTTTACTTCAAATATTTCTTTAGCCCTACTAAGATACAATTATATAATTAAGGTGTTTCTTAAGAAAATAACACAAAATGTGAGAAGAGTGATGACATTGTATTAAAATATTCAACAAAAGCTAATATAATCGGTTAAAATAAATATTGCTAATTAACAAGCCATAAAAGAAAATGACCATAATCTGAAAATACTAAGTCATGCTAAAATAAGTATTAATTATATGACAAAGAAAAAAAAAACTTAAGTTATGTATTTTTACTCTCTAAATCAATTATGCAAAACTAAAGAATAGATATCCAACATTATTGTCATTTCTAGTGGTAAATTGAATTTCTTTTGTTAGGATTAGTGTTGAGTTGGTTTTGGTTTGAACTTTATTTGAGTTACTAACATCCATAGGATATAAAACTTATTGATATTCAAAATTCTAAGTTCAAGCTTGAATAATATGATAATAGATAAAAAATTTAAGAAATATTTATAAATTATTTTACAAATAAATATTTTTATGTATAAAATATTTTAAAAATTGAATACATGTAATGTCGGGTTGGTTTGGTTCGGTTTGACTTTTTTTAGCTAAAACCAAACCAAACCAATTATGATCGGGTTTTTTTTTCCAACACCAAACCAAGTCAAACCAAACCACTAGTCGGGTTTTTTTCTCGATTTGACTCGATTTATCGGTTTGGTGCGATTTTTCGGTTTACTTTGTACACCCCTATTTGTGACTGGTGTGTCCCCCCCCCCCCCCCCCCCCCCCGGTCTTTCCCAAACAGAAAATAAGAATACTATAATTTTTTTTTTCATTATAGCTTAAAGACGAAGCTCTCATAATTTCGCTAGGGGAGGATTTACGTGTGAAACCATAGGGACATAACAGTGAAACTGCGCGGCTTTCCTCGTCGTGTTGCTCAGGTTACAGAGCCTGTTTGGATGGGCTTAAAAAAAACAGCTTATAAGCTGTTTTAGATAAGCTAAGTCAAATGGGCCCAATTATTTTTTTGGGCTTATTGTACATTTTTTTGCACGGATTGCCTTCGTTTGGGGTGGTCTTTAAATTTTGCCCCTCAAATTTGTGGTCTTTAAATTTTGCCCTTCATATTTGTGGTCTTTAAATTTTGCCCTTTGCTTGGAAAGATGAGCGAATCCATGAAGTTCTGGGTTCGAACCCCCGCTCAGGCATAAAATAAAAAAATAATTTCGCAAGGCAGGACTGGGGATTGTATGCCGGATCCAGCATACAATCTTTAAGAAAAAGTTAAAGTTATGACAGATCCGGCATAACTAAAAGTCTGCCCCTCAAGGCAAAGTCTGCCCCCTCCGGCAGACTTTTAGTTAAACATAACTAAAAGTCTGCCGGAGGGGGCATACAAAATTTAAACTTTGCCTTGTAAGGCAAACTTTTAGGTATGTCTTAAGGAAAACTTACGCCTTATGAGGCATACTTTTAGTTATGTTTTATGGGCACACTTTTATTTAAGGCATTACTAAAGGTTTACCTTGAAAAGTTTAAAACAAAATACATATATATGCTTCAAGGCAAAGTTTGCCCATAAGGCATAAGTATGCCCCCATCGGCATAAGTTTGGTAATTCCTGAACAAGTTTATGCCGATGGGGGCATACTTTTAATGGGCAAACTTCAAAATTTAAACTTTGCCTTATAAGGCAAACTTTTAGTTATGCCTTAAGGAAAACTTATGCCTTATGGGGCATACTTTTAGTTATGTTTTATGGGCACACTTTTAGTTAAGGGATTACTAAAGGTTTACCTTGAAAAGTTAAAAAAAAAATACACATATATGCTTCAAGGCAAAGTTTGCCCATAAGGCATAAGTATGCCCCCATCGGCATAAGTTTGGTAATTCCTGAACAAGTTTATGCCGATGGGGGCATACTTTTAATGGGCAAACTTTTATGCCGAATCCGGCATAAACTTGTGAAGGAATTATCAAAGTTATGCCGAAACCGGCATACTTATGCCAAGTCTGCCCATAAGGCATAAGTATGCCAGGTCCGGCATAACTTTGCTAATTCCTTCACAAGTGTATGCCGATAGGGGCATAGCGAAATTTAAACTCTGTCTTGCGAATTGTTTTTAAAATTTTAACTGTGTGGGGGTTCGAACCTGAAACACATGGGATTTAGCGAAGGGCAAAATTTAAAGATTTCAAATATGAGGGGCAAAATTTAAAGACCACCCCAAAAGAAGGGAATTGCCCCTTATTGTAAGCACAAAATGGCTTTAAGCTGGTTAGTCAAACACTCAAAAAAGCTGAAAACAGCTTATAAACAACTTATAAACCAATCCAAACAGCCTCACAATCAGTTGGGACCTTATCCCAATGTGGTCTATCATTTACAACGTGGCTAGTTTAGCAAGGATATATATATATATATATATATATATATATATATATATATATAGCGTTTGGTTATTACTCTCCCCGTTTCAAATTATCTATTATGATTTCTTTTATATGTTTCTTAAAAAATTGTTAATTATGAGAAGGTTTTAATTATTTTATCCTTCAGCGGTATTTGAACAATCATAACATCATTCTATAATTGGGGTGCTTACAGTCTTCAAGAATAATTAAAACTAAGGGAAAATGGAAAAAAGGAAGTAAACTTATCTTAATTTCTAAAATGATAAATCATTTGAGACAACTATTTTTAGACATCATGACAATTTGAGACGGAGGAGTAATGTTTTTTCCTTGAAACTTATTCCACCGAACTTTGTTCAACGTCCAGTATATTTTAATAGCCCTCTCTAGCTGTTAAATTTAGATATTATTCTAGTGGAAAATTAAGATCTAGTATATCTAGTAGAAAACTTTGCTTCGCTCCTATCCTAAAAATTATAAGATGTTCTAGTTAAGTCGGCCGTACGTCTGTACCTTAAGCCACGTAATGATGCATGAAATCCTCATTTTGTCTCAATCCCATAGAATTTAGACAAAGCAGACACTGGGATATATATGGGCTGGCTTATTGGCCGTTTGCGCAGCTGCTCACGAGAAGGTAACTTACAAAATGCTCCTTTATATGCTTGTAGGTATATTAAAAAAAGTTTTTGTATCAGCATTAATCAAGACGTGACCCGGTGATCAATAAATAAAAGTGATGAGACAGCCAAGTTTCAATTACAATATCGACACTTTGTAATTTATTTTTATATATATCTAAAACAAAATTAGTCGATGTCTATGTTGATTGAAGATAGCACATATATTGGTAAAATAGTTGAGGTGAACTAAACCTAGCCCAATCTTTGTGAATCCGCAAAACATTGCAAGTTGTTTCCGGCGGGAATAGGTCTTGCTTAGAAGAGGCAAAGCTTGTCTTTGAGTAAATACGACAGATTTACTATTCCAAAACGAATACAAAATATGGACACGTATGATTAACAGTGCTGACAGAAATTGTCGATTGTGGAGGAAGAGTTAAACAAATTTAATTTGGATGTTTTGCAGGACGGAGTAACGTGGCTAATGAATTCACCAGAACAATCACTAGCAATGATTTTAGCAGACAGCGGCTTTGATGTTTGGATTGCCAACACCAGAGGAACACGATACAGCCAGCGCCATGTCAATCTTGATCCTAATAATCCGGTATCTCCTTCAAATCCTCCTTAATCAATAACACATTCTTAATCTTTAAAACTAGTTCTATAATTCTTAATAAGTTAATTCTATAATTTTTAATATAATATATCTTATGAGTCTAAATTCTGGTACACAGGACTACTGGAATTGGTCATGGGATGATCTTGTAGTCCATGACTTACCCACTGTCATCAACCTTGTCTACAAACAAACTGGACAGAAAACTCACTACGTGGGCCATTCATTGGTAGGTTCAGAATAAAAAATCGTTTCAACATTCTCTGGTACTATAACTTATAAACTAATTAGATGAATGTATTATGAAATTGTTATTATAGGGAACTTTGGTAGCTTTGGCATCATTCTCAGAAGGAAGACAAACAGACAAGATAAAATCAGCAGCTTTGCTCAGCCCAATCGCTTACTTGAGCCATATGACCACTGCACTTGGTGTGGTTGCAGCCAAATCCTTTGTTGGCGAGGTAATTTAAGTGCAAAATTAGAATCTTTTTTTAATTCTTTATAATTAAACTTGATGGCGATAATTATATATGTGTGCTTATATCAACAGATCACTACTATATTCGGTCTTGCTGAATTTAATCCATTAAGGTAATCACTTATGACTAGCTACAACTTATTTTTGTTTCTCTCAATCTTCTCAACTGATGACATTCTTTTTTTTTTTCTTTCCAGTCCGCCTGTGTCTAATTTTGTCAAGGCCTTGTGTCTTCAGCCTGGGGTTGATTGTTATGACTTCCTGACTGCAATTACCGGTACTAATCTAATTACTAATTCGACCTATTCTTCGGTAATTGACGAAGTCATTTGCATTTGCCATCACAATAATTAAAAGCTTAATTACTTTCCACGTGGTTACAGGGAAAAATTGTTGTCTAAATGCCTCCACGGTCGATTTATTCTTGAAGAACGCGCCTCAACCCACATCAACCAAGAACTTTGTGCATTTAGCTCAAAGTAAGTCTCTTCAATAATATAAGTGTATGGTCATTAAATTTTATCGATTACAATAATAAAGTCACAATAGTACTTTTATAGCACAGTAAAGTAATTTGACTTTGTTCACTATAACATTAGTCACTAAAATTATCCACTATATTAGTAAAATCACAAAGCTATTTTTTGTCCTATTGAATTGACTGTAACTATACAAGTTATAATAGTAAAACCATAATTTATTCATCCTTTATAATAACAAGACCCACCATCAAGGTCATTTTATTTTGTTGACCCAAAAAAAGATCATTTTATTTCCATCCTGAGTAAAAGTTTTTTCACTTTGTTATTATAGTGGGTAAATTACAAAAAAAAAAAAAAAATTGCAATTTTACTGTTATAGTGAATAAAATTAAATTACTTTACTAGCTTTGTGAAGCTACCGTTACACAGAGTAAAGTTCAATGATAAATACGTGAAATCAATCCCTAATCATAGAGCTTAACAATTTCATTAGTCATGTTGCTACTTATTTCAATTAACTGCAATCATTAATTAAATGCAGCTGCTAGAGATGGAATCCTAAGGAAATACGACTATGGGAGAACCAGTTACAATTTGGCACATTATGGTGAGGCTAAACCTCCACAATATAATTTGGCAAATATCCCTCGAGACCTTCCCCTATTTCTCAGCTATGGAGGCCAAGATGCTCTATCTGATTCTAAAGATGTGGAGACGTTACTCGATTACCTCAAATTCCACGACGTGGACAAATTACATGTTCAATATGTCAAGGAATATGCTCATGCTGATTTTATTATGGGAATTACTGCTAAAGATATTGTCTTTAACCAGATTGTCACCTTCTTTAGAAACCAACACTAAGCTATTGATTTTAGCACCCAAAAAAAAGAAGAAAAAAACACTAAGCTATTGATGGAGTTTTCGTATTGTACTAGGTCATTTTGCATGCTCAAGTGTTATGAAATTATAATAATTTTAAATAGAAAATTCAATCTACTATTTTCTTAATGAGTGCGTCAAAATCTTAAATAACAAATAAAAAGGATCAGAGGAAGGAGTAACAAAGGCTCCTTCCATGAGCAGAGATTGTTGAATTCATTTTATTACTTCAAATATGAATCTATCTAATTCAGAGGAGAAAAATTTGCATCAATATCTCAATTTCAGTTTAAACATGGTTTGGTTCACACTCCATGTTCCGAGAAATATTTATCATCCGAAATCCGGAGTAAAGAAATGTGTTGCGAAAAGATAGATGTATAATTTGACTCATGAAGTATTTAGAAGAGCACGAACGGTGACCAATTATCGTCACTAATGGTTTTGACTTTACGCTTAAGGGAACATAAGATTAAATTGGCAAAAAGGTGATATTTTTATTTCCAAAAGGTCTTGCATGGCCTAAAATGCACGTCTTTGTATCACCTACTAAATCTAATTAAAGTAATCTGTCGACAAAACTCTATTTCACCTATTATTGGAAATCAGTAGCACCTAACCTTCAAAAGAAAGAAAGTGGCAACTTTGATTAAAACCCAAGTCTGCGAAAAATCAATGGACCAACCAGAACTATTTGCTTAGCATTCCCTCACACTCAACGCGTAGGCCTGTTTGGACATGATTTCTTTTTCAAAATAGCGGTTGGTTATATATTTTGGACAGATTTTTTTTAATTTACATTTTGAAAAAGTGATTTTAAAAGTGAAATTTTTTCCCACTTACAACTAGGGGTGTACAAAGCAAACCGATAAACCGCACCAAATCGATAATCCGAACCAAACCAAAAAAAAAACCTGACTAGTGATTTGGTTTGACTTGGTTTGGTTTTAAAAAGAAAAACCCGAACACTATTGGTTTGGTTTGGTTTTAACTAAAAAAAGCCAAAACGAATCAAACCAACCCGAAATTATATTTATAAAATTTCAAACATATTTTATACATTAAAATATTTATTTATAATGTAATTTATAAATGTTTCTTTAACTTTTTCATAATTTTTTTATCTTTTAACATATTATTTCAAGCTTGGAATTAGAATTTTGAATGGTCCAACAAATTTTATAGCCCAATGATATTAGTAACTCAAATAAAACTCAACAAAAATCAAATCAATACTAATGCTAACAAAAGTAATTCATATCTAACACTAGAATGACAATAATGTTGATATCTATTATTTAGTTTTATATTAGTTTAGAAAGTGAAAATATATAACTTAATTTTATTTTTTTCTTTAATATCTAGTCATGTAATTAATACATATTACCGTACTTATTTTAGCATGAATTAGTACTTTTAGATTATGATCATTTTCTACATGTCTTATAAATTAGCCGTATTTATTGTAGCATGACTTAGTACTTTTAGATTATGATCATTTTATTTTATGCAATTTCACTAAAAAAAATTTGTTGAATATTTTAGTACAATTTCATTTCTCATCTCACGTTTTGTGTTATTTTCTTAATAAATATCTTAATTAGATAGTCGTATGTTACTAGGACTAAAGAAATATTTGAAGTACAAATTATATGTTTTGTATGAAGACTTTATCGAAAAAAACCCCGAAAAACCCGACCAACCCGAAAAAACAGAGAAAACCTGAGGTTGAAAAACCCGACTTTTATTGGTTTGGTTTGGTTTATAAATTTAAAACCCGATGCAATTGGTTTGGTTTGGTCTTTAAAAAATCCGAACCAACCCGGTCCATGTACACCCCTACTCACAACCTTCAACATTTTTTCAAATTAATAGATGTTCAAACACAACTTCAATTTCAAAATACTGATTTTCAACCTTTTTTTTTTTTTTTTTTGCAAATACTACTTCTTTTCAAATATTAGTATTTTTTATGTTGAAGCGCTTACTAAGTGTGTTAATTAAGCAAGCTTATTCTCCTATTTTTGTACAATCAGCACAAAATAATGTGAACAGCAAGCAGGAAATAGTACGTATAAACCATTGTTATCAATATTCCATGCAGTGCACCAACTACTATACTTACAAAAGAAACTTCAGAAATATAAACATTCTTGAGATCCAAGATTTGTAGGTACCAACTACCAAACAAATAAGATGACAATCATATGTGTACAGCTGTTGTATATACTATATACCAAACTTCTTCTTGTTTCCTAAATTGAAGGTCAGGTTTATCTCAAAAAACTAGCTACTACCTATTTATAAGCTGTGAAAGCAAGTGTGGAAAAAATCAATTTATTACAACCAATATGGAGGCTCTACGCAAATCTTTGTTTATTTTTGTTATTGTAGCGGTTATGATCCAGAAAACAGCAATGGCGGCCCAACACGTTGTTGGAGGAAGCCAAGGATGGGATGAATCCACTGATTTCAAATCCTGGTCTTCTGGTCAGACATTCAAAGTTGGAGATACACTAGGTATGTTAATTGCTCATTTATTTGTGCGTTTATACCAAAATCAGGTAGAATTAGAGGTAGCAAAATCAACACGTGTTTAACAATGCTTAACTCGTCTAAGTTTAAACTAGTTGTGTCACAACACATTTGTTGACTTGACCTAACAAGTTGAATCCAGACCTAACGGGCTGAATCCAAAAATGATCCATCAAATAATTGGGTTGAAACGGGTCAAAATGCAACATAAAGTCAAACATATGAAGTCAAGTTTGGAGATTGAGAATTAGAATTATGTAAATATGGAATAACTAAGCTAATAATATAAGAAAAATACATTAGTTTTCACCCTTTTTATATAAAAAAAAACACCAAATAAAAAAGGAGGGAAGGTGTTCATGTTGGGCAGGTTGAGTTATGACTTTATTATTCGTCTTTACCAACCTATCTTGTCCCAAATAAATTTTGGACGAGATGAGTCTTGAATGTTAATTTGATTTGTTTTGACAAAGCTCAAGTGGATTCTTTTAGATTTCATTCGATAGACTTGTACTAGTAATCTGCATACCTTGTTTGAATAGAGAACTAAACTTTTTAGTTTATTGATCATTTAGCTACAATTTTTCGATATTTTTGCAGCATTTAGGTACAATCCAGGACTTCACAGTGTTGTAGAACTCGAGGGTGAAAGCTCATACAAGAGTTGTGATATAAGCAGTTCCGTGAACTCGATGAGTGCGGGCAACGATGTTGTTAAACTAAACAAGCCAGGGACTCGATACTTTGCTTGTGGAACAGCAGGTCACTGTAACCAGGGAATGAAGCTTAAAATCACAACTGTTACTGGAAGTGCACCTTCTAATCAGGCTGCCTCTTCCACACCTAGCTCCTCTTCTGCAGCTTCTTTTCGGATTTCTACTCCGTTCTTCGCTTTCATTGCTGCAACTTTGACTATACAAATAACTATAGTCTTTCTGTTATAAGAAATATTTTTGCTTAATGATTCAATGTTTTGCACTTGATGAGGCGGAGTAGCTGGTATTTATACGGAGTGGAGCACTATGTTAATTTTGTCCCGTAAGTTGTTCATGTGATGTATTGTGATTCTTTTACTTCAAATTTTGTTAAGACTTTGAATAATGACAGTAATTTGTTTGTATTGTTGATTACACTCTTCTTGTAGTCTTATGTATTTACTCTAAAGTATAAGTTTTGGTTTTGTCTCAAATGTAATTGAATTCTATATTTCTATGTAAATGACTATTGATAGCTTTTATAAATCATTTCTGTCAACTTATTTACATAGTGAAGTGGTCTTTAGGCGTCCTGTCGTTTACTTCTGCTGTATCTCTTCCTAAAATACTGGAAGAAAAGAAGGGATGATTGGAAAAAAATATACAATAAGAATGACAAGCATATTTTCTCCATGAATAAGTTCAGTGCCCCTTTTTGCTACTCTTAGACTTTGCCAGATGTGGGAAGACACTCAAAATGTTGCAGGCCCTTAGATCTTGTCTGGTTAAGATTCCAACCACTGGAAATACCTACAAAAAAGCACAACGCAAGTTAGTAATACTACTTGTATTGAAAAATATACGTAAAAAGCTCTATTACTACCAACTTCTTTGGGATTGAGGCGTAGTTGTTGTAAAGTATCTTATATACTCACCCCTGCTGCTTGGTATTTGGGTACGATGATCATGTGTCGAAGCCCCACTTGCCTGAAAGCCACTAATACCTTTGCTACTGACATGCTTTCCGCCACGGTATGAGGGGTTGTGTTGATCAAGGGATGCAAATCAACATACATCTCCATTTCATCCTTTGTAACCGTAAAATCTTCAATTTTACCCCACCTTTCTGCTAGATCAATCCATGTGAATTTCTCCTCTACTTCCCAATCCTCTGTTCTCCTTCTCTCATTCAAGAACCACTTCTTTTTTAGCACCAAAAGAAGGTGAGTCCTTAAGACAAGTCCATGCAATTCAGGTATCTCTCCACCTACAACAGGGAATCCATTGTGTGTGGTATTTTTAAAACCTCCACGATTCGTCTCACTTTCTCAATTCCCTGAAGTGTAACTACTGGTGGCTTTACATCAGCAAGTTCACCAACTATGATATTCCTCATCCATGGCTCAGGATGTGCTTCCAAGAAAGGTAGACCTTTTAGTTCCAAAATTATTTCATAGATACTTGGGTTAAAGCAGTCTCCTACACTTTTAGCAATTAGAAGGACTAGCATTGTGATTGGTAGAAGGAGGAGGTTGTTTGTTAGCTCAAGAAATATGACACAAACAGAAACAGTCATTCTCATCGAACCAGCCATAAGGGAAGCTGCTCCAAGAACAGCATACAACCCTTGATCAATTTTTGTGTAAGGTCTCATGGCAATGCCAAGCAAGCGACCATAACCTGAAGGGATAATTACACTTTTGGACCATTCAAAAAAATATAGCCAGAAAATGTATAGGTTTTTGTATATTATGTATAAATATACATATAATATACATATTGTATACACAAAATATACATATAATATACATAATCAGTGTATAGATTGTGTATATTTTGGCTAGCGCCCGTAATTAATTTCTGGTAAAAATGGAAAAGCCCTAACCTGAACCCATGAGGATGATTGGAAGGAAGAGACCAGAGGGCACTGCAATTCCAAAAGTAACAACTCCCAAGATGCAATACAATACAAAGAAGATGAGAAGTGACATTACTTGGAATTCAGTGGCAGTGTTTAGGGAGAAAATGTTTCTGACCGCGTCCTTGTTTGTTGTAAGGAGAAGAGTGGCCAGATCATTGTAATAGCCATTCGGACAGTTGAATTGTTTGAAGTTTCCTGTCCCCCCAGTAGCAGGACAAGACACTGATAGGGATGAATCACAAGGCTTGCATTTAGCAAGAAAAGGAAGTCCATACATGCAAATGGAGGTGAAGAGGGAAACACTTAGAGCAAGAAACAGCTTATGTAATTTTCCCTTCCTGCAATATCACAGAAGAATCAATGTTAGAGCAGCCTTATCTGGAATATTCTTTATAGCAGATAAAATATAATATGGAAGATCTTTTGAATTGTGTAACCACCTCATCTAAAAGCTGAAACAGTTAAAGAGAACACTTAGTTATATTATGTTTGAGCCTGATTTCTTCTCTTTTTCTTCCATGTGAAAGTTTCTTTTTTGGTTCACGGATGATAGTGAGATTTGAACTCAGAACCTCTTGTCTGCTCTGATACAATGTAGGATTATGTTAATACCTCATCTAAAAGTTCAAGTTGTCAGAAAGAACACACTTCTAATTACTTGATCATATTATCTCAACCAAGATGATGTCTTGAGTAGGAGTCAAGATTGAGTTAAGGTCCAAATAAGGACTTCAAAAAGGTACTGAGCATATATATCAAATGGTTTGGTGAGCTTCAATCTGTTTCTAATTTCGGTAAGTTAACTTTAGAGAACATTCTCTGCCGAATCTGGAGGAAGTTTTAACTCAATCGAGAGTGCTTACTCATTAATGAGATTATAGAGCCTGAGGACCTTGTGGAGGACATGATTGTAGAGGCTACCAAGGAGACCGCCAATGACTCCAATAATAACAACTGGGATGATGTCCACACCATGGTACCTAACAATTACACCACTCACATCAAACATGATAAGTCCTCCTCTACCAAAAAGTCCACAGCTACCAGATTTGCAGTATTCCATGAAGGCTCTTAGTACTACAACCACAACAGCAGTGCTAAAGAAAGTTCTCCAGAGGAGGGCGCTTCTCCACCACGTTGCAACTTCCTCTAAAGCAAATAATACGCCACCTATTGGAGCACGGAAAGCAGCACAGACACCTGATGATGAACCGTATGTAATGAGATCTCGCTTGTCCCTATCATTGTTGAAGTAACGGAGCCAATGCCAACTTAGTCGAAAATTGTCTGATCCACCTTGACCTAACAAATAAGCAATGCAAGTGCCAATGTGAATTAATGGCCCTTCTTTCCCAAGATCTAAGCCTGCTGAAACTGCTCCAATGCTTCCAATGATCTGTGAATAAGTGGAAGGTAGTAGTTAAAGAATCTGCTTTGAATAGACTGTTACTTGAGCTTTAAAGAGTAATGAACCAAAAGGGTACATGCTGAGGCTCTATAGTGTATAAATAGCAGAGGTGAGAACTTGTGACTAGAATCCGTTTCTGCTCTACAAATTCATTTTTGCCAAGGCATTTGAGCAATTAGCTTAAAATTCTGGTTGTTTTACTCTGTAATGCCTCATTGTTTTGCTTGTCACCGAGAGATTAATTATTAACTTGTCAAGCAGTTCTCCCTTCCATTCATTTTCGGGCAAGTTGTTATATTTGAGGCCAAAAAGATGTTAGTTAACAAATTGTAAATATGTATATGCCATTGTGACATATAAACCAAAATCTCCTGTGCTCCTTCCTCACTTAAATGCTGGATGAGACAATTACGATGGCTATGACAGAGGATTAAAAATCGGTGCCCATCTGAGTACTGCCTGTCCCCTTGTAACTACGTTAAAGAATTGTTGTCTGAATGGAATCAAAATGGTAAAATTATAACGTCAGTGTATATAAGTTAAATCAAATATGAAACAGGGTGCAACACTCGGTGGTTCTTTTATGCTGGCACTTGAATTATCAGCATTAATGTGTTAGTATATGTGTGTGACGCACTATTAGAATTATATTTTTTGACTGTAGTAACTTTTTTTACTGCTTTAGTTATTTTTTAATAAATCCTATTTTAATACTCCCTCTGTCCCAAAAAGATTATTCTCCTTTTTCTTTTTAGTCTGTCCCAAAAAAATTGTCCTCTTTCCATATTTAGAAATAATTTAACTTTATGAGATGATTTACAGCCACACAAATATTTAAGGCTTATTTTGGACCACACATTTCAAAAGTCATTCATTTATTTCTTAAATTTTATGTCAAGTCAAAGGAGGACAATCTTTTTGAGATGAAGGGAGTACTAGTTTGCACAGCTAGCATTTTAACTGTATTTTGTTACTGCAGGTACTATAAATTAGAGTTCAACAGAGCTAAAGAAAATAGTTTCCGTTGACTGCATAGCCAAATATTTGCTCTTAGCCTTACTCTATTAAGTATTTTTTTGGTTAAAAACAACACGCACCTTGACGAAGAGTGTGGTTGCTCCAAACATATTGGGAGTGTCTACACCATTGAGATAGGCTTTGATTTCCGGAACTCCAGGCCCAGCAGCGGTAGGTGCAAAATAAACAGTGAGAAAGGCAGCTACCAATGTCAGCAGAAAGTTAGCACCCGCAAAATATGCAAATCCCATAAGGTACCTACATCATTGTTTTAAGTCAGATTTTTGAGATGTTATTTGAAGGTATTTAACATAATTGTTCAAATCATCAAGTACTAATTAAATGTCAATAACCTTTTTTCGTCAATATAGTTCACTACAGCCCGAAGTTTGTAACCAGCAATATTTTCGGTTGAGAGACCGATGAGGGTGGCCACACCTCCTGTAAGAAGCCCGACCAGGAATGCCAGTGTCCATTTGAAGAAGACATACTGTAATGCTTGAGCTCTGGATCTTCTTCTCCAGTCATGCTTGAATATATCATTCTCGTTGATCCTAAATCAGGAATACATATATAACTGACATGCATGAACGCATTCAATTTCTGAAGAACTTGGTAATACATAATGTAAGGTTAATCTAACTGATGGTTATCTAACTTTCAGTTTATTCGACTAAATAAAACACACTTTTATATCCAAAAAATAACTAAATTATTCCTATATGTCACAGAAAATTTAAAGAAATACAGATTCGGTCCAAAAAAACAAACAGATTGTTATCTCAGTGAATCGCCTTAGGCAATATCCACGCCTAGCACTACTTCAAAAAATAAAAAAACCTATATTCTGAAAGGAAAAATAAAACGCAATGTGCCACAAGGTGAAAGATATCATCATGTCTTAGGTTGGTCGGAAAATAACTCTGTTTTAATCTGAAGTGGTGCTAACTGCTAAGTAAATATTTTGTAAATATTTCACCCCCCAACTTTGCTTTAAAAATCAAACTCCCCCCTCAATTATGAACAATAGACATTCTCCCCCTTTATCCCAAGCAATGTCTATTATACACTTGACATTTTCAATCCTCCATCTATGTAATAACTTGATATATTATATAAAAAAAAATTAACATAGGTATTTATAGATTTTTATTTAAATTCATATTATAAGTAGAATAATCCTTTTATGAATTTATCACATCTAGTGTTACTTTTATGATTGATATTTTAAGACACACACACACATTACCTGTTATTTTTACATATATATGTACATGTATATTTAAATTTCACTTCTCTATTATTCTCTATTGTTAATATATAAACGAATTTTGGTTGTCATTAATGGAATACTTTAAATTATAATTTAAAATTCATTTATAATAAATAGATAATCTTTTAGGAATTTGTTATAGAATATACCTCTTTTTTATTAATTATTTTGTATCACCTACATTGAAAAATATTTATAAAGTTATTATTACATGTTATTTTTACTTGTATAAATAGATACCAGAGTTTTGATAATTATTAATAAAAAAACTCCTTTTCTTCTCATTTATTTCATTATAAAACGACATTAAGTTATATACTCAACTAGTATTTCTCACTTTTCTTTTTCCGTCTCGAAATTAATATTTAATTTTTTTATAGGAAATTTGTTACATAGATTAAAGAGTTTTAAAAAATCATGATTTTAAAGAAGTTAAAGTAAGAAAGACAAGTTGATAATATAAGGGTAACATAGGAATTTAAAAAATTTAATTAGGATAAAGGGGGGAAAATGACTATTGTTCAAAGTTGAGGGAGAGTTTGATTTTTTTAAGCACAGTTGGGGGGTGAAAATGATTTTCGCCCTTTTGTAAAGTAAGTAGTAGTAGATACAGATATACATGCATTACAATTTTATTCATGTGACAACCAAGGCATT
Source organism: Lycium barbarum (assembly GCF_019175385.1). Lineage (NCBI taxonomy): Eukaryota > Viridiplantae > Streptophyta > Magnoliopsida > Solanales > Solanaceae > Lycium > Lycium barbarum. The sequence continues at coordinate 105,622,855 of NC_083348.1, forward strand.
ATTCACCAATCGAATGCAGAATTTCCGGCATTTCTGTATTTTCTGTGACATAAATATAGTTGAGTTATTTTTTTCCATTACAACAATTAGTCTTATGCCTTTTAGTCATAAAGTCGGATGACCATCTGTTGAAATTACCATACACGTATGAAGACAGCAAATGTTCTAGGCAAAACAGATAAGATACACTAAGAGTGATTATTCTTACTCATAATCCAAACTTTCGATGTGGGAGACCTTAGCTCCCACAATGGCAATTGGAGTGGACGACAATGTCCGATTTCTCTTGAGCAGAGGCTGATGCTGGGAGTAATTGCTCTCTGTGTCTCTTTCTTCTTCATTTATAGTTGCAAATCGATTTGGCTCCTCCATTAAAAAAATTAAAGAAAAACCAGAAGTGAAGCTTGTCTAGATATATACTCCACTATAGTTGCTAATTCAGATATTGAAGCAGAGGAAAAGAAGAAGAAGAATGGATGCAATTATTTCTATCTTTTCGGAAGTCAAAATCTGAGAGGTGAGGAAAACGTGATTCATATCCTCGTCTGTCTGCTTCTGGTGAGAAAAGAGAATTACTAGTTTATTGATATTGATTGTAGACTATAATTGAGTTGTTTTATTAAACGCTTAATGCATATGCGGCCCCCTAAACTTGCTCTTTTTTTTCAATTTTAGCACCTCAATTAAGTGTCGTTCCTATTGAACCTCTGAACTAGTCCTCAAGTGTGTCTACCAAATACAATCCGACTTACATAGTATTCCATCTTCAATGTAGCACTATTCTAATATATATTTTATTTTAATTATGCTGTCTTTTAGCTAAGATTAGTAGCAATTGAGAGGGGAAAAAAAGAGTGACTCTTAATTAAGTTGGCAGTGGAAGAACAGAACCAACAGAAACCGACACATCCATGACCTAAAGAATAACTTATCACATGTCTAAAATATTACTCCACCTTCATTTCCCCAATTTAATTTCTGCTTTTAATAAAAATCAAATTTAGGGGGTTTAATAGACATACTTGAGGACGAGTTCAGGGTTCAATAGGAACAACACTTAGTTGAGTTGTCAAAATGGAAAAAAAAAAAACAACTTCAGGGGCCGTATATGCATTAAGGCTTTATTAAACTAATGTGACTAGATGATTGATAGGAACGTTTATTGGGATCAATTTTAAATTGGAAATATATCTGTGTATAAATTGAAACCTAGTCAGCATGATTGGCTGGAAGATTTCTTGGGAGCACTAAAGAAATTATCCATCTAACATGTTTCTATTACATGGTCCGTCCATTATAAAATATGATGGCAATAAGGTAAAGTCATTTATGTTAATTGGTAGTAATAAATTAAAATATAGAATTATCCCATATTTTATCTTCCTACGTACACAACCTTGCCTGGACAATGGAGAGACCGGTGGTAGGTTTGGGATGATGTTCGTGTAAATATTCACTATAACGTTTTAAGTGAATCTTGCGTATGGGAAGGTACAAAAGTGGAGTCATTTTAATGGTAAATTTTGGGTGTGTGATTGAAATTTCTTGTTTTATCTGCATGGACATTGGCTTGTTTAGTGCTAGTTGTCTCTCAAATCATGAGTTAGATGGTTTAAAATCGTGGAGTACACAAGCTGTAACCTTGTAGACTAAAATTGACGTTAACCAAAGCTGATTGACCAAGTCAGAATTTAGAAACTCTGTATTAGTGTCTATTCATCCACTGGCATATACTCCAACAATTAAAATGTGTCGTCATTGGTGTTCACCCATGTTATCTCTTTGAGTTCGATAGAGAAAGCACCAATCAATCAAAGAGCTGCTTTCTTAGTGTTTGTTATCTTACATGCATGCTACAATAAGTTAAAATATATTTGAGATAAAAAAGAAATAAAAATTAAATTCTTTGAATGATGATCGTCATCTTTGTTATACCCTATTTAACCTAAGTCAAAATAGTTTACAACATCCGGTAATTCCGGGGTTATTTAAAGTTCGAGAGTCGCCACCTAATTATTTATGGTGCATTAGGACACCTAAAGTTAATTAAAGTAATCATCTAAAGTTGATTTTATTTTAAAGTCTACGAAACCAAATGATTCTAGGTACGGGTTCAACTAATTTAAAGGGAAGGTATTAGGCATCCTTTAAATTTCATTAATAATGGTTAACCGACGGGACTTATGTTAATTAATTAGACTTTAAAAGAATAAATTTAAAGTGTAAAACAGTTAAGGATAAATTTAAAGTATAAAACAGTTAAAACACTACTAAAAGGAACCTTAGAGAGTTGGTTCCGAATTGTAAAAGATCAAATCCTTTGAGTCTGCCAAAAAGTTGATTGAAAAGGTAGGTCATGGTATTTTGAAAATAACTCACAATTAGACATTTTGAGTTTATAAAGTGCCAACAAGCAATATGCTGAAAATGACCCAACAACAAATTGTTTTAAAAACGTGATCTGGGCAAGGTCAAAAGCAAGATTTAGTTAGGACAAACTACCATTGACTCATGCGTTATTTGTTTCCAAAAAGTATTTTCATAACATCTTGTATGAATTTAAGGAGTTATATATAAATTACTACTTTAAAGAAACTTGATAGATTTGAGCATAGAGTTAAAAATACGTTATAGTAATACGTCGATGATATTGGAATACAGGTTTATTCTAAAAAATACAGTGAAGGAGAAAGATGCATGTTTAAAAGATCTGATAATGCTAAAAGCTCATCTCAATTGGTTAATCCTTCTTCAAATTCAACTTCGGGTAAAACAAAAGAAAACTACTCTTTTAATTTAGCTTGATTGTTAAAAGAACTTCAGCCTACTCTTCTTAACAAACTTTCACATAGCGAAAATTACTTTTAATGACACAACGAAGCTGTCCAAATCCTAAAAATGGGTTTTTATTAAGGAAGAAATAATTAAACCGCACTTCTTTCTTAGTAAGACTACCAGCGATATAAGGGTTTTAATTCTAGAAACAAAAACGTTTTAGGCACCATAATCTACCCTTTCTAAGTTGATAGTATTCTAGGCTACATCCTTCTAAGAGAACCAGCATATTCAATGGACAATCACAAAAGGAACAGTAAGATCGTAAAGAAAGTTATGATGGATGCAACTTTTGTGCGCCCATTTCATTTTGTTCAGATGAGAGGTAGAGAGGAGACGAATAATGAAGGATAGCGGCTTCGAGGCAGCATGGTCTCAAACGAGACTGCTCGGACAATGAGTCTTTATGAAGACTCCATTTTCGCTCCGAAGTGTACATGCGAGAGAAAAGTAAAGATGAAGATTAGCATACAATTCAACTAATAATAAATGAAATAAGTACAGTCATATACGTGGCATTACAACACACATCCAATTAATCAATGAAAGTTCTCAAAGTGATTTGAATACGGCGTTCCCTTCATCAAGTCAAACGTCTAAAAAAACAGAATATCAAGCACACAATTTAGAAACCTTAGATTAAGTTACTGGAACGCGCATTACTTATGAATAACAAATTAAGTTCACGTCATTAATCTTGGACTTGTTTTCTATAAACGTGATCAATGACACAACGAATCCTCGTACATTTTACAGAGCACATACGAGACACTTAAGATGAAAACAAAGGTTTATGGACAAAACAGCATATATGCTCACTGGCCACAAAGACATGGAGGCTAACCATTTAGAAGATTAAAAAAAAAAAACAGAAGTAACCACCGAAGTTAAAAGGAAACGCTGCTTAGTAATTTGTAATTACAATACTAATACTGTAAATCAAGTCCATAGCGTGCACATCCGAATAAATTTCGAAACCAGAGCCTTTTAAATGCACAATTTCTAGAACAGTGAGTTAAATCCCCAAACGACGAGAATCGACAAAAGGAGTGCTTAATGTCTATTTTCACGATTCATCAACACATCAGAGGTAAAACATATTCGCATGAACATCAAAATGATCTTACCTAAACAGAAATATTTCATTACAAACCAACAGCGAAAGAAAACAGTAAAGAAATGCAGGTTTGAGATTCTAAACGACAAACAAAAAAGAACCTGGCTAATCAAGGATTTAACTAATGTTTAGTTTATATTTGATGAATCCTAAAGCAGCATATTTTATTTTACTTGCTAAAGAATCATTAAACCTGTTTTAAACTTGCAGGTTCATAGAAAGAACAAGCATTTGAGAGACATCAACTGATTTTGAAAATACATTAAAACCGAACACGTATTTAAAGATTTGTAAAACAAGGATAATTTGAAGCTTGACATGGGAGTTAGGGACAATAATTAAGACTCGGAACAATTAGATAGCACCCTTATCCATTTTAGTTCTTACCATAATACAGCTTTTAGAAAGGGAGAAAGTGAGATTCTAGGAAAAATGATGGCTGAAACAGAACTCTGAAACGTATACCGGCAGAAAACAACAGCAGCCTAATACATGATTGCTAATAGAAACTAACACAGAATAAGGATTTAAGACCAAATGAAGCCAATAACCAACATAGACATAGCATTTAATCATTTCACTACATCTAAACCAAACAGAGGAATCCTTACTTAAACTTCATAACATGACACAAGTATCGACAAGGGGAACGCGCGACGTCTACTCTCTCAATACATCAACATAACAGATGTCCGAATATCAACACAAACATCAAATATATTCCGAAGGCATGATTTTACACTAGAGAATTCTAATTCATGCTTTTATTTCAATATGGGCAGATTCATTACACACTACCAGTAAAAAAAAACAGAGAGAAGATTAAAGCTTGAGATTCACCGACCTGTTGTGGGTGCAGTGAACGGTGCGGGGTCGCGGATCCACACTCGAAGACGACGAACAGAGAGAGCTCCGATTAAATCCAAAATTTCGACTCTATGAAAATATGGTGATTTAGAGTAATATACGACTACTGTTTTGAGACCCGAAAAATCGGAATTTGAACAAATCCAAGATTTAGAGTAAAATAGAAATGTTGAATGTGGTAAAGTATCCGGTCCCGATTGTTGTTTTTTTCGGCTGAACGATTAAGACAACATTTACAGGTGCAAATCAAACCTAGGGTTTCGATTTGGGCAGGATTAGGTCTAAGGTTTTTCAAAAAAAATGAATCAAAATGGATCCATTGAACTCTGAGCAAATCTTCACGTGATTTGATTCGGGTGTTACCAAAAAATGGTTCGACCACACCTGAATCTTGAAGATCAGCCCGTGTCTTGAAGCAAAAACGGAGATTCCTTCCTGTCAATGACAGAACGCACAGGTAATGTTTTTTGTATGGAAATGGGTAGATAAGACTGTTCGTGGTTAAAGAGGGGTGTTTTGTAACCGAAAATAGGAGTCCGGAACCAAAATAGCTCCAAAAAAAAACATTTTGAACCAAAATGCCCCAACAAAAAAAAACGTTACCAAAGTAAGCACTAGCGGAGACGGCCCCGTTAAGTCCTATAACGCAGTAAAATAATGCGTTATACGAAATACGGTCTAACATATAACGCATGATTTTACTGCGTTATAGGACTTTGCCTCTCTCCTATAATGCAGTAAAATCATGTGTTATAGTTATCACTATAACCCGATCGGGTTCCATCACTGCCCCCTCCAGTGGCAATTTTTTTTCAAAAACGCCATTGGAGGGCAGGATTTCGTGGTCCCCACCCATTAAAAACGTCGTTTTCTAGTAAATTTCATCCGGAAAGTTTAGATTCTCGGTATATTCAAGTCAAGGAGCAAGATTCTAAGTTTGAATTTTGAGAAAAAGTGGCGTACAACTCGATTAAAATATCTACAAAAAATCTTCGATTAAGGTTTTCTACTATGAACTTTTGTTATTATTTTGTTATATACATTATATTGCATGCATGTTTAACATTTAATCATCATTAATAAAAAAAAATGATTTTTTTTTTTTGGGTTTGATCGCTGGGGGCAGTGGCTTAGGCCACTGTTCCGTTTTTTTTTTTTTTTTTTGGTTTAATTCATTATTTATTAAATGTTTATGAATTGTTAATTATTAAATGTTTATGCATTGTTAATTCGATATATTTTTTTGAGTTGTTAATTTGGTTAATTATTTATGAATTGTTAACATTGTTAATTTGTTATATGTTTATGAGTTGAATTTGGTTAATTATTTTATGAATTGTTAATGAATTATTATTTTGTTAATTGAGTATTTATTAAATATTCTTTATGAATTGAAAGAAGTTGATTGGTAATGAATTATTATATTGTTAACATTTTGTTTGGATGATTGTTATGTATTGTTTTGACATTTATCGTATTATGTTGTATTATATAGGACCAAATCAGTCGTTACATAAAATAGAACCTCTCGTCGTTACATAACAATAAAATTAAAGTAGCAATCAAAGCAAACATTTTATTTATACTAACAACATAATATAATACAATAGGTAACAACCATCCAAACAAATTATAAACGATTATGAAATGTTAATCTATACAATTTTAAAAGCATGAATATATATGTTAAATAAAAAAAATTATCTTAAAAAGAATAGTTAAAGTTCTTCTTTTCATAAATACATAAGCTAACGAAAAAAATATAAAGTTTATAGGAAAATATGTGGTCGACGAATATGAACTCTTAGTTTAATTTTATCGTAGTTGTGTTGGCTATTTGGTCAACTAAAAATATATCACATATTCAAAATATAGTTCCAAACAAATATTACTGCTAAATTTCGATTAGTTAATATAATTTATCTTTCATTTCAAGAATAATGACTAATTTAGTTTGTACAGACCGTACTCTTTCATGGATCCGAATGTTCCCCCTGGGGCCGATGATCACCCGGGGCCCGCTGTTCACCCGGGGCCCGCTGATAGATCAGTATTGTCTTTGCAAGACAATCATAGGTCAGAGTTATTATGGGCCGGTAGTATAGGGATATCTACTAGGCTCCGTCCCCGTAGGCTGCAGAGAGCGTGGACTCTTTTACGCGAGCACCCCCCACATCCTCGCGTGTTGGAGATATTATTTCGAGGCGGCATCTACCGTTGCGTGTCCGTTGGTCGGGTACAGCATGATTGGGCGCTCATCACGGCCATGGTTGAGCGGTGAAGGCCAGACACACATACCTTCCATCTTCGCACTGGTGAGGCCACGATTACACTTGACGATGTAGAGGTCCTCTTTGGATTGCGGGTTGATGGAGAGCCACTGTACACTCGGTACGAGCCTCCTCCTGGTCGGACGTGGGTGACAGAGTTGACTAGGCTCACCCACTTCGTGCCTGATGCCGCGGCCCAGATATCCGGACAGAGTCGGGTTCAGCTTAGTGCACTCTGCACTTATTTGGAGGGTCTGGATCCGGTTGGCGACGGCACCCCGCAGGACGATGTTGATCGTCATGCCCGTTTGTACCTGCTTATTATATTCGGGGGCATCTTGTTTCCGAATTCATCGGGTGCCTTTGTCAGTTTACGTTACTTGGTTTTTTTGGAGCATCTGGACCGCTTGGGAGACTACAGCTGGGGCAGTGCTGTTTTGGCGTATCTTTACAGATGCCTGTGCCGAGCGTCTATTGGTGCTGTCAGAGATGTGTGTGGATTTTTTGCTCTTCTCCAGGTAATATTTAAGTGTGTTCCTGTAATGTCAACAAACCTCTTGAAAGGAAGGGCGACTAAAAAATCGTATTTTCTAATATCGTTTACAGTAATGGACGTGGGAGAGGATGCTGCCTTTTCAGCCAGTACCTAGACATCACCTCGAGATTGACATGCCTTATGCGAGGAGGTGGACAGCGGGTTTTGACCGGGATGTCAATACGCACCACAGTATTCTTCCATTCCGGGACCAGCTTGATCACATGACGGATGATGAGGTAAACTATTTAAATTTACATTAATAATTTAATTAAACGTCTTTTCTACATGGTGATCACTGATTTGTATTTATATGTTATGCAGCTATTTATATGGACGTCGTACGCTGCTATATTAGATGGTTTGCCCCCCTTCTGTAGGGCAGGTCAGGGGGTTTGGAGGTCGCGGTGTCCATTGATACACCTAGACATCGTAAAGGATCACATGCCCGAGCATGTCTTACGACAGTTTGGGCATACACAGAGTATACCCCCTGATGTCCGTCATGAGCTCCGACACTACCAGCGGGACGATCGGGCTGCCATTGATGATAATTTTTTGGCTTTCATGGATGTCCAGCTCCACCGTTGGGAGAACAGGTTGGGCACTTTAGCGGTGGTCGGCCATTTGACTCCCGTTGAGCATTACATGCGCTGGTACCATCAGATCACACGCCGATTGATTGGCAACCCAGCTTTGCGTCCCCCTAGGGATGTAGGATATTCAGCACTCGCGGGGCAGTACGAGGCATTGGTAAGTTTATCGTATTTAGATTTATCTAATTTCATTAATTGTTACGTTTTAAAAATAAACTTTTTTTGTTTCTGTTAAACACAAATGCAGTTGGTGGCCGTACAGCGTTTACGCATCTTGGGGTTAGAGCATATGCCTTACCCTGGGCTTGCGGGGCTTGCCGCAGAGATGGTTAGGATTTCCAAGGATGGTATCCGCCAGGCAGGCGAGATTAGGCGCATGGTGGAGCCTGTTCCGGAGGCTGAGTATCAGGCAGCACCGGGGGCTCCCAGAGGAGGAGGCCGTGCTGGCAGAGGACGCCGTGCTGCCGGAAGACGCCGTGCGCGTAGAGGACGCGGCGCTGCTGCCGGAGGACCTGGTGGTGGAGGACTGGTAGATGAGGCGGATGAGGCTGATCCCATTCCAGAGGGCATTCACGGTCTAGTCCATCCGCAGCCCTTCCAGGCCGATGGCAGCTCACCTGGAGACTCACCTACGTTTACGCCGGCGCTCTTACTTGCTGAGATACCCGGGTCTTCATCACAGCCGAGCCATAATGCATACATGGAAGAGCGTGATAACGTTGATTGGGCGGCGTTACGCGCTTCATTAGCTGATGAGCGGCCTGTGAGGAATTCAGAGGGAGCCCGGATTCTTGACTTTGATGAGTTTTTGATCCCGGTTAGTATTTAAAATACATATTTGTTCATTTAGGATTCGGCGCCAGCGGGTCCATCAGAGCCACCCACTCAGCCTGCCGAGGCAGAGGTGTCTTCTCATGAGACTACCGAGGCGCATGTAAGTTTTTTACTTAAAACTAATTTTATTCAATATAAGGTCAATATTTAATATACATATTTGATCATGTAAAGTACTTATTATTTCATTTTTTTCATATTTTAGGATTCGGCGCCAGTGGGTCCACAGGAGCTGCCCATTCCGGAGCATTCTCATCAGCCTGCCGAGGCAGAGGTGTCTTCTCATGAGACTACCGAGGCGCATGTAAGTTTTTTACTTAAACTAATTTTATTCAATATAAGATAAATGTTTATTTAATTTTTATAACCTTTACTTGGACTTCGAACAGCATCTCGTCCAGGAGACTACCTCATATTCACCATCACACCCATCTCAGGAGGCTACAGACCCATCTCAGGAGCCTTCTCAGGCGCCCGTTGACACACAGGTTTGATTAAATAAATAACGTTAATGTATTCAACATGAATAAGAAATGGTACTAATATTTATATATTTTTCAGGTTCATCCTTCGGCGCCTGCGGTGGCGACTCCCGACGAGGAAGAGGTCTAGTTTCCAGACCCAGCTCAGCCTGAGGTTCTGAACGTGCCAGCGGGACAAGATCCCAAGAAGAAGCACATTTTAGTTAAGGGCGCAAGGGCTAGGAGAAGAGGAGATGATCATGACTTGGAGCGCCCGGTTATTAAGAGGAAAAAGGGCGACGGAGACGATGGCGAGGGCGGTGGGGATGGTATGAGCCTTAGGCCTAGGGATAGTCTCCGCCATACTACATGTGGGACCCATCCTCGATAGTGTATATACATTAGTGTTGTATAATTTATCGTAAATATTATACATTTTTTGCATATTTATAAATATTATCATTAGTCTTTATTATTGATAATAAAAAAAACGTGACACATTGGAAATAAAGTTAAGCATTAATTTAAAAATAAGACGAAACCCTAAAAGATAAATAACTTAAAGCTAATGACTACAAGTCTTCAAACAAAAAAGGATTTCGAGCACTTTTCAACTATTAAAACGACAATTGAAAGTATCACGTATTCTTGATGTGTTGAGCATATTTTATTAATTGTACAAATATAGCTAGAGTTCTATATAAAATATTGAAGTTTCGGAGTCTTAAAGCATGATTAATATACGGCTAAACTACGTAAAAAAAAAAAAATTACGTAATATGGGAAGAATGGAAAGGGGGACTTGTGATTTTATGGTCTCCTATAACGCAGTAAAGTCATGCGTTATACGTTGGACCGTATTCCGTATAGCGCATTATTTTACTGCGTTATAGGACTTAACGGGGCCGTCTTCGTTAGTGCTATAGCGCAGTAAAATACTGCGCTATAGGTACTTTGGTAGCTTTTTTTTTGTTGGGGCATTTTGGTTCAAAATGTTTTTTTGGAGCCATTTTGGTTCCGGACCCCCGAAAATAGCGAAGGAGAGAGAGGAGACAACGACAGAGGAATGAGAGAGAGAGGAGCGGTTGTTCTCTTTTGTTTCATTAGGGTTGAAGAAAAGAATGACGTGGGCCGGGTCGGGTAAAGGGATGGTGAGCTGGGTCAAGTTGAAAGGCTAATGGGCTGGCCGAATTAAACGTGTAGTGGACTGATTTGGGCTCAAATGTTGGTTCGAAAATTTGGGGTCTCCTTTCTTTATTTTAATTATTTTTCTGGGCTTTCAACTTAATAACTAGTACAATATATATTATGTGAAGACCAATATTAATTAGTATGTAAAAAGTAAAGGATTTAATAAAGTAAAATTAATTTAACGAGTACAAATCCTAAAATGAAACGATGACGAACCATTTAAAATTTGTGATGAAGTAATGAAAGTAACGATGTTAATAGTAATAAAAATAGTGGTGAAAACAAAGTATTTAGCTCGTTAATAAATTTAAAAGCCCAAGGAAATAAACTGGAATAAAGGAGGGACAAAATTGGGTGTCAACAATCTTTATCCGGATCACAATTCTCGTATTTTGTGTTAATGTGCAAATTAGCACATGAGTGTCTTTCTAATGAACTAACTAGGGAGTTAATAAATTAACATCCCATAAGGAGAACCCCCAATCTACAAACATATTGGATAAATAAGTTAGATGCATTCCATGTACATTAATTAACTTAGATCATATATTAAGAAATTAATATAAGAATGTATGTATGATCTTATAAATGTATTCGGAAAAAGGAAAAGTCTACTTGATGCATATATTAGATAAGGTATATATGTTAGAAGAACTCATACAAATACGTAAATACTATAACCATTTTATGTAAATCTAATTGAAAAAATAATAAAACTATACATCGTCCTATTCGTCCACTTATCTCCCAAAAAAATGTTTGTTCAAGATTTTAACACAAAATTTACATGTTTGTTCAGGATTTTAACACAAAATTTACTCCTCCACAATTTTTTAACAAAATCATCCTCTTCTCCCCCCACCGTACTCATTTAATTTGGACCCCACGAATAATGTTCCAAGTTTCATAAGAAGTTTCCACGATGCTACCTATATTTGTACTATTATAGCTTGTTTGGTTGGTTGTTACCTATATTGTATTGTTATTTCAGATATAATACTACTCATATTTGTTTTAGTTTTTTTTTTTTTTTTTTTTTTTTGGTTTTCCAACGGTGTCTAGTTGCTTCATTGGAGCAAGATTGTTGTATGTAATGGTGATAACTGATAAGTGTCATTTTATGTAACGATTGATTTAGTGTGATTGCGTTCTTACCTTTTTTTTCTTATCTTGTCTTTACTTATTATTTCATAATTCTATCTTTTACGTAAATTTCTTTTTATAATAGCTTTTTCTTTGAAGTATAAAAAGCTTATAATTTTTCAGAGTGCTGCTGCGTGGCATTTTGAAATGACGAGAAACGACATAATTTATGCAAATATTATATTTATTAAAATAATAAAATACAATATGATACATTATGACAAGGAAATATATATGTGGTTTCATGTGGAGAATCGAGACGTCAAGCCAAGATAAGTGGCTGTTGGATCAGATTTTCCACATCTATAGTCATTTAATTTTCTGTATTGTTCCTTTCATTTCGCTGTCCTTTCTTGTCAGTTCTTACATTTTTTAACATCTTGAATTCCTATCACAAGAACGAGAAAAGGAAAACGACATTTTGGAGTTTTACTCAACTCCATCTCTCATGGTTCTCCTTACGGATGTCCAATTTTCTGGACTCTAAAAGACACAAGTCATGAATTTCTGGACTCCAAAAGACATACGTCATGAATTCTTTATAACTCCCAACTTATTTGCTCTTTTATTTTCCAACATAAAAGTTGTCAACAATCGTAAGGCTTGGACGGTCACTTTTGCAACCACCCAATATCCTAATTTTATTTGGTTAATGGCATTTCTTTCTTTTTTTTTATCGTAACAAGATAATGGAAAAGATATACTCTCTCCATTTAATTTTATATATGACAATAATTTGAAGCATGAGAGCTAAACTATCTAATTTTCAATGCCAATTCGGACATAAAATTAGTGGTTGGCAAGTTTTTTTAATGAGAGTACCAATAAGGCCAGCCCCCTCCATTTTCTAGTGCCTTAATGTGTGCTTTTTTTTTTCAATGGGAAATGACGTTCAAGTCAGCGAATCTCCAGGGATCCTGGGGCATGTAACATGTCAAACATTATTATTCCTACTTCTGTTAAATTTTAAATCAAATACGATGCTGATTGCTGGGGCATGATACATGCTAAACAATTAAGAAAAAAAAAAAGCCTATTTCCATTTTGCTTTAAGATACACTTCTTTCCATTTTCATTTCCACGTTCAAAACCAATGGAGTAGACTTTGAGTTCCAACGAGTTTTTAACAGAAACGTGATCATACAATCTTTTCTTTAATGTATGATTCATATTCGACCGTCCAAATTCTGATCCTAATAGCCAAAAAGTAATATAATTCACACAGCCTCCCCCAACCCGATGCTAGCCGTTTATATAATTGTTTGTGACGAATTATAATATTACAGTATCCTCTTTGAAGACTGTATACAATGTGAAGCAAAACTACGTCCAGAAAAGTTTAATGAAATATGATAAAATATTAACTCAAAAAAATGACGATCAAACAGCATTGCTTGGGTGTCTGAACTAATATTATCTTTCTACATGTTTCATACACGAAATTCCCCACCTCTTCATCTGCAGTACTGTAAATCTGATAATCATCAGACGATCGAAACTGTTGAGAGTTTCTCTTTACCCGTGATTAAAACTTAAATTACACCCAAACAAAGAGTAGAGAGCAAACATCGAACAAAATACAGAAATCACCAGCAAAATAGAAGTTCGTTCTAGAAGCCAAGTGCCAATCTTTTTTTTGATGACATGGGAACCCGCAGCTGCTACCCTTTGGGTGCGCACAGGGTAAACCCAGCTCCTGTGCAATAGCTTGCAAACCAATCTGACATATTAAATTCATTATTCAAGTTGTTCAGCTTCACAATCTCATGAATATCAGAGATTCAGAAGCCACTTTTGTGCTATACCTGGTTCATAGATCGGTGTGGAGACGGAAGACACTTGTACGATTCTTTTCGAGCTTCACATATGCCAATCACCAGGCACTCATGACCAAAGATAAATCACCAAATACCTTACTCCAATTCAACATCAGGACTGTGCCAGTGTTTTCGACACATCATATTTCCAGATACTAATGGTAACCTTGATACGTTAAGTATAGTTTTACAGACAAAAGACTGACCAATCACTACATTTCTTATAAGCAAGAAATTTACTGTTTCGAGCTTCGAAACTCGGTGGACAACGGGTCCACTTCTCTACCCTTCTCCACATAAATACTAGAATTGTTCACCTTTGCCAAGTGAACAAAATCCTAGGTACCGTCCAACGTCTACCCTTGCACTTTGAAGAGAACATCTAAAAAATATTTTCATCAATTAAACCTGCTGCTTTTTACAGAGGAACATACTAAAAACACCCGAGATAAATTAGCAATGCATCACACTAATATGTGATGTCTCTTCAGAAGTTCAGATATATCACTAGCAGCTATGAGGACAAAATCATGAAATAGCAAGGCAGTCGACCAATCTAACACTTTGAAGCAAGGATTAACAGTCATGTTTCCATTAGAAAATTGCGAAAAAAGAAATAGGTGAAGGAAATAATTCCCACAGGATATTACATGGTTAGAAAGCCCCTCCAGGATTGAAAATGAGCCACAACCTACCAAGAGCCAAAACGAAAAAAGATCTGAAAATTAATTTCAATTGGGGATACCTCCATCAGGAAGTTCCCAGTTATCTTCATCATCATCGTCCCTCTTGCTCTTGGTTGTCTCTTGCTTATCCTGTCCAAAATTTCTTGATGGTGGTGGGCCACGTCTGTTCCAGTAAAGGACATGAGGTTGGTAAACATGTACATAGAATTATTTATTTATTTTTTAAATAAGGAATATGTACATAGAATTAGTAAATTCAAAACATCTGTATTGCATCTTTGCGTAAGCTGGTTCATAAGATTTGAATTAGCAGATTCTGCATTCAAAAGAGCAACTTAACAAAGCTAACCAATTAGATCCTTTTTGGATCTCACACATAGCAAATCAAGGAAGCAAACACTACGCTGCATATATGTGATCCACTATCTATATAGCTTCTTCCTTTCAAGACTGAATGAGCATATTCTTTGGCGAGGACCACGGCCTAGTAGAACTAAACTCTAATGTCAGAGGGCCAAAAAACATAGAGCACATCATTTAGAGTTTGTCTTTACTTTGTTAAAGATTTGAACTTGATTTCGAGTTAATGACATTAGATTAGATAGATCACAATGTAGCTTAACTGGAATTGCATACATCCACAGTCACTAAATCAACTATTATTGTCAAATTAACTGAAGCCATATGAATCCTCCATATCCATTTTGCTTTATTTCAGTATCAGAAGATTCATCATAGTTCAATTATTTTTGCAATGGCCATCAACCTATGCAATCATCAGCTTTATCTAGACGTGGACTGACTCTAATAAACAAAATCACATAGATAGTTAAATTGCACCAATTTACGCATTCAACTAATACTCTCTATGTGAAGGTGTTTGACTAGACACGAAATTTAAGAAAGAAAAAGACACATTTAAAACTTGAAGTCCAAAACAAGTCATAGGCATTTATGTGACTATAAACTAAGGGGTCATTTTATTGCTAGTTAAGAAGTGAATATTCATGTATTAAAAATCAGCATAACTAGTATCATGTTTGGCAGCATTTTGGTTGCTATGTATAAAATTCAGTACACAAGTACGGTGTTTGGTTATCAATTTACAATCCCGCTAACTTAAACATGAACTCCCTCTATTTCAATTTGTTTGTCTTAGTTTGACTAGGCATGAAGCTTAAGAAAGTAAAGAAGACTTTTTAATTGTGGTATTAAACTAAAGATACGTATAATGTACCAAAATGTCATTTAATCTTGTGGTCTTAAATATGTCATGTGTGATGTTGGAAGTAAAGAGTTGTCGATTAGGAAAGAGGCATTCTTTTTTAAAGAGACTGAAAAGTAAAGTAAGACAAACAAATTGAAACAGAGATATGAGTCAATTTATATACTATTTTATGCGGAGTACAAGATGGAAATAACTGAATTAGTAACAACAAATATCTAAGGAAAGTAACAACAAATAGTTAAGGAAAGTAAAGACATAGAGAAGGGATAGACAAAGACCTCTTACGGTTGCGTTTAGCAGCATCACGTGTCCTGCGTTTCTTCTCATCTTGGGAGTTCTCGAAATATCTCCTACGCTTGCATTCCTGTATTACTCCAGCTCTCATCACTTCCCTCCGAAAGCGTCCGATAAGCCTCTCTTCGTGCTCATTATCATCCACAATGACTTGAACATTGTAAGCTGATCTGAAGAAAAGGGTGTTTGCGTTAGCAAGTGATGGGTAAACTACGGAAGTTGAAGATGATACTTGTAAAGGGGAAAAACAGGGAATTTTGGGGGTTGGTGGTGGTTTGGACGGTGTGAACAAGGAGAAGAGATTGGCTATGGATGAGACTGCCATTTCCCTTTTGGATAGAAATTACAAACGCTCAAAAACAGCAGAAATTGAAAAGACAATTATTTAACTAAAATGGGTCCAAAGTTAAATGAATCTTTTGTTGGTTTCGTGATCGGCTTCGACTCTTACCCATTACGGGGATAAAATACTGGGCAATTTGCAGGATTCGCCTTCGCTGAGGGCGGCGCTCTTTAATTAAAGACCAAATATGAGGGACAAAAATTAAAGACCAAGCCTGTTAGAACTTTTTATTAATAAATGTAGAATTTAAAGAAATTGTGGCGAATTTTCAAATAGTTGTCGTAAAAGTGATTGGGCAATTGGCAGAATTGCCCTTCTTTTGGGGTGGTCTTTAAATTTTGCCCCTCATATTTGAAATCTTTAAATTTTGTCCTTCGGCTAAAATCTATGGGTTCCAGGTTCGAACCCCCACTCAATCAAAAATTTAAACAAAATTCGCAAGGCAGAATTTAAATTTCGCTATGCCCCCACCGGCATACACTTGTTAAGAAATTACCAAAGTTATGCCGAATCCGGCATACTTATGCCTTATGGACAGACTTGGCCGGTCCAGCATAACTTTGGTAATTCCTTCACAAGTTTATGCTGGGTCCAACATACTTATGGTAAACTTTTAGTTAAACCTTAACTAAAAGTGTTTTCCTAGTTATGCCTTATGGGACAGACTTTTAGTTAAGGCATAACTAAAAGTATGCCCCATAAGGCATAACTTTTCCTTAAGACATAAACTTTGTCTAATAAGGCAAATTTTTAGTTATGCCTTAAAGGAAAATTCCGCCTTATGGGGCATACTTTTAATTATGCCTTATGGGGCATATTTTTAGTTGTGCCTTAATTAAAAAATCTGCCCCATAAGGCATAATTAGGAAAAGACTTTTAGTTAAAGCTTAACTAAAAGTTTGTCCATAAGTATGCCGGACCCGGCATAAACTTGTTAAGGAATTACCAAAGTTATACCGGACTCGGCATACTTATGCTAAATCTGCCCATAAGGCATGAGTATGCCGGTTCCAGCATAACTTTGGTAATTCCTTAACAAGTGTATGCCGGACCCGGCATACACGTGACCCAAACATTACCTTGCAATTTTTTTTTTTAATTTATACTTAAACGGGGGTTAGAACAGAGAACCTCAATTTCTGCGTAAACGCTTAGGATTGCAACGCAAAGGGCAAAAATTAAAGACCAGCAATATGAGGAGCATAATTTAAAGACCACAAATATGAGGCAAAATTTCAAGACCACCCCAAATCAAGGGCAATCCGCGCAAAAAAATGAAAGTGATAACCAACTAAGATTCGATTGGGGTGAAACTGAAAGCCCAAACTAAATAATACACTTCTAACGTCATTTGAAAAAATTGAAACACTTCCAACGCATGGAACACAGAACCAAGAATATGATCATCATTACACATATTAAGAAGTTGTCAGAAGGTATAGAAACACATTAATACAATCTTACAAAATGTCAGTTAAATAATAATGCAATGGTCAATTGAAATGCCTTACACAGAGATTCAAGAGACTCTAAATAGGGTGTGAAAACAAACATGATCGCTGTAAAACGGACACGAAAAGAGAAAAATGTCCTAGAAAGTCCTCGAATATTTTCTGATCTCATACATTATGGATGAAATTGAAACAAGATCCTTGTTCAAGGTAGAGCCACCATTTATCCTCTTTATACAATCTGAAAGCCTTGTATAGTAAAGAAGAAGTTGAGTTAATGCAGCTCTTAGAATGTCCATACCACACAGGAAATTGCTGAAAGAAGTAATCACATCATTGTGCATAAGCTCAATGGCAGCTTTCCATCTGCTTGCAAAGTCCTTAACAATCGGCTCGACTTCAGCAATAGTTATAGGTCTTTCAGTGCCAGTACTTGGATCCTCAGCTGCAATATGATAATAATCAGAGCATCTGAGAAGGTTTGAGATAAATTGATATGCATAAAATTAACACTTACACCCTCTCGTTTTTACAAACTTGATAAGATCGCTAAAATGCTCCAGTAGCACTTCTTCCTGCAATAAAATAGAACATAAGAGAAAACCCTATAACTGAAGTTTATAATTGTTAAAAAGCTCGAATATTTGTGCAATCAAGAAGAAGAGGCTTGACATGAAAATTGTTCAAGAAAACTCCTACAGATGTTGATATTAACGTTGATTACAAATCCTAATTATTCCACTATTATAACTAGACTTTGAGTATTTGGAAGCACAAAGGAAGGGCAAGGCTTTGGTTGTCAGTCCGTGACTTATATTCGGTATTCCAAGTAGGTTATGGCACGGGCACCGTATTGTATGGGGCGGGTATGTAGGTGTTTGGAGGTGGTGAAGCATAAACTTCCATCGGGGAATGGAATTCTTCCCTTCTTTTGGATCTAGGGCTGAGAGTATGGGAGATGCTTGCCACGTCTTCCTCCTCCTTTCACATTAAGGAAACTTATCTAGGAAAAGGTATCCCACTATTTGGGATTGCAATCAACACCAAATATTCCTCTTGAAATCTAGCACTCACAACAAATATAGATGAACTCTGTGTTATTGGTTCAATCTATCTCAATGCTGATGTTTTCTGGACGAACATCATGGATTTTATTTTCAACAGATCACCTAAGTCTACTTCGGCACCTAATTGAACCTGACAGTCGAGCAATAATAGAAGTGACTTGGCGTTTGTCAGTCTTGGAGAAATATAACAATAATTAATTCAACATTCTTGGAATGCACGAATTGAACTGTGTGCTCACCACGAATATGGCTGTGTTACTCTTTAGAAGCTCTTCAAAGTACATCTGGATCTTCCCACCATCTGGACCAGCTTCCTGAAAGCAAATGAAAGATTATTTGGTGCTTTAAGTTCTTTAGCATTAAATATTAGTACAATTTAGACTTCCAAATTATATAAAATCTGCTAACAATAACATCAAATGTTTAGATAGGGCATAGTCAATATTGATACGTCTACAGTATGATGGTTTGCTAAATTTCAGAATACAGGAATCAGAGCCACTGACATGCCACTATCCAGATTTGCAATGTAATAACAGGAATCAATACTTTGATACCTCTTTTCATTCGACAGAAAGGAGGCCGGGGAAATAGTCCAACAGATCCCCATTTTCCTTTACAATCCATCTTTCTTTTCATTAGACAATTATCCGCATATGACCATTACCCATATTGATTATTGATTCAAGACAATGACTTGCACTTGTCATGATTCATTTCTTGTCAATCAAAGAAATTGTCGATCAAAGAAAAGAAAAATATAGTAACTTCTTACCTTCAAAACGGATATTATCATGTCATAGTTGTTTATCAGGAATACTGTTTGCAGCTTTTGTTTTGCGAACATATGTGCAAGCTTGACAAGCAAGTCATCAACAGCCATTCTGAGTCTCTCCAGATTCAGTTCAGGCTACAAAAATTAGCAGCAAGTATGAAAGCCAGTCTGGTGCAAGCAAACCACAAAGTAAAAAGAGGACCTTCATGTTCTCCAACCTGGCCTTCTCCATATTCTACATTAAGGTGAATAAGGGAGGCAGTAAACTCAGCATAGCGCCTTATCACATAATGTGGGTGAACATCATCTTCCCAGAGAGTCCTGATATTAGCATTTCGCAGACTGTGGAGGTGCAAGTCAAAGACCATCTTGAATCGTGGCCATAAAGCAATATTGACCTGCCAAGATTCATTAAGAAACAAGTGGAAAGCAGTCCATCATAAAGGGAAGATAGCTATAAAAAACAGTTTATTTTTAATTTTCTTTTGGTTCCAGACTCATTATGTTGAACTTTCTAAAGACCTTAAGGAGTTGAGGTACATTTATACTCACCTTTTCTGAACCTTCTATAATTATGAATCCTATTATTCCTCATTTTAAAATGGTCCACCTCACCATATTCTATTTGCAAGGTGTTTAATTTCCTATGTAGTCCTGCCAAACATCATGAATCCCAAGATGAAAATTTATACCCCAAATTAATAATATTATATGCTTCCACAAAGAACCCCTGCATGTGCCCGCTATGCTTGTGACTGTTTTTTTTACAGATCACAGCAGCAACAAATGGGAACTAACACAAGGACATACATCACCCCAACAGAAGGCAACAGGTGAAAAATAAGTATCTGGTGAAATAACAGCTGCCAAGTCATTTAGGTTCATTTATACGCAAGTAACTCACATGCATTGGCAAAAGGTGGGAACAGGGATATTTTCCAGTGATACTGGTGACTTAGGTGGTAAAGTGAATCAGATGATACGTACCTTGTCCAAGTATGAATCCAGGCATGGAATTCGGCGCCTGGACATTACAAGCTGGGAAAAAAAAGCAGTCCTTCTATAAGAAAAGATTCCAGCAATAATTAAGAGCCAAAAAACCACACATTTGATGTCAAGTTATTTAACATGCTATAGGACCATCCATCATACACGTGTATTAAGCACATGATTCCTCAATGAACTTCCAAATAATCAAATATTTATATAAGCTTTAAAAAAACTAAAAGGAAAATGTAAAAAGAATATCTGACATAATTCATTTGCTTTTTTTCTTTGAGATATTCCCAAGTCGCGAAGCATTTTTACCTCAGTCCATTTCTATTATCTTTTCATTTTTATATTCCTTTTTTTTTTAAATGAATATTTTTAAATTTCTTTTGAGCTAAAGACTAAAACTTCATTAAAATTCTTTGATGCATTACAGGATTTTAATACTACCTGCGTTTAATCTGAAAGGTAATACCAGAAAAGAAGCTTAGGGGTATACCTGGTGCTGGTGAATGATGCGAATCATTAGCATTAAGCCAATTGCATCAAAACTATTGGGAAGAACTGTACCGAAATGCTCATCAATTACTGAAAGCGGGCCTGAAATCACACAAATGTTTATCATTAATCTCATTGAAAATCCAAGAATTTACATTATTCCTATCAAAATTAGCAATTGCAGATTTCAGCATGTGCTGAAGGTGTTTGAAAATTATCATAATACAGATTGGGAGAAGGAGATCTCAACTTAATTTAACAGATTAAAGGCAACATGAGATAGTCCTAAGAACTGCATATACAACTTTGGTTAAACATCTCGATCTGGAATTGACAGGATACTTTTGAAATCTGATTTATTTAAGATAAATACTCTAAGAAGCACAATCAGGATATTTATCTGCAGCAAGGTACATGACAACGAAAGTTTACTCTTAACTCACTACTTCCCATACCAGTAAAAATATCATAAAACATGGTCTGTTCTCCAAAGAAATCATCACAGAAAAGGTACCTAATCAAATAAAAGGAAAAAGTAAGTTAAATCATATTTAACAAGGAAAGTTAACCACTCTATTATCAGTAGGAAAGCTATACTGTTTCAAAGTGAGTTACAACTCAAAAGCTTGGTATTCAAATAGGGAAGTCGTAGAGTACTCAGAAGAAGCAGTATCCATGAGCAGCTTGTGCAAACTCCTGAAAAGGACCTCATACGGATATTTTTTTGAGCTGGCTTCAGCAATATGTGGAATTAATGGAGGCTCATCAATCTCCTGAACACAGTGGAAAGTATATGCCATAAATACTACATCTAATCAACATGAACATTGCTACAACATTTTTCGTATCTCCCTATCAATGGGATGGACCAGACTAAATCAAGAGTTAACAGAAAATCGAATAAGCACGTAGTTGATTCTTTTTTTTTTTTTTTTTTTTTTTATCAAGTAAAAGTATTTTCATTCATAAACATGGCCAAGAACGACTGTATGCAAGGGATATACTAAAAGATAAATAATCTACAAAAATATGATTCTCTACAAACTCCACCCAATCCTCTATACAACTAGGAACTTTCTGATTACACCAAAAGAAAATAAGGGAGCGAAGACTACTACTCAATTGAGAAAAACTTGACTCTCTTCCTCCAAAAGCTCTCTTGTTTCTCTCATTCCAGACTATCCACATCAATGCAAGCGGAACCATGTTCCAAGCCCTTTGTCTTCTCGTCCTTCTCTCGCTCTTCCAACTAACCATCAACTCTTTCACAGTTCTTGACATTGCCCAATGAACCACCCAAACATGCCCCACCACAGTCTCATGGTAAACCTAAAATGTAGAAGAAGATGCTTCACGTCCTTCCCCGTCTCCTTGCACATGTAGCACCAACTGACTCAAACAACCTTCCTCTTTCTAAGATTTTCCGCCGTCAAAATCACTCCTTTAGTGGCTAGCCAATTGAAGAAACACACCTTCCTTGGCACACTTGGAACCCATATTGCATTACATGGGAAATCAACTTCCTCCCTAACCAAAAGTTTCTCATAAAAAGACTTCACCGAGAACACTCCATTATTTCCCTGGGCCCACCACGACACATCGGGATTATCCACCCGATTGACTTGCCTATGAAGCAAATCTATCAATCTTTGAAACTCGTCCACTTCCTAATCTTGAAAACACCTTCCAAATCTTAAATCCCAAAAAGTCTCTCCACCTTGAGTCCCCCTAATCTGTTGAATTGTCAAATCTCTTTGGCAAGATATATTGTACAAACTCTGAAAATCATCTTTCAATAATGTCCCCACAGCAGTTGTGTCCCCAGAAATATACCGTCCTCCCATCTCCGACCTTGAATGAGATATTTTTCACAAAATTATCCCATCCCTTCATGATATTTCTCCATAAACCACAACCAAAAGGCAAAACAGTATCTCAAGTTTTCCAGCCCCCTTCCATAATCCCATATTTGTCAACTATCACCCCCCCCCCCTCCCCCCAACCACAAAGCTTGTACCTCCACCCCGAACCTCCACATCCATTTGCCCAATAAAGCTTTATTAAAGACTTTCAAATCCTTAACTCTGAGGCCTCCCCATTTTTTAGGAGATGTGACAATGTCCCACCCCACCAAGTAAAACTTCCTTGCCCCATCCGCCGCATCCCAAAGGAAATCTCTCTGAATCTTTTCCAACTTATTAATGACTGAAGTTGGAGCAAGAAATAAAGACAAGTAGTAAGCGGGAATACTCGATAATGTGCTTTTAATAAGCACTCCCCCCCCCCCCGGGACAAATATCTTTTTAGCGACCCTGCTAGTCTCTTCTCGACCCTCTAAACAACCGGATTCCACACCGTAAGATCCTGTTCGAGGAACCTAGCGGTACTCCAAGGTAAGTAGTCGGCAGAGCTCCGACCCTGCAATTCAAGACAATGAGCAAGCGACCCAATGTTATTCACCTCCCAACAGGGATAATCTCACACTTCCTCAAATTAATTCAACCACTTTTACTTGTGGTAGTCTTTATAGTGCTAGCTGAGCATAAGTCATGGTCTTTGTGCAACACAAGAACAACCCTTGGTATAATGGCATTCTTTGGATTGTCACAGCCTAGACAGATAGTTGATTCTTGGAATAGATAATTCAACCACTTTTACTTGCGTTAGTCTTTTTAGTTCTAGCTGAGCATAAGTCGTGGTCTTTGTGCAACACAAGAACAAGCCTAGGTATAATGGCATTATTTTGATTGTCAGCCTCTAGCAGATGGCTTCAAATTGATTATAAATAAAATTATTTCACCAAGTAGTGCTGATTTCTCCTTTTCTTTAATGGCTCCCAATATATCTGAAATCCAATAGCTCAGGTTGTTGTGCCTTTTGATTATAGTGTGGTACTGAAGGATACTTCATTTTTTCCACATATCACCAGGTGTTTATGGAATTATATAGCAAGTTCTTCCAGTAATATGTTGCATATGTTCAATCGCCTTGATACTTGGACCAATAGATTCAAATTGGGACAGTTAAGCAGGTGTTAACCCAAGAAATGTACCAAGGAATGAACCTAGATGCAACTCAGATTGTTCTTAGAGCTACATTTTCCTTAGTCTTCATAGAACATTTCAAAGATAACTTCCTCCCTAACAAGAAAAATTAATGCTGAAAATATGACATTTCTTTATTAAAAAAAAAAATACATGACACTCTACAGAATAAAAAAGCCAAGAACAATAGCAGCACAGAACATGTGATTTCAGCAGTCATTAGATAGGTTCCTTCACTTATGCGTCATCCTTGAATAATTATGATGTAAAGAAAAGAGACTTCACATTATCTCCATTAAGTATCTTCTACATAAAAGGTGCTAAGATCATACACATCTGAAGCTAGTACTGATGAATTAGTCAGTATTCATATATATTCATTCCAATTATCAGGCAATGCATCCTCCAAACGCACTAAATCAAAGTTATTTTCAAACTAAAAAGTAATTTACCAGAGTGAAATTTACAGATACCTTTACACTCGAACAAGCTAAAGCACACTAACATTCAATGATGCACAAAATTCATAATCTCTGCACTCTGCAGAATGATATGGTGACAATCTTTTTGGTCATAATATCAAGGCTCAAAGAAAGAAGATGACGACCTTGAGAATGTTTATCCTTTCTCCAAGAGCAAAAACTGCAGACCTGTTCTTCAATGGTTCTCTTCCTCTCGAAAAAAGACCCGTGCTTCTGGTCTCAACACCTATCAGATCACTAGATGTTGCAATATCCAACTGAAGCTTTTCTAAAGCTTGAATATAAGCGCGGAACTGCGCACTCAGAACCTGTGACACAATTTTTCGCTTTAGTATTCATGAAAGAGCACAATCTCTTGTTAGCCAAAAAGCATATTTAAGTCTCTTATCAACTGTACATGCGGGCAACCCATACCTATGACAATACCTTAAGACTGATTAAAGGCATATCAAACATTAGGCAAAGCAGCAAATTAAGTCATGTAGGCATGTCTTTTCCCGAGAGTGATAAGGTGTTGGACCCGCTTCCATACACCAGAGAAACATTTACAACTCATAAACAAAAACTTAAGTCTTCAAGGATGGGCACCAAAGGAACAGTCAAGTTAAGCACTCATGGACCTTAAGAATATTAAATTATCTTTTCGAACTTGCACGTCAAGAGCTACTACGTCGATCCCAATGAGTTAGACATCTATGAACTCATAATCTTTAACTTTCGATTCATCAACCATCTAAGCTAGCAAAATTATCCAAAATAAATTAATAATGTAAAATTTAACCTTGTTCATTGTGTCAATATATGCTGCTCGAACCTCAAGATACACCTCCTTGCTATGCTCCTTGAGAAAGGAAAGGATATACCTGCCGAAATAATTGCAAAAATAATCTTCAACTGCATGTTTGGACAAATCCAGGAATTTGAAAGTGTGAAAAGAAAATTGGAAGGAAGCATTGAGGCTGATGATAATCATAATTTTAGGTTATGGACCTCTTACGAAGAACTCATCCTGCTTGACATCATTTAAGTGGACCACGATAGCAATAAAAGGCAACACCCCATACACACCAGGATCGCACATAAATTTGGCTTTTTTTACATATTTTTTTTTTCTAAGTTTTTCAAGAACCTGTTTGTTTAAGTTTCTTTCCAAACAGCTTTTTCAAGTACTTCAAAAAAAATCCTGTGGAGAATAACAATGAAGCACCTTTATTCTTCTTCGCACACTCAAAAAACTGCAACTCTTCAATCATGTGTTCTTTTTGCACAAACAAATTAGCTACTCCTCAGTAGTCAGGAAGAGAGGAATGAGAAATAAAATATATGATAGAAACCAGAAGAAGATGCAACTCACTTATATTTTAGAAGGACACTCTGCTGAAGGATCTGGATATTAGTTTTGGGTTTCCTTAAAGCGTATAGCTTCTGAACCATGAAATCAAACACCTAGAAGAGGAAAAGGAAAGTGGATTAGATGTGACAAGACTAAAGGCAACATAGTTCTAGAAGTTTATGAACAACCCAATCAGATGAGTAATTAAATTAAAAACAATAACTCTTCTTACTTATCTAAGACTCTTCTTATTGGTAAACCAATTAAAGGCAAAAAGCACAACCCCCAAACAACAAGCATATGCATTAAGCAAAAGCAATAATTAGACATCATTTATCACCTTATGAGCGCACAACTTTGTTGTGGGGTGGCAACTGGAAAGCGCATTTAAAATTAAAAAAAGTATGTGAATTTGATGCATCAAAATCCTAGAAGAGGAATTTTTCCAGTTAAGAAATGTGGAGAAAAGTGCTCGACAGATAGATCCAGACAAGAAGGTCCACATAGGCAGAAGGCAGTATTGAAAATAACTTGCAACTAAGGCTGATGCAAATTCAGATGATACACAGTTTTTCACTATTTATACAGATTGTGTTCTTGGCTTATTGGTTGAATTGGCTGTCACTGTAACCTTGCACACCTTTTTTATTTAATTGAAAATACAAATGGACCATTTCTCAATTTGTGTCATCCTTGCGCAGGGGACAAGCGAATCTTCTCATACCATTCCAATTTTATTTGATGTCACCAAAGGAACTAGCATTGCACACTCGGCATAAGCCAGACTACTTGGCATATACATACCTTGGAGACTGCTTTCTGCCGAAGTTTTTCTAGCTCAGGCTGAACATCTTTCAGAGCTTTTGATGTTTTAACAGTGGGATCTGCATCTGCACACTTCAGCTTTTTACTCAAAATCTCAAGTGTCCTCATGTATTCCTCATTAACCTATAAACATTCAGTGTTGCATGGCAGGTTAGAAGCCATGAGTGAAAAAGGCTTTCAAATAAGCAACAACAACAACAACAACAGCCCAGTGAAATCCCACATCTTGGGGTCTGGGGAGGGTATAATGTACGCAGACCTTACTCCTACCAAGGTAGGATGGCTGTTTCCGAGAGACCCTCGGCTCAATAAGCAATTTTTGAAAATTAAACATCTGACAGAATGATGCAATACAGAGTAAGAAAAAGATATAATGCATTATATTTTCCCTGGTTCAGAAGAGATGGTGATTAACTAGAAGAAACTTAACATTCCAAACAGAGCCCCATTATCAAATGTAGCAATGTAATACCAGCAAAGCCAAGACCAAAAAGGAGGGGAAGAATAGCAAAAGAAGAACTGAGAAAGTCTGTCCAGCGTTAACAGTCAACCACCAAAAAGAACAGTGTTTTATTGTAAGACTCAGTATTCCAGGAGGCCGAAATGATGGAAAGAAGGGAGAAGTGAGGAAGTCCAGCGTTAACAGTCTACAACCAAGAAGAAGAGTTTTCGATTGTAATTTAAAATTCTTTGGCAGCGCTATGTAAACCTTAAAAAATTAAAACAATAATCACTTTGAAGAAAAGAATAAACCAAGCTACTACACACTCAGTCGCCCCAACAAGTCACATCATTGTCCTCAAAATCATATGAAAGATTATAGCAACTCATTCACCCTTTCTTCCTCTACTTAAATTTCACATTTGCCATTTTCCCTCATTGTTATTCTTCTTTGACTCACTATAGAATACAATGTAAGAATAAATATGAGGAACAAACAAACCAAGGAGCCAAAAGTACCTCTCCATCAACAATTATTTCTATCATTCTTGGAGGAACAATAATATCTTCAACAAACTTTGCCAGCTTTGACTCTGCCACCTGCAAAATAAGATAACTATTTAGCAAGTACACTACAGACATCAGAAACTATTTTCCGAGCTCAAACACCAAGACTCAATTATGGTTGTCATATCAAGTATACGGGACACCACAGCATGACTAATTTGCAATAGTAGCAATCTAATATGTCTAAGAGGAGGTACATCATGAAAAAACATAAGAAGTGAAGTGTCTAATAGGTTAAATTGGAATACTTTTTTACTTTTTTGATAAATGTTAAATATTTTACTGAAACTGCCAACAGCACTACGACTGTGCTGAAGAAGCTTTACAAACAGTGCAAGGCACCGATCAGATCAATGATATCATCCATTTCATGTAAAAAGAATCTGCACCAAAAACTAAGAGAAGGATGGTTCTGGTCTCAAGGCTGAAACTGATCCCAGTAAATTATTGTCAACATAACTCTGAACAACTAATTTTGGAGAGTCCTTCAGAAGTTCATGAAATAAAATCAACATCAAATAAAATAGGAAATGGTATTCAGCAAAATATGAAAGGACACATGCTGTGATCCAAATGCGTAACAGATACAACGCCTTCAAAGATGACAACAGCTTCAGAAAAAAGAAAATATGTTTTCTTCTATTCATTATCTTTAAATTAGGCACCTCCAGGTAGCAATGATCATTGCCAAAAAGTACTAGAAGAGATGAGAATTATGTTAATCCATGTAAGGATGATCTACCAAGAAGTTTTTCTGTTCCTTTGTGGGTGTTGATGCCTTTTGAGAAAAAATATATAGACAGAACTTATTGGGAAAAAAAAATTTAGACAGACCTTTCCATTCCAAACAGCTAAAAGGTAATTAAACCACGGACTAACTTAGGATGATTTCTTTACTCTGGCATTACTACTATAGCACATCAACAGTGTAGCTTTTAATACACTGAAACACAATTTTTGGTCACTAAATCTTTCGGAAAAATTGATAGGATTTTCCTGAAAATCCAGTGAACTCGGCAAGCAGATAAGTGCAACTACTCATGCAACTTGCCAAACCGCATTTCTATTGTTTGGCAAAATATAACATACAAGATGTATAATGGGTAACAAATTTTATTAATGGTTGGGCAACAAATGCATATATACTAGTATACCAAAAAGTAGAAAACTTACAAAAAGATATGGTTTTCTACGAATGACGCCCATTATCTATACATACAGGAACCTCATGGGTGGCACCAAAAGGAAATAAGGGACAAGAGGCTACTCCACAATTTCATAAAATTCATCTCTACGCCTTCAAAATCTCTCCTGTTTCTCTCTCCAAACAACCACCTATTGGCTATTGGATAAAAATGTGATTCTCCACAACGAGCATCCACACCTACTGCAATATTACATATGCTCCAGAAGTGTATCAAAATGAAAAATATTCCTCTGATTTCTACATAGGAGTTTTCAGTTCCTTCAAATACTTTTTTTTAAACGCAGTTCCTTCAAATACTTTCCATTCTTCTTTTTTCCCCATTGTCTATGTTAGCGAAAGAGGCCACCATCCATGACTGATTACTCATAAGGTCTTCTACAGAAAGTAATGTAAAAAGCAAGATAACCAAAAATCTATAAGATAAAGAAAATGGTCAATACCACATGTTTGGAAAAAATAATAACTTCTTCACACATGAAATACAATTAGTATACACTTTATTCATTGAGACTGATAATGTGATACATTCCAACAACAGCTGTCAGTATCAACATTGCTTCAGAATTAGAAGGTAACAAATAATCTACAGATGTAACTTACATTATACAAATTAAAGGAAGCCCAGGACTAGACTGTAAACAGTACAAGAAAGTCCATCCTTTAACAATAATACCTTGCGATTCTTCAGCCTCAGTCCCATATCCATAGACTGCTCTTGGAGAATTTTAATATCTGAACTTATAGAACCTATCTCTTCCTGGCAAATAAAACAGTGAATATCAAGTTTAATGATAAAAGATACAGCCAAGTTGACTTTTAAGATGTTATGTAGTGTTTCTTTAATTTATTGCATTTTCTTCTTTGTATGGTGAGTGAAGGCAGAGACAAAGAAATCCTGATAGTGATTTTGCCCCAAAATAAAACCGAAGTCATCCCAGCATGTGAAGATGGATGATACTATACACAATATTACTAATAGTAACAAGGTGACCTACTTGTACCACTTATCAATGATATCATCTCCGGAACAAACAAACTTTAAAGCCTTAATCAGCTGATTTGCTTAAGCAGGAAAAAAAAATTGTTGCCCAGTTTAACTTGATATTGATGGAAAGTACCTGAAATCCACTGAGAAGAGTCTCCATTCCGGACAGAATCATGTCGCAATCACGAATTTGATCATGAAGTGAGACGAGATTATCACTTTCCTTAATGTAATCCTATTGATTTGATAAAAGAGAACATCTCATTATAATGTCATTATAGCCAAATTTACAAGGCACTTGTCAAAAAACTAGCACATGAGTATGAAATAATCGTATCGTATCGTCATTATACCCAAGTTCATTAGGCTTCACATGAATTTGTGTTGTGACAACTAGATTTATTCCGCCTATTTCTGAAAAGATGTAGAATGTTTGACCAAGGATAAAGAGAAAACTCTAAACTACAGTGCAAGGATATTCAGAAGCTCGTCGAAATCGGCAGTGGTTCGCGCTGATCACAGACCAACATCAAAGAAAGAAACATTTGTAAATTTCTGAGGCACATGGGAAAGGAGTAAAGACAAGTGTCTTTTATGTGTCCCAAGTTGAATTATACATTTAAGTCGGGCATTTTAGTACAGTTCAAGAGAAGAGTTGACTGTATTCTAGCAAGGAAAATGAAGGCACTAAGTGGAGAAAACCCTTACAAGTGAGGAAGAAATAAGACAATATGGCTCTTGAAACTAGAAGCATTGAAAGAAAAACTGAGGAAGGAAAGGGGGCTCGAGAGGATAGAGAATGACTAAGTACATTTGAAGAATAGAATCTCTTTTCTAGTTTCTTTTATGCACGCCATGAGGTTCTAATTCATATAGAAGGCTGGGTGTCTTTCGTGGAGAATCATATTATGTTGTAAATTCTCTACTATTTGGTGTACTGCTTGTACACATGCGATTTTCTGTCATTAATAAAATTATTTATCTAATCAGAAAAAAATGCTGAAGGGAGTATGTCAAAAGAGAAAAACAATGGAGAAGTCAAGTGCACGGGGGAAGTAGGAAAAGCTGGCAAGCTAAAGAAATCAATTGGAGACAAAGGTCCAAAGGCATATGGGTTCAATATGGAGACCAGAGTAAGGTTCTTTTAGAAAATGATCAAGGCAAAAAGAAAGGGGTAAATACTGTTGATAAACAATGGTAGAAGCGAACATGCTAGAAAATGCAGATTTAATGTTTCATTACACAAACAAGGAAGCCTTTGTATTTGTAAATACTTTGTTATTAGCATTATTAGCAATCACTAGTACTAAGTTGAACGAAAAAAATCTTACCTTTCTTTCAAAATTTAAAAAATAAATAAAGATCCAGAAAGCAAAATGCATGATAAACCTAAACGTCCAAACTGGAACAACTCTGAATCCCAAGTTATGAATACAGACAAAACAGAGTTAATGTATTAGTACAGCAAACCTGGATAGAATCCAATTCAACTTGCCGCAAATTATTTTCAACGCCTTTAGTGTGTTCCCGCAATGTTGCCCCTTTAGAAAGTATGTTTGCAACAACCTTTGCATATAAAAAGGCAAATTTAGACTCAATAGGCCAATATTAGTGTCCCCAAACCTATCCCCTCCCCTCAAAGGGGATGAAAATGGACTAAATTGTACAAATATCAAGCTTTAATTGGAAACATATTCAGCTGTTACTATGAAGGAAGTGACATAAATGTATGACATTCTTACATCATCAGTTTGACATTCCTGTAACTCTTCCTCAAGTCCCTCAAGGGATATATCATCGCTGGAAGAAAAGAAGAAGAATGTCCTAAATTTCTTCATATATAGAGGATCGAGAATGAAAGACTCACAAGCATTATAGAAAAATTAGCAAAATGAGTCCAGGAAATGAAACTAAACCTGGCAGTTTCATCATCAACATTCAAGTCGCCAACGAAGGATCCTAAATCCAAGAAGGATTTCTGCCCATTGTTCGCATTGGCCAAAATTCACAGATGTAAGGCAACACAAGGATATGAAAATGTGCACTAACTAAAGCATGAAACTTTGTGGGAAAATGAGAAGACAGTTGTTTACCGATGTGTTGCCAGCCACCTCCGCCATAGCAACTTCAAAACCAACAAGTTTTCTGCTGATCCACAGAGTGCAGCTATCTAAGAGTAAGCCAGATCAAGCATTACTATATTCAGAACCGAACCACAAAAAGAAGTTTCTCTAAAACCTGCTTTGTGATGCTGTCCAGGTAACGATCTATGGACGGACTTCAGAGTTCAATGACTGTATTCCGACTTCTTTATATCTAGGAAAGGGCACAAGCTTTACTGCATGCAGTGCAAATACATTTAATGTTAGACAGGTGATTTTGTCAACAACACCCTCAAATACAGTTCATCAATTCAGGGTAATTTTTATTATTAGTTTTGTTATTATCATTATTAATATTATTATGTAAATACAGGCTTGTACTAACATGGATCCGTAATGCATACGTACATTCAACTTATCCAAAATAACCAAGCGAGTTAGAATGGATAGTTAATATACTTTTATTGAAAACATATAGCAACTTGAATATGGAACTTTGCAGCGAGAGATTATTTGGTTAGTTGGTGCTGGGTAACAAAAATATCTTAGGTGTAAAATACTTGTAATTAGTCTTGTGGGATTAAATATTACTGATTTAAATAGAAAACTAGTACACATGTTATGATTAAAGTTGCAAAAATCATGGAGAGGGAGATGTCGAGGAGTTGCTAGTTAGGTGATTCCAACAAGTACTGCTTACAAAATCACCCAAAATCATTAAATAAGCATATGCAGACCAACTAAAAAGTCTAACAAATTCAGGATCTCATATCCAAATTATTAATTAAATATACAGCACTAAGACCCTATCAATATTCATTTAAATGCAAAAGACTAGCCTCATTCTCAGTTCTAACTAATAGCCTGTTTGGCCAAGCTTTTGGGAACTCAAGAGCACTTTTCAAGCTTTGGGGAATTCAAAAGCACTTTCCTTTGGAAATTTGAAGTGTTTGGCAAAAAAGGAAAAGCGTTGTCGAGCAGTAGCGGAAGCAATTTTTCTGATGGGGGAAAGAAGCTACAAACTAAGCTACATTAAAAGAAATTCTTTAGTATTCTTCAGTAAATGCACCGCTATATTTTACAATTCCTCAAATTGTATCATTCTAGAAAGCACTAAGGCTCATTATTAGTAACTGATTGAGGCCAATAACCCTGAGACGCTTGCCCTACTTTCACTAGGAATTGCATGATCATGGAGGAATTATACAATGCATTAAGAAAGTACCAGTACTGGGCAAAAACAGCATGTGGGCCGCACGTGCTACACTCACTACCCGCACAATACCTGTCCATCACAAGGCTTAACCCATCTCTGACTCCCTATACAGTACGTCTCCAAACGACCAACTCCTAGAACAAGCGACCTAATATGAGTGTCGTGGACGATTGAACTCCATGATCACACAACCATTCTCATACCTCCTATAATCTGAGTGTGGGAACAAATGACCTTCCACAACGTAGGCCATGACTTCCACAGTAACGCTCATTTAATCCACTGATTGAGTCATGGGGACAAGGTTGAGAGTTTCGTGGACTCATCATTCTCCTCAGCCACCTCTGCAGTAGCTGCGTATCCGCACGGCAACTGTCAATTAGGAACCCACTTCTTCTCAACAGAGATTCCAATTGGACTCGGGCTCCAAGAGACCATAGTCCTATAAATAGAACAGCTCTCAAACGAACAACGGAACTAGGGGCATTCAGTTAAGAATTAGCCACTCTCACAAGACGATTTATACTTTTGTATTTTCTGTCATTGTCTTTATACTTAAGCTTTCTAGAATTAGTTTGATCCTAATATATTCAAATGAAGCTTTATATGGTCGTGGACACGAGTGATAAAACCATATGCTCATTCTCTCTCTTATTTATTTCTCTCTGTTGTTTGTCCTTTGAATTACTTTACTTATTGTATTAAGCATTGTTGATGTCCTAACATATAAGGAACAACAGTATAGACTTTTCCCTCTACAGTAACTCTCTAGAAAATTGGACATTTCAAATCACGGCCTTAAATCCAATCAAGGATAACCGTTTTTAACATAAGAAAACAAACCCTTTTTGACATAAAAATAGGCAGATGTCTCGTTACAGGTAATGTCGAACAAAAGCATTTCAAATCAAACAAATCATAATCAATCCACACCCTATTGTAGAAATCAGTACGCTACCTGATAGCGGTGAAGAGCCAAGGAGAGATCTGAAATTTTGAAATTGGGATTTAGTATTATATCTCTGAACAGAAAATAAATGTTGTGATTTAGGCCAAAAAGAAAAACAAAACGGATAAAACAATTTGGAGGGAGAACATATATAGTGAAATCTCGTCTTCCTCCCACAACTTGCTCTAATGTAAATCTAATTACTTGAGAATGTACTATCTCGTACCTGAGTTGATCGCCTACTGTAAATTGTAATGTAAATCTAATTATTTAAGAATCCGAGGATCCACTAGCTTAACTGTTTCCTCAATTTTCCCTTCCATACCCCTGTACCTATGTAATAAAAAAATAAAAAAATATTCAAGAATTACTTTACTTTAATTTACTTTACTACTATATTAGAAGCACCTGTTTGGGCACTTCGTCGTCCGTTTGTGGGTCTAAAAAAAAAAATTGTGGCCCACATATTTTAAACAACTATTAATATTTTAAAAAAAAATTGTGGGCCTCATATTAAACACCAACCAGTAATAAAAAATAAAAATAAATAAAAAGTGGAACTCATCACATCTAAACTCACGGGAAAAAAAAAGTGAATCCCATATTAAAAAAACAAACAATGTTAAAAAAAAAGTGCTTAGAAAATCAAACAATTAAATCAATAATGATGGATTCATCGCCACATGCGTATCAACCATTAGAGGGAGCAAATGAAATTATTGTACAGCAACATACTTAAAATACAAAAATGCTTAGAAAATCAAACAATTAAATCAATAATGATGGATTTATTGTCACATGCGTATCAACCCATTAGTGGGAGCAAATGAAATTATTGTACATCAACATACTTAAAATACTTAAATATATATATCCGTTTTCCAATTTTTGAAAAAAAAAATTGTGAGCCCATATAGCCTGATGGATTCATTGCCACATGCGTATCAACCCATTAGAGGGAGCAAATAGAATTATTGTACAGCAACATACTTAAAATACAAAAGTGTTTAGAAAATCAAACAATTAAATCAATAATGATGGATTTATTGTCATATGCGTATCAACCCATTAGTGGGAGCAAATGAAATTATTATATAGCAACATACTTAAAATACTTTAAAAAAAAAGTGTGGTCCCCATATTAAACACCAACCAATATTAATAAATTCAAAAAAACACCAACCAATTAAGCACTTAAAAAAAGTGTGGTCCCCATATTAAACACCAACCAATATTAAAAAAAAAAAAAAAAAAAAAAAGTGGAACCCACCATCTCCAAACTCATGGGAAAAAAAAGGTGGACTCCATATTAACAAAATCAAGCAATATAAAAAAAAAGTGAATCTCATGTTAAAAAAACAAACAATGTAAAAAAAAAGAGTGCAGACTTTGTATTCGTAGCTAACACTAATATAATAAAGTTTTAGATAGGAGTACAAACTACAATGTTATATTAATCGTGCTTTGAACATAGTATCCCATATTGACAAAATCAAGCAATATAAAAAAAAAAAAGTGAATCTCATATTAAAAAAATAAACAATGTCAAAAAAAAAAAGTGCAGACTTTGTATTCATAGCAAACACTAATATAATAAAGTTTTAGATACGGAGCACGAACTATAATGTTGTATTAATCGTGTTTTGAACATAGTATATGTATATATATTATATGCATAAAAATAGTACAAACTAATAATGTCCAAAAAAAAAAGTGTACCCCATACTAAACGACATCAAGCAATATAAAAAAAAAAAAAATGAACCTCATATTAAAAAAAAATAATGTAAAAAAAAAGTGCATACTTTGTATTCGTAGTAAGCACTAATATAATAAAGTTTTAGATATGAAGTACAAACTACAATGTTATATTAATCGTGTTTTGAACATAATATATATATATATATATATATGTGTGTGTGTGTGTGTGTGTGCATAAAAATAGTGCAAATTAATAATGTCAGTGAAACCATACAATTTTTTTTATTTTTTATATTAGCCTGAGATCTAATCTAGATATTAAACTGTTGTATTTGCTATTCCGCCATGTCATTTATTTGTTATGTTTACTAAAATAAATATACTTAAAATATTTATATTTTAAAATAAGATATATATATATATATATATTATCACTATTCAAAAACAACTACATACACATAAATGCACTATAATCTAAAGTGTTAGGCCCGTGCGCAGCACGGGCATAGGACGTCTAGTCTTAATACATTATTTAGATTAAATTACTCCAAATAAATAGTACTACTAGGAAGCCCCGTAGAGAAAAGGACATAAATGGTCCCTTAACTATGAGAGTAGGTTCAAAACAGTTCCTTAACTATGCACTTAACAGTTTTGGTCCTTTAGGTTTGCCATAGGTTAACAAAAATGGTCCCTTAACTATGAGGGTTGGTTAAAAATAGTCCCCTAAGTATACACTTAACAGTTTTGGTCCTTTAAGTTCGCCAAAAGTTAACACTTTTAGTCTCCGACAAAATATTCATCGAACTTTATTTGTTGGATTTGACGAGAACTAAGAAAAATAAAGAATAAATTAGCGAGAACTCACATTTAAAGATACACATTACTAAAGAAAAGCCTAAATACCTCGAGACAAAACCGACGTAAGTAAATTAGAAATAGCAAAAACTACAAAAATTGTCACTACTAAAAACAAGAGAAAAAAAGATGGACGGAAATCGATGGATAAAAACGAGGGACACTATTTTTAAATTTTTTACGAAAACCAACGGTCGTCCGTCGGTTATTTTCTAGGAAAAATGTGCGAAAACTTTTTTTTTTAAAAAGGAATCACTATAATGGAAGTATTTATTTTTATACCGGGTTTTTAGTAAAAATGAGTCTAGTGTATTTTACTTAGCCAATGGACTCCCTCGGTTTTAATCAACTAAGTCCATCGGTCTTTATGTTTCGAGACACTATTTTATGACATTATCAAGTATGTAGGTTTTTCCTCGGTTTTTCCCTATAACGGACTGACGTCCGTCGATTTTGTCCTGAGGTATTTGGCCTTTTCTTTAGTAATGTGTACCTCTAAATGTGAGTTCTCACTATTTTTTTTCCTTTTTTTTATAGTTCTCGTCAAATCTAACAAACAAAGTTCGATGAATATTTTATCGGAAACTAAAAGTATTAACTTTTGGCGAACTTAAAGGACCTAAACTGTTAAATGCATTAAGGGACTATTTTTAACCAACCCTTATAGTTAAGAGACTATTTTTGTTAACTTGTGGCAAACTTAAAGGACCAAAACCGTTAAGTGCATAGTTAAGGGACTATTTTGAACATACTCTCATAGTTAAGGGACCATTTATGTCCTTTTCTCAAGCCCTGTAATACATATTGCTCAATTTCAAAGGCACCTATTCTTCTTCACTACACTCCCTGTGTAATTATCAAAGATGAATATAATTGTGTAGTCCATTTTTTTCAAAACCAAATACTTAAACTCTAATGAAAAGCTTACACAAAGGCAACATTTATTTAATTCAGTAAATTTAACATTAAAAGAGGAACAATAAAATATAAACTAAAATAAAAATACAACAAATTATATAAATAAATATTTATACTATATTGTCAAATAATATAAGTACCGTACATTCATAATGTGAAAGTTGCGGAAATGAACATGATGAAGCGGGTGTGTGGACATATTAGGAGATATAAGATTGGGAATGAGAATACCTGGGACAAAGTGGGAGTGGCCTTCATGGTGGAGAAGATGAGAGAAGTGATGATGAGCCCTGAGATGGTTTGGGCATGTGAAGAGGCAGAGCGTAGATGTTCGATGACTGTGATGAAGTGTGAGAGGTTGGCATTGGTGGGCGTAAGAAGTATTAGGGAAGGTGATTAGACAGTACATGGGGTATTTTCACCTTACCGAGGACACGACATTAGATAGGAGGATTTGAAGGTCCCAGGCTAAGATAAAAGGGTAGTTGGCAGTTGAGCGTTCTCTCGCTTGCCTGCTGGATAGACTCAGTTGTACATGTACTTATATACTTTCTTACCAGTATTATTCGCTTCTTCACATGTGTACCTACTTTCTTATTGTTGTTATTATTATTCTTTCTTCTTCTGAATGTTATATACTACTTTCTATTTCATATTATTTCATTACTGTTGTTGCTTTCATTTACGTATTTTCTTTTTTCAAACTGCTTCAAGATGCCTTTTACCTAAGCGAGGGTATATCGGAGATAACCTCTCCATTTTTATGAGGTAGGAGTAAAGTCTGCATACACTCTACTTTCCCTGTGAAAAATCACACAATATGTTGTTGTCGTTGCATTTTTTTTTGGGGGGGGGGGGTGTGTAGGTGGGAGGACCACCCAGTTCCAAAATCAGAACCTGGGTGGTATTTTATTGATAAGAAAAAAACTATACAAAGAGGGGAGGGCATAAAACCATACCCCTATGCAATATGAAAAACTGGACAGATCCAGTTTTGATGCATGCTGGCCATAACCTTGCTACAATTACCTATACCTATGCTCAGAAAACATATCACACTCATTTTTAATTAGTGCAGTCTGTTTTCTAAGTTACAGAAACTCTAATGCAATCCTATTCTAAAAGAAAACTATCCTACCACTCAAGGAGGACCAAAACAGAATTACTGTTATTGACAGGCCTCGTTCTGATACTTGGCAATCCCATCCTGTCAATGTTGAGAATACCTTCAACTGATACAGGTAGTTCCTGAAACTCATTGTAAGTAACAACACCACTATGTGAATGCCCCGCTTGAGTTAATTTATCAGCAACTTGATTGGTTTCCCTTAGGCAGTGATTAATTTGGATATGATGAGAAGATAATATGCTCTGAATCCAAGTAATAAGCGGAGCAATGTTTCATGACACTTTTATCCTTCCTTGAATAGCTTGTACCACCAATAATGAATCAGATTCCACAATGATCTTCCTCCCACCCTCACTGTTGCACCATTCAATACCATGTTGCAATGTTTTTGCTTCAGCCCAGTTGCTGGTGCATTTGTCAAGACTAATACTGTAAGCATGTACCGGTTTTCCTTTATCAGTTCTGATGACCCCACCTCCCCCACATATTTTTCACCTCTGCAGCTTCCATCACTATTCAATTTAATGAAACTGGGGGGGGGGGGGGGGGGGGGTGGAGTCCATTTGACTATCTTTATGTTTTTTATGAGAGAGTTGATATTGAGCTTGTTACAAAAACTATGCCAATTTGTTTCCTCTTTAATCAGAGGGAACTGCAACCTGGTAATCTAAAAAATATAACTGATGATGTTCTTTATAGAGTGACTATTGTTGTCGTTGCATAAGTACCTTATATATTCAAAATGCAAGAAAGCTACCGGTAGTTATTGGAAAGTAAACTAGTATATATACATAACTCATGCTATTTTTTATCATGGGCATGAATAAAAATTATCAGCAAAAATTTGTTTGAAATATTAATTATATAGTAGACATTTATTTCGTGTTTGTTTGAATTTAGTGGTTATATTATTCCTTTGATCATAGCGCTATTTTTCTCTGAATTTAATGACCCTCGTTTATTAAAAGGGTTAAAGTTAGGTAAAATATTTAAGTTAGTGTTAATTTGACATTTCATATTCAAAATTACTATATTTATTATTCGTTATTTATGTGCTTCCACGTATTTGTCTGCTTCCGTTACTTCATATATGATCACAGGTCGCTTCGCTTTTTACTACTGTGTGTTTAGATGAAGTGATATACCGTTAAGTCAAACTTTGTCTTAGATGTAGCTAGCCATCTAAGACGGTCACTAATACTCCCTATAAATAGCAAATGTGCCTTTTTTTTCCCCGACCAATAACTCAACTGGAGAGCTTTAGATCTTAGTTTACGTGTTCTAATACTCCACGTTCTTCCTTGATGTCAAGTGCTAGAATGCTTATTGTAATCCACTTGACATTGCATACAATTTAAGAGTATATTTGATTTTGACACAAATACATTAATCATCTCATAAAAACAAGTCTCATAATTTAAAATATAAAGAAAGCGATTTAGCAAATTAAAACCGACGAGATAGTTCTGACACCAAAGTTGTAAATGAAAATTATGTTGATGAAAACAAAAGTTTTATGATCAAACCCATTATAGTACCTGTACAAGGAGATAAAACAATACAACAGGATTTTATTTTATTTTTTATTTAAATTTTGAGAAGATACAAGGCTTACGTATAACATACAGAAACATCAGGGCGCAATTAAACGTATCTTTAAATACTTTGGCATTGCATGTGATTTAAGGGATTGTTTGGTTGGTGGGACAGGCATAACAATTCCATAATAAAATGCGGGATTATTTCATTCCACCTTTGGTTATAGGTATTAATTAGTTTCAGAAATTATTTTATATTAAAAATGACGGAATCAACTATCTTATATAGAACGTGTAATAGCTAATCCCATAGAATATCCCTGTCTATCTTATACCGAATCATTCTGATAATCTAAGCGACTCTAAAAGTAGATTTAATTTTAACGCCAGTGCATCGAAGTATCATGTACAAACAAGTCTCATAATTTAAAACATAAAATAACGATTTAGTAGACATAATTAATGATTAAGAGAGTTCAGCACCCAAGGATGAAAGAAAAATTATATTAACGGAAACAAAAAATACAACAAAGTAGGACTTATTTCAAAATTCGGAGAAGATGTCAGGCTTGTGTATAATGGGATAAGATGAGATATCTATCATTAAGTTTGAGGTATACCAAACAAAGTACAAAATTAATCCCAAACTTAGTGCTGGGGTATCTCGCCTTATCCTATGTACCAGAACGACTTATAACGCCTGTACTACCGGCACAAAGAGACAATTTAGGCCTGTTTGATCAAATTTTCTAAAATTATCTTATTTTGAATTTTTTTTTTTAAACGTGCTTTTGAAAAAGTATTTTTGATAAGAAGCCGTTTGAGTTTGATCAATTAATTTATAAAGCCTTTGAGCGACAATTAGTAATTGATCAAGTTTTTAAAAAGTATTTCTGAGTGTATTTTTTTAAAAGTGCTTTCCAAAAAATGCTTTTAGGGAAAGATTACTTCTTTTATCTTCTGAAAACAACTTTTACTATTCTTTAGAAATACTTATTTTCTCTTAAAAACTTAATTAAATATCATCCTTTTTAAAGATAAACACTTTTGACCTCCCAAAACGTTGGCCAAACAGGCTAAAAAAATACAATAGGAACTCTTTTTAATTATGAGAAGATAAGAGACGTGTACAAGGGAGAGAAACATCAGGGAAAATATCTTTAAAAATACTCATACTAGATAGCATCAGTTGGGAAGGAGGGAAAATGGCGGGAAAGGAGGAGAGTAGCAAAAATATGGCACCGAGTTCGAAAATATCATGGAGGAAAGAAGTGGACACAAATCTGAAGAGGGTCCATTCTATGCTATTTGGAGCAGAAGTAGCTCTCGAAAGGAAGGATTTCAGTTCGGCAACAGTAGTTGGATTAGGACTCATCGGCTTCCTCGATTCCCGTGCCCATTCAGATGTTGACGATGCCTTCATCCGTCCAATTCGTTCTGAAGCTCTGTCGAAATTCGATTCTGCTCGACGGTCCCTCATTACTCAATCCGATCGGTAAACCTTTTTCCTATTTAATTATTATGCCATTTATTTTGATGTCGTACCGCCTTCATTTGTTTGGACTGACTGTAGTATTTGTATTATAGTTTTCCTTCATCCTAAGCTGTTTTGAGAATCTAGACTAAAAATGCACGCGTCATTACTGAATCCTTTTGGTACACCTTTTTTCTATTTTAGTTATGCAAAATATGATTTATATTTAGGGGAAATTACGTAAATGTACCCTTCGGCTAGCTAGTTTACCAAATATGGCCCAAGTACACTCTACACTTCGGCTGTATAGGTATGTATATGTTGTGTATAGGTGGTGTATAGTTTATACTATGTCGTGTATAGGCAGTGTATAGTTTATACTATGTTGTGTATAGGTATGTAGAGTATATGTATATTTAGTATAAAATGTACACTACCTATAAACTCTGTACATATTTTGCAAAATAGATGGCCGAATGCTATTTGGCTGTAATTTTCCCTTATATTTATGTAATTTCTGTAAATGCCAGTGAATATTCAGAAATTGATGTCCATGTCCCAACCATAGATTAGATGCGCTGAATTTTGTATCTCTTTCATTCGTTTTGGACGGACTGTAGTATTTGTATTATCTAGACTAGATGTTTTTCTTCAACCTAAGCTACTTTGAGAATATAGACTAAAATTGGAAGTTAATTTCTCTGACTTGCTCTGTTTGCAAGAAACAAAAAGCATCAATAGCAACATAGTTCAACAGCTATGGGGTAATAGATGGGCTGATTGGGTGGAACTTGAAGCAATCGGTACAAAGGGGGGTATGATAGTGATCTGGGATAAAAGGAGATGAGTGAAAGTAGACTCACATCAGGGCTGCTTCACAATTACTCGCATGCTTAAGAGTACAATTGAGAATTTCAGGTGGTGCTTCACTGGCATCTATGGGCCACATACAAATCCGAAAAGAGAGGAGATGTGGGATGAAATAGCAGGGATAAGGGGATTATGGGAGACCCAGTGGGTACTAGGGGGTGACTTTAATGTCTGCAGATTTGAAAGTGAAAGATTCAATTGCACAAGGAGATCAAGAGCAATGGAAGACATTCTCAGATACAATTCAAGACCTTGAGATCATTGATTTGCCATTGCAGGGTGCCCAGTATACTTGGTCCAGAGGAGACAAAAATCAACAAGCAGCCATAATCGATAGATTCCTCATCTCACCAGAATGGAGTGATTCTTTCAAGGATGGGAAACAGATTGCAATGCCTAAGGTGATCTCAGAACATAAACCAATTTTGCTGGAAAGTGGGGACTGGGATGCTACTCCCTCCTATTTTAAATTTGAAAACATGTGGCTGGAAGTGGATGGCTTTCTGGATAAATTGAAGACTTGGTGGCAGAACTACAATTTCAATGGAAGGCCAGACTTCATTCTTATGCAGAAACTGAAGAGCCTAAAAAAGGATATCACCAACTGGAACAAGGAGGAATTTGGGGTGTTGGAGACTAGGAAAGGCAGAGCACTAGATGAGCTGATGTAACTTGAACAGAACACAGAGGGCAGAAAATTGAGTGTGGCAGAGGCTAGTCAGATGACAAATTTGAAAGTCGAGATACAGCAGTTGGCCAAAATAGAGGAGATCTCATGGAGGCAGAAGTCCAAATGTCTTTGGCTCAAGGAAGGTGACAGAAACACTAAATATTTTCAAAGGATTGCTAACTCAAACAGGAGATCTAACAGCATAGACAAACTACTAGTGGACAGTGTCATTATTGAAGATAAGGAGACAATTAAAAGGAAGACACTGGAATTCTTTGAAAGATTGTATACTGAACAGGAAAACTGGAGGTCGGCTGCCAACTTTGATGGAATTGCATCCATCAATACAGAAGAAAGCAACACTCTAGAAGCGGCCTTTGAAGAAGAGGAAGTATTAGCAGCAATCAAGTCAAG
Organism: Lycium barbarum; assembly: GCF_019175385.1. Classification (NCBI taxonomy): domain Eukaryota; kingdom Viridiplantae; phylum Streptophyta; class Magnoliopsida; order Solanales; family Solanaceae; genus Lycium; species Lycium barbarum. The sequence goes on from NC_083348.1 coordinate 105,666,576, forward strand.
TGCTCCTGATAAAGCGCCTGGACCTGATGGTTACACTATGGCTTTCTACCAGTGCTCTTGGGAATTTATTAAGGCAGATTTGCTAGCAGCTATGCAGTATTACCACCAACATTGCTGGATGGTTAAGTCCGGCAATGCCTCATTCATAGCACTTATTCCCAAGAAGAAAGGGGCAATGGAGCTCAAGGACTATAGGCCAATTAGTTTGATTGGGAGCACATACAAAATCACAGCAAAGGTTCTTGCAGAGAGGCTGAAAAGAGTGATGGGAAAACTAGTCTCAAACCAACAGAATGCTTTCATAAAAGGAAGGCAGATCACAGATGCCTCACTCATAGCAAATGAGGTGCTTGATTGGCGATTGAAACAAGGGAAAGCTGGTCTATTATGCAAATTAGATGTGGAGAAAGCTTTTGATCAATTGAATTGGTCTTACCTCATAGCTATACTCAGGCAGATGGGGTTTGGTGATAGGTGGATAAAATGGATTCAATTCAACATCTCTACTGTGAAGTATTCAGTCCTAATCAATAGGAGTCCAGTAGGTTTCTTCTCCCCACATAGAGGCCTAAGATAAGGTGATCCCCTATCACCTTTTCTGTTCATTCTAGCTATGGAAGGGCTAAGCAAAATGCTGGATAAAGCTAAGGAATTGCATTGGCTAAGAGGTTTTGATATAGGAAGGAACAGAGCGGTTAATATTTTACATCTACTTTATGCAGATGACACTTTGATTTTTTGTGAGGCTGACAAAGAACAGGTCCGGTATCTAAATCTCACATTGCTCATCTTTGAAGCAGTCTCAGGGATTCACATTAACATGCTCAAAAGTGTAATCTACCTTGTTAATGAGGTGCTGAGCATTGAAGAACTGGCAAGCATATTGGGTTGTAGTACTAGAACTTTTCCTACCACATACTTGGATTTACCACTAGGGACTAAATTCAAGGCAGAAGGCATTTGGAGTGGAGTCATAGAGAAGTTTGAAAAGAGGCTTGCTTCTTGGCAGATGCAATACCTTTCAATGGGTGGCAGACTAACACTAATCAATAGTGTGCTTGATAGCATACCAACCTATAGTATGTCACTCCATCCCATCACCACTAAGGCGTTGGAACAGCTAGACAAAATTAGAAGGAACTTTTTATGGGAAGGGAACAACACCACTCACAAATTTCATTTGGTCAAGTGGGATAAGGTCTTGCTGCCAAAGGATCTGGGAGGCCTGGGCATCAAAGACCTTGCACTACACAACAAATTCTTGCTAATGAAGTGGCTATGGAGATACACACGGGAGGATCAGTGCCTATGGAAGGATGTCATTATTGCCAAACATAGAGCCTTGAACCACTGGTGTTCAAAAGTCTCAAATGAACCTTATGGGGTTGGTTGCTGGAAGAGCATAAGCAAACTATGGGATGTGTTCTCTCAGCACAAACACCTGGTAGAAGGGAATGGCCAACACATCAGTTTTTGGAGAGATAAGTGGTTGGGCAACACCCCTCTTGAGGTTGCATACCCCAAAATTTTTTAGATAGCCAATGAACCAGATGCTACAACTCATCAACACAGAGATGGAAACACATGTAACCTCAACCTAAGAAGGAACATTCAGGACTGAGAGATGGAAGAACTGATCAACCTTTTAGCAGCACTTCATAATGCCACAATCAACAACCTGGTGCCAGACCAACTAAAATGGGGGAATAGAAAGAAGGGGGAATTTTCAGTTAAGGTTGCATATAAACTTCTTGGCCCTCAGAATGCAATCACAGCTCATTGGCCTTGGAAGCTCATCTGGAAAGTCAAATTACCTCGTAAAATTAGTTGTTTCAGCTGGACAACACTACATGAAGCATGCTTGACCCAAGATAACCTAGCCAGAAGGAATTTTCATCTGGCAAATAGGTGCTTTATGTGTTTGAAGGTAGCAGAATCACACAACCACCTTTTCATACACTGTCCAGTGGCAATAGAGTTATGGAATATGTTTATTACACTTTTTGGACTCAATTGGATCATGCCACAGAGTATCAGGGATGTTTTTGAAAGCTGGAGTTGCTGGAAAGTTGATAGCACCATCAAGAGAATCTGGAAGATGATACCTGCTGCTATTTTTTAGAGCATCTAGAATGAAAGGAATAGGAGATGCTTTGATGGAATATCAACTTCCTTCCAATCTTTAAAAGCTAAATGTCTTATGTTTTTGTATAGTTGGGTTTACTTGTCCCCAGTAGATTCCCCTGTTACCTTTATGAACTTTATCAACTCCTTAGCTCTTAACTAGACATGTACTGGAGATGATAAGTTCCTTTTGCTACTGTACTTCTGTAACTACTATGCATCCACTTGATGCCAACAATGAAATTACTTCATCAAAAAAAAAAAAAAAAAAAAAAAGAATGATGTGATTCTATTTTTCCTTTTAATCGGATTTTCTGTTAGCCTTGCAAAAACTTTTGAAATATCAGCTCACTTTAGTAAAACTGAGGAGAAAACATGAAGTATGTGACTCTATTTTTCCTTTCTAATCGAATTTTTGTTATCCTTACAATTTTTTTTTGAAATATCAGGCCTGTTTAGTTAAGTTGAGGAGAAAACACGAAGAATGATGTGATTCTATTTTTCCTGTATTCTCTTCCATTTTAAAAGCTGTTATTTTTCAAATGAACCAACAGTAAATTAGTTCATTCTAAATAAAGAGTCAATTGAGGTAAATCATGATTTTACTTCAGTGAACTATTAATCCTCTGAAAAGGATACCTTACTTCAATTGCATCATTCATCTTTTCTCGCAACTTGAAGACAAACGGAATAGTACAAGTATTTCCTTGATTTTTCTCTTCCAATTAGAACCTGATAAGAATAGTGCATTTTGTTCATCATTCATGATTCACTTTTATTAGGAATATAGATTATCCAATGAGCCGATACATTGTTACATGTTGAAGTTGCTGATCTTCACTATAAATCTTCAGCCACGCATTTGAACAAGCAGGGAGAGATCCAGGCTGCATATTTACCAAAGGAAAAGATATTGATATTGAGAAGATTAAGCAGTCTAAGTACTTTCTTGCTCTTTTTCCGCAACATGAAGGCACAGCTGTAGGTGAAGAGGTGTGTGGACTAAATAATTTATTATTTCCTTCTTCTTTTCAGTCACCAACACCGAGAATCCTATTTACATGCTTGTTAATCTTTCTCTGGTTTCCCTTTCTCTTGAATGCACTATATCTATTGGAACTTTATTCAAGTTACTTTCCATTGCTTGTGAATAAAGAGAGATCGTTTTGAGAATACTTGAAGTCATTAAAATGTATTATCTTGCAGGGAAATCAATTAAATAGGCATGCCAATGTGGGTAGCAGGACCTTGAAAACACCTGCACACACTAGTCCGAGAGATTTCTCCTTGACGAAGAATAGAAGCTTCGCAAATGATAGTAGCCCAGAGGTTTGCCCTGTTGAAAGGTTTCCCTCAAAGCATAGCTGCACAAAGCATCAAATTGTGGACATTACAGATGAACAGGAAGAAAGAACCTGCATTAATGGTTCCAAAACAAGACGGTTGCACCGGGAAAGCAGTGGCTCTAGAGACGAAAACATTTCATCTCCCTTGTGCACTGAAGAAGCTGAAGTTGATGCTTCTCCAAATGGATTTGTCACTGCTAAAACAAAACTGGTACCTCTTGCATTTTTCGTGGAAGCTTCTTGAATGTTGAGTTACGTATGTTTATCATAGCTACAACTTTCTGAAACAATATGTTTTAGGCTTTTATTTTGGCTAATCAAGTCTGTCTGACTTGTTTGCTTAAATGCACAGATCAAGTTCCTTGGATAACAACCAACTTATTTTCGTTCAAATTAAGTCTTTATTTTCCCCTTATTCTTAATCCACAAATGTTATGCGAAAGTTCAATCAACAAACATAATGGTCTGATTCTTAGTTCTTTATTCCTAATTTAAAACCCATAATTACTCAGGTGGGCCTTCCCCAGAAGGAGGAAATGAGTAAATGGAATGCGATAAAAGCTTTTCCCGTTTATCAGAATCTTTGTATTCTATACAGTTTCAAAAAGAAACTTTATATGCTATATAAGGTCAAATTTTACATTAAGAGGAAGAAGAGTAGAAAATTTTATGGGCTTAGATTTCTATAGAAGAAGATGGCTGATCAACTAATTAAACCCAAGGGAATGCTGCACCACTTGTTATTTCTTTAATGCCTTTTCTTTTTCAAAAAAGCTTCTGTCCATAACCCCCCCCCCCCCCCCCCCCCCCCCAAAAAAAAAAGAACAAAGCTTTACAGCCTTCACTCAACTGATTTTTTCAGGTGATTTCTGTACTGATTACTGGAAGTGCTCCTATGTTTCCGTGGCTTTTATTTGTTCTTGATGCACTCTTAGAGTTCTTTCGAGTCATTACATAATCAAACTTGCTGTGAAGACTCCTAATTGGCAAGTTAAGATGTTTTTCAATCAATGCAGTATTTCCAACCTATTGCTAGTGTAAATGGTAGTGTTATGTGGCACACTTTCCTTTTTATTCTGCCCCAAAAAGAATGTCACCTTTCTATGTTTAGAAACAATTTAACTCTATGAGATGATTTACAACCACATAAATATCTAAGGCTTGTTTTGGACCACAAATTTCAAAAGTCTCCGTTTCTTTCTTAAACTCCGTGCCAAGTCAAATGGTGCCACATAAAGTGGGATGGGGGGAGTATATGTTTTCTCGTAACAGGCATGGGTCAATGATGTCATACCTTTTAGCATCCAGACAGAAGACTGGTTATGTAAAAAGAGAACTGATTGATTTTCAGAAAGCAATTATATAATCTGATAAATGTGTTTCTTAAATTGAGCAACACTGTGCTATCAATTTGCTTTGTTTGTTAAGGACTGCCATTCTTGAAACTTCTCAGATCTGTAAATCTTTTGTTTTGTTTTGTTTTGTGTGTGTGTCCAGTCTGATCATTTCATGCTGTAGGAAATGGACATAAGACAGAGGCGAGGGTTGAGTAGATCACCAAGTGCTTCAATCTCCCCACAGAGCGATAGCACCTTGATGAATAAAGGCTCTGGATTCAGGTCCTACGGTTTTCCACGCCGTGGCATACGGGGCAATTTCGTTCCTCCTATCAGAGGTAGTAGCAATAACTTAGGCAATGTTACTTCACGCAATGCTGGGAAAGGAGAAGATACATTAGATGATTCAACAAGGAAATGGTTAGTTGACTTTGCTTGTTTTATTTCAGTAGACATCTATATTGAGCTAACTATGCTCTTTAATTCAAGTTATATTAGCTTCGTCCATTTTATAAAAGATGATCACAGGAAGATCTAAAAAGGTGCTTAATAATGTGAGACGCTCATCATAATTCTTCATATTCTGTACCATTCAGTTTGGAAATGTTAGTTGGTCCTGATGGTGAGCTTCCTGAGAAATTGAGGAATATAGAGCCTCGACTTATTGAGCATATCAGCAATGAGATTATGCATCGGGATCCCAATGTGCGGTGGGATGACATTGCTGGCCTGGAACATGCTAAAAAATGTGTGACTGAGATGGTCATCTGGCCATTATTACGTCCAGACATATTCAAAGGCTGCCGATCTCCAGGGCGAGGTCTTCTTCTGTTTGGTCCACCAGTAAGTTCTTAGTCCACCCGGTCATGACAAGTTTAAAAGAAGCAGTTCTCTGTGAACTTATAACTCTCTCATGCTTTAGGGAACTGGCAAAACAATGATAGGGAAAGCTATTGCTGGCGAGGCAAAAGCAACCTTCTTTTACATATCTGCCAGCTCTTTGACAAGCAAGTGGGTATGTCATATTTTTTGGTTATGCATGTTATTCTATGAAAACTGAAATGTACTTGATCCCTTTTCTCGAAAGAAAAGAAGGATGAAACCCCCAATTTCCTGCAAGATATTTAACTTTGACACGAACCGTCATAAGTAAGGTAACAAGATCACTGTTTTTAACCACCCGCAAGGGTGGCTCAATTGTTTGAGCATGGGGCTTTCATAATGGAGGTCTCAGGTTCGAAACCCCCTGCCTACGACAACAGGGGATTTGCCTTTTGGGTCGAGCTCATCGCATGGGGCTTGCCTAGTGCGGGTTACCTCTCCTGTGTAGTTTGCGAGCTATTGCACAGGAGCTGGATTTACCCTGTGCGCGCCTGAAGGGTAGCGGCTGCGGGTTCCCATGTCATTAAAAAAAAAAAGGATCACTGTTTTTAACCTATGAATTCATGTCTTTGTTCTCAAATCTTGCAGGAACAATAATCTCTTTGTAGGCATCATAAACATTTTACCGTGCATACGATTTTATTGTTAGCAGCTCCTTGATAGGTTTATGATATGAAAAACCCAAGTGAATAAATATTATACAGGAGATCTCCCAAGTCATTTGGAGTCTTAACTGGTATAGCTGTAAAATTTCATGTAATCCTGGGAATTTGATAAGAAGTGGCAAGGAAATTTTAAGGGATTGGGCAAAAAGTGCATGACAGCTGGAGTTTTGATTAGGCCTTATTTGCAGTTATTATAGGCAGTCTAAGCGAGTTTAAAAGTTTGGTTGATGTGGATTACTAAAATCTAGCGCATGAGACTTGCATTCCAGCTTTCTTGTACTAGATATGTATTTAAAGGTGGGTGGATGGAACTGTCTTGGCAAATGATTTTGAATTTGTTTATTGTAGATTGGAGAGGGGGAGAAGTTGGTGAGGGCACTTTTTGGAGTTGCCAGTTGTCGTCAGCCAGCTGTTATTTTCGTTGATGAAATAGATTCTCTGTTGTCTCAGGTATGTAACTCTCTGATACAGTGTGAAGAGAAATCTTTTCCTTAGTGCATGATTTTTGCATACTGAATGGGATGCTTCTTTTTGAAAAAAAGAGCATATCTTTTTTTTTTTTTTTTGGGTCAGAGTGTCAAAGAGAGCATATCTTGCAAATTGCTTGCTTCCTTCTCTGACAAATGGAAATGTTGGATTTAATCAGAATTGTGGTTGGAGTCATGCACTGACAAGGAATTTATTTCTCTTGTCCACTCCTCAGCTAGCTGATATAGAAATTGGTATTATACCTACTTTTTGACTCCCTAGTGATTTGGGACTTTTGGCATTTTGGAAAAAAAAAAAAAAGTTTAGAATCATTAGGGAACAAGGAAACAAAAGGGCGACCTAAAACATAAAGAGAAATGACTTATAGTAGAGAATTCAGTGTTCTCTAGTTGTGAGCTTTTGAAGTGACATTGTGGTTGAAAACATGATAAGGCTGCAACACAAGTTAGAAGGTAAGCATCAATCATGCTTGTACAGGCGTGTGTATATTAGAGAATATATTTTGTCTTTAGCTGGACTTTTCTCCATAAGCTGATTGCTAAGTAGGGATGTTTAGACCTTTCTAATAGACTTTACATGATTGCAGCGCAAGTCAGAAGGCGAACATGAATCTAGTAGGCGCCTGAAGACACAATTTCTGATCGAGATGGAAGGCTTTGACACTGTGAGCGAACAAATTCTTCTTATAGGTGATTTCTGGATCCCTCTACACTTCAGCATGTTAAGAAAGAAGCGGATTCCCATTTAAAAACCAAGTAACCACTTCCAATCACAAACCTATGCCACTCAAAGGTTCCTTTGTTTGCGCAAGAGGTGTGCATTGTGGATGAATCCATGAGTTGTAGTTTGTATAATCAATTCAATGAGAAATTTCAATTTGCCAGATTCCTTTTTACTACAGAAAAATCCTTAATTTAGTACCTGCAGAAGAAAATTTGATGGTGTCATTCATGGAAACAGGTGCAACAAATAGGCCCCAGGAACTTGATGAGGCTGCAAGGAGACGGCTTACTAAAAGACTTTACGTTCCGCTTCCTTCCTCAGGTGCAAGCTAGAGCCTCCTTTTTGTTGTGATCAGGAATCTACTGTGACCAGTATATTAACCATATGTCTTCGAATACAGAAGCAAGAGCTTGGATTGTCAAGAGTCTATTGGAGAAGGATGGGTTGTTTAAGCTTTCGGATGAGGATATTGTCTCCATTTGCAAATTAACAGAAGGTATTCGCAACTGATGTTGCTAACATTAAAACATATGAAGTCCCATCTGATGAGGCCATAGTTTCGTCCATTGTTCCTATTTTTCCTTTTTTTTTTTTTCCTTTTATTTGTAAATGTCTTATGTATCATGTGTTGCTTATATTTTCAGGGTATTCTGGTTCTGACATGAAGAATTTAGTGAAGGATGCTTCCATGGGTCCACTAAGGGAAGCTCTTAGGAACGGTACTGAAATCACAAAGCTAAAGAAGGAGGATATGAGACCTGTAACTCTTCAGGTAATTTCATGCACGCAAGAAACAGAAAAGTCAGATGCTGTAAGGAAAACAAAAGAAAAGAACTAAGGCAGTTGCGTATTTGTTCGTAATTTTCTCATGGCAGCATTTTCAATATGTTGTTTTGCACAGGACTTTGAGAGTGCGTTACAAGAGGTAAGGCCTTCCGTGTCTTTGAATGAACTTGGTGCATACGAAGACTGGAACAAACAGTTCGGAAGCTTAGCACTTTAAGAGCCACAGGAATAGAAAAATAATGTTAGTTGCATGACTTTTACATTTCTTGTGAGAGTGCTACTGGATGATCCATGCATTTCTCTTTTCTGTTCAGCTACACGAGGGACATGTAAATTCGTCTGCTACCTAAATGACCCTTCCAGATCAAGAAGAATATTCCAATATTCTAGGTTTTTGTGCAGCATCCCTTTCTGGTTTGTCGAGGAGCCGGAGATGGAAATACAACCCATAAGTAAAAGTTTAATAGTGTAGCACGTCATGCCCCACGTTATCATGGAAAATGATATTGGTTAATTTAGAACATATTTGCTGTTAATGGGTATGTACTCAAGTAAATATCTAGTTATGCTCCTAGCCGCCAGGAATCTGCTTCGAGATTGACAAGGTCAGCGCTAGTTTTTTTTTTTTTAAAAAAAAAAAGATTAAACAAGTTGTATGAGTTTAAATAAATCAATAAAGAATTGCGTCTAATTCGCACTTGCACCAAAAAGATAATAGTAATTGTTTATGGCATCTAGCTTGGTTGCAATTTAATAGCCACTGGTTACCAATGTAAACCTTGAAAAGAGCTGTATAGCTTGAAGATAACGCATGTGTCTTCCAACTTGATAAGAATGCAATAGTAAAAAGAAAGAATAGCATGCAGCTTATGCAAGCTAGAATATAAGATTATATTCTAAAGCATAGCAACAAATTTATAGAATGCAAATCATTTTGGTTTTCAACTCTCACCTAATTGGTACTTAAACCTTAGAGAATTGTATACCTGTACTTCTTATTCGATAATTTTCCTTTCCTTCCAATTGGTACCAAAGCTTAGAGAACTGTACCTTCCTTCTTTTGGTATTGTAGGGCATGCGTCCATACCTTTTGGTTTTATGTAAATATACCTTGTTATACACATTATTTATTTGATTAATCGTATAACATATGTTTCAAGAAGGGGTGGAAGAGTAGGAAATATGCCACAAACACTTTATCTTCTAAAACAAATTTCTCTTGCTACATCCTAAAGACAATGAAGGATTTCAATTTCTTCGTTTCTTTTCTTCTCTAGTTAATTCTTTTGCTCACTAGCTTCTTGGTTCCAGCCAAGTGTAAAGAATAGATCACAGGGAGCATAAAATAAAAAATGAGGATGGGAAAGTTGTCTTAGCCAGTAGAACCTTAGACAAAGTTGAATTAATCGTTCAGACCTATCCTCAATGCCGCCCTATCGAAGTAATTGATCTCTTCATACTAATTAGGAGGTTAAACCAATAAACATTTCATTCCCTGAGTTGGATACCCTCCTTCAAAAAATGTTTTTGATCCAATCGGCAGGAATTAAAGCCTAGCTAGGTAGAAAATGAAAGCTCTGTTTTAAAATAATAAAAATCAATTCTTTTGAGACCTCGGAGATAATGCTGGTGGCTGTTGGAACAAGAACTCGTTGGAGCTTGTGAAGACCATGCAAAGGGGTCATCTATATGTATTTGGCTTATGGACAAAAATCTTAAAACCACCAGCCATATGAGCTGTTAGGAGAGGCAAAAACACAGGAGGATCCGAACAAGCTGGTCTGATTTGGAAACGCTTCAATATTGAAGCTACAACATACTTCATTTGAATAAAGGCCAATTCTTTCCCAAGGCAAACTCTTGGACCTGCTTGGAAGACAGGAAACTTGTACAAGTTTGATACCTGCTCGGCTCCTTGATCTTCTTCTGATTCCTGCATCCATCTCCCTGGTTTAAACTCTAACCTGTCCTTTCCCCACAAGTTTTCCATCCTCCCCATTCCATAGGGGAAGTAGGTCACTCTATTACCAGCTTTGATATGAGTACCATCTGGCAAAATATCATCAGAAATTGCATGTTTTGAATCCCATGCAACTGGTGGATAGAGTCTCATTGTCTCACAGAGGCAAGCTTTCAAGAATTTCATCTCTTTCAATATCTCATGTTTCGTTAGCGTTTCAGCTTCTATAAACTTCAGTTCCTTGGAAACCAGTTCATTTTCTACTTCAGGATGGAGATTAAGTAGATAAAACAACCAAGTCATTGCTGCAGATGTTGTGTCTCTTCCTGCCATAATGAAGCTTATCACCATGTCCCTGACTTCCTCCTCATCAAAATTTGATGCCAATATCAATTTTGAAAGAAGATCTTTATTGGTCTCTTGCTGGTTTTCCCCTCTGATCTTAATCTTTCTCTCGTGGATGATATTAGCGACTGATGAATGGATTTGATCAATGGCAAGTCTCAGCTGTCTTTCAGATCCAATATTTAACCATCTTTTTACCTTCCATATGGCAAATATTGGAGCAGCTCCTCTACCAGCACATATCTGTGAAGCCCTTTCAAACGCATCTAGCAGAGGCGAAAATGGAAGAGAATCATTAAGGCAACATGGATCAAACCCCAAGGAAACTTTGCAAACCACATCAAATCCAAGTCTTCTTAACCAGTCTTGCAAGTCAAAGGCTCTATTTTCAGCCTCCATTAAGTCCAACATAGGCAACAACTTGTTCTCTACTTCTTCTTTGAGCGCATTCACAACGTAATCTCTCAAAGACCTTGCGGTGAACTCATGGCTAACCATTTTTCGCTGTTTGTACCACATTTCTCCATCCACATTGAATATACCATTTCCAAGAAAATCACCTAGAATTTCATTGAAAGGCTTGCCTTTAGGAAAATTGTCAAAGTTGGTTTTGAGCATGTACTCTACGTTGTGTGGATTAGCTGTTACTATGGTCCTCCGTGCTCCTAATCTGTCTATCACGATTGTTTTTGTTGGCGACTTAGAGAGAAGATGAGTGTACCAATCTAGTAGACGATAACGGTTCTTGTAAAAAGGAATCAAGCAACCTATGATGGGGTAAGTTGGGGGCCCGGTAACGCCTTTACGGCCTTGCTGGGATTGTCCAACAATGACATATGATAGATACGGAATTACAGTTAGACAAAGGAATGGAAGAATGAAGGGGTATGTGGTGAAGATGGAGAAGAAGGTGACCATGTCTTTCAATTTTTTAAACAATGAAAACTGTCGACGTATATGTACATATATAGGTAATAAACTAGATCGGTCCATATATAATATGTTTATTCGCACATGTATAAATAATACAGTAGCTGTGATTGATCTGTCCTTTGGAACTTGGAATATTAAAAAGAGACAAAGCAAGTGGTTCCAAGTCTTCGCTTGTATGCTTCTCTTTTAAGCATTATATTGCTATTGCTACCTAAATGTAAATGTAGTTGTATAGATGGCGGTTTTCATGCAATAAACTATGAAATTTTATAATGTATTTTGATCATGCATTTTTATTTCCTACCGAAAGAAGAAAGGAAGATCAACAGCGTCTTCTTGTTAGTCTTTCTTTTGAATTTTCCCATTCATTTTTATAGGAGCGAGAAAGTGGAATTTGCAACATGTACCTTTCAGTGCATGAACGTCGATATTTAACTGTTCAGCTTTGAAATATTAGTTACTTAAAAAAGAAAAAAAATTGCAAGCGTTTTGTGCTTTCTGAGTTTAATAGACAATGAGACAACACAGCTACATTCATGTTGTGGACTGTGGAGCACCTATATTTTATCTCCGAGCTGATACTTTGTTTGTGGAGGGAAGGAAAAGGAAGGAAAATTGTGGAAGGAAAAGGAAAGGTCGAGGAAGTAAATGAGACATATTCTTTATTTGGATTGCAAACAAATGGAAAGGGACCCCCTCTTCAACTATAGAACGTAGACCAAAAGAATTAAGTACTAGAAGTACTTTTCTCTACATTACTCTCGTCTGCATAAAACGGTATTCCGGTCTCAAACTTAACTATTGTACATAGTTTTAATATTGAAGATATAGTTGGAAACAAGCGTCAATTTTAATCTTAAATTCTTAAAGTGACAATTATTTTGAGACAATTTAAGCTAAGACTGTTACTTTTGGATGAAAAGAGTAACTTAAAATATTAGTACTCCATATTTTATCGCTAGGATTTTGGTTTAGGGGTAGAAGTGTATTGAGTAACGTGATTAGACGTATATCATGTTTATTGTAAACAAAAATCTGATGTATAAATGGAGAAAAATAAAGGGACAAATTCATTGTTGATCATCAACAACAATATAATGTCGGTCAGCAAAGTAAATTGATGGATTCATTATCTATCAAATTTCCAATGGCGTCCTAGACCTTCGGCGTTTTCTCAACTACCGACAAAACAATAAAAAATGTTGTAATTTATGATGTCTCAACTCAAAATACCACATGCAACAAAGGCCCCACGGGATTCACAATTACGTGGTTTGGTTGGTATTCAATCTCATTTAAAGCACAATATGACCGTCCCCGCTAGAGTCTAGACCCTAATAAAAAATTCTGTGCAGCCCGTAATTTAGTTGGTACTTTGATAGATGGAAAATGAGTGGAGCGAGTGAGACTGAGACGCAATTTTGACATTTGTCATGGTAGAGCTATGCATTGACAATAACGACACAGATGGCACTATTTATCCCCTTTTAAAGCAATATCACTGCCCCATCCGCACACACCGAGTTAACCCAAACGTAGTATACACCGACGAATGTATGAAAAGCATGCAAAAGAGATAAGACCATATTTTAATAAATCCAAGGGCTAGGGGGTAATCGACAAGACCATATTTTAATAAGGCCAAAGCTTTATCCTGTCAATGAATAGAAATGTGATTGCATGACTTTGGGGAAAGACAAAAGGAGGGCATCATGTTGCCTCGACACTGGATGACTCGTTCGATTACTGTCCACAGCCTTGCTGTCCGTCTAACAGAAAAATTAGCTGAACTTTCTGTCAGGCTCGTTTTATTTTAAATTATATACTTCCTCCCTTTCAATTTATTTTGTCTGATTTTAACTTGATACAGAATCTATGAAAATAAAGAAGACTTTTAAATTTTATGTTGTTAACTAAAGATATGTATAATATATCAAAATAAGTTTTAATGTTGTATTAAACAAACCACATGGAAAGTTGAAATTAAAAAGTTATCAAAAAGAAAAAAAAAATCTTTTTTTTAATGGACTGAAAAAAAAAAAAAAGTAAGACAAATAAATTGAGAGGATAGAGTATTTGTTTTCAAAATAGATTGTTGATTCTCTTAAATCAGAGATTCTAAACTCTTACCTATAACTTGTTTGGTCAAACTTTTAATAACAACTTATTTTTACCTTTTCTTTTTGGTTAGAAGTTACATTCTTAAAAAAGCACTTTCGTAACCTAAGAATTTATATTTAACTGATTAATTTAAAAAACACATCTATTAGAACAGCTACTCTGAATCTGTAACCCCCGATCTTTGGACGAGAGTCGTCAAATCTTGCCCAAATAGGATTCCAATCATAGCTACACGGAGTACGGTAGAATTTCTAAGTACGGTCATCCAGGAAGTCCCTTGAGGGAGACTCCCATACAATTATTTCGAGAATTTTTACCTTATTATTAAAAAGAGAAGGTTTAGTAAAGAATCTTTCAGCCCTTTTGCTGGAAAAGTTTTATCCTTGGCCAAACATTTAAAGAGTAATTCTGGGAGAAATTGTTTTTTCATTTTCTTTTTTTGAACAGCAACGATACTTATATATATAAAACAAAACAGACTGAGTTCACATTACATTCATAGTGTCGCTTAGGACAACTGAGATTACCCAAACTAGCTAATAGATTAATGACACTTTCCTTAATAAGCTTAATACATAAGACTCTACCACATTTATCTAAGAATACTTGATCAACTACGAACATAGGTGAGTTTGGATAGATATAGGGATTGGTGGAACTGGGTTGCTTGAGAGCCTCCTTTGCCAAACGATGTGCTACTTTGTTCCCTTGCCGAAAGTTATGCCGGAGCAAAACTCGACTCCCCTTCGTCATTAGCCATCTGCAAGAGGAAATTATGTTGGAATATAATTCATGTCCCGTTAGAATGGCCGAGATTGCATCAGTACTGTCCAGCTCTATTTCCAATGGAAATAGCTGTTGGCCCGAACACCTCAACCTACCAAATAGTTACTTATTTACAAATATAAGCATTTTTAACTTCCCACAGGCTCGACAAAGCAGGCTCATTGTCTCAGACATACACAACACTCTTATAACCATTCAATAAAAAACTGCTAACAAGCACCGAACGTTATGTGAAAGTAACAACAACTACTAAATTTGGTCCTAGTAAGTTCGCGTTACCTGTATGAAATTTGTATCATTTACTTTCATTGTGCTTACTAAATTTGCGTTGATTCTGAGACAGATCATAGTACTTTCAACTCTTGTTTTTTCATATTCTACATCGTCTCTTTACAAATTCATTCATGGAATATAGTACGAAAGAAGTGGCCAAACTGTCCAACGCGTCGTATGCAAAAAAATAAATATAGTAGGAGAAAATAGATTGTTATAGATTTTTCTGATTTTTAGATTTGCATTTATTTTTATCTTTTGGTTAACAGTAAGTGTTTTAATCTTTCAGTTGACAATAAAGTAACGCATTATTTAGAGGAATCTTGTCTTTTAGTTGGATATTAGATCTTATCTATTGGAGTAGTTTGAGTTAGTCTTTGTCTTTAAGTTAGGGGAGAGTCCTAATTGTGTAATAAGAACTTTGATTTGTTTACGGCTCCTTATTCTATAGAGGTCTTAATATATTTTGTCTCATAGACTTTACTAGTGATTCGACATTGAAATTCATCCTCGTCTCTCTCCCCCCTATTGTTATATTCCTTTTTTCCTCTTTCTCCTTTGTGTTGTATCACCATTTTCTACTATTACTAATGAATGATAATCTTATCGTTTATATATGATGAACCTTTTTTCAAATGTGATCATTTCTCAACTTGTCCGCCTATGTATGATTGCATGTTTTATAATCCATACTGAGGATATGAATTTTGCTGGTTCACTATGACACTTTATTAATTATCTTTCTATTCCAATCTTAGTTTTAACATCAAATCTTCATTTATGTCACTCTACTGAAAGACTAAATCTGAACACCTGCATCCTTTAGTTTAAGCACCGCAAACTCATCGCATCTCGCTTCACCTTCGTTCTTTTGGGAGGGCAGTTCATCTACTTTTGTCTCACTCATCCTAAAGCATTTACTTTCCACAAGCTCCTTTTTTGGTTGACTCACTAGTTTCATCAAATAACACAAACACGAATCTAGAACCTCATTCTATGTTGACAACAAACAAGCACATGCTCCAAATGAAGAAAAGCAAGCTACCTGTGGTGAAAGAATACACTTCCACGCCTCTTTGCCAAACAATTGGCGAAGAGGGCATAGTACAACAACAAGATGACTCCGTGGCCCAATGGATAAGGCGCTGGTCTACGAAACCAGAGATTCTGGGTTCGATCCCCAGCGGAGTCGTTCACTTATTATCTTTTGCGAAAAAAAACATAGTACAAAAACTCCGCCTCTTTTGCTGTGATTGGATTTTGTCTTGCTTTCACTTCAGTAGTTCTATTATACCAAAACTCCAAAAATAATTAGGAGCTTGTCCAGATCAAACTAAAAAGGAAAAATATAGAGAAATAGATACGGGGAAAGAAGCTAACACAGCCGATTGTCAAGCTGCAACCACTTCCAGATTATTATTATTATGAATACATTATTTCCATTGTATTTTGAGACAACAAAGAAAACAGGTTACTTTCATTTTAATCTACGAAGATACAGACAACCATGGCCTGTGATGCTGAATACTGTCATCCGCTCAAAACATGAAACACAGCCTAAAGATTTGCTTGTCCAACTCGGACTTGAACCCGATGCCATGAGGTGTTCAGGATTCCTCTCAGATTCCAAATAGAATCTATACTTTCAGGTTGGACATTTGCAGCTATATCCACCTATTAAGCATAGAATATCAACTGAGAACAGGACAAAAAATCCAGCAGAGTGAAGTCTTCAGTGTAAAATAACATGAGAAAGCAACTTCCTAATGCATTAAGCAAATTATGGGGTTGCGAGATGTGACATTGTACATTCTCCCATCATAACTCAGCCAATAGAATACTAGAAAGAATACTTAACTAAAGTATAAAACTGATCGCTAAAAACACATCACTCTAAAATTAGACTAATCAGAAATTATGGCAGTTAACAGTTAAATCTTTTTTCTATTAGAATGGGAAGAGATGCAAAAATTACAAATTAGTTACTTACCGCTTTAGCAACTATTTCCGCACTCTGGGGGATATTTGCCTCAGCTTCAAAAAAGACCCACGCCCATTTGTCACTACCTGAATCATCAGCAATATATGGAATGCCAATTCTCTGGTATCTGGTGGCTTCCACCCAACTTTTACCACCATCAATAGACACGTCTACCCTTTCTATGCCACGCCCGCCTCCTGATACTGCGTACCCCTTGATGGTTATCTGAAAACAAATACTAGAAGCTAGAACAACCTAATGAAGTACTATGATTGTCTATGTACAGTAGTTCAAACCAAGACTGCATAACTGGACCATGCAAACTCGTTTTCTTTCCATGCACTGGACCGTGCAAACTCATTTACACTAGTATATGTAAATGTCCATGAAGGAATAAGATAAATGTCAAGAAATACTTGAACACAAAGTTTATCCATATTAAAACTGACCTTTCCATGCTTTACAACACACACATCCTCCAGGGAACATATTGCACTCTGCAACCAGAAAAGGGTATAAAATAACTGTCAGCAATTGACAAACTTTAAGAGGTTGTAAGCGGTGTTGGTTAAAAGCCAGACCCAGATGTAAATGCCAAAGTCAGGCCAAATCAATCAATCATTTGACCAACAGCCAGTTAGCTGGTTCGACCATCCAGATCTGAAAAATAGACACTCTTACAAGTAATCACAAGGGTTTCTACTTTCTAGAACCGTCAAGTAGAGAATTCTAAGGTAACATCATATCTCAGGGACATTAATACTTATTACACAGGAAAAGAGAAGTTTTGACAGTGTAAATGCATATCATTAACCCAGTTGTAATATTCTATCAGACAAATTAGAACACATGCAGCAACCACACACACGCGCGCGCGCAGAGAGAGAGAGAAACTAAGTATCCTTTGGACAAAAAATGAGTTCAAACTGACAAAAAGAAGTTTATTTGAAGTTGAAGATGGGAAAACAATTTGTACAAATTGAGATTTGTGAGTTGAAGATTTGAGAAACTTCACTTGAAAAACATCATGGCCAAACTTCAACTTGCAAATGCTGCTTCAGTATTTGCAAGTGAAGCTATGGGCCAAGCGAGTCCTAAATCTCTCCAAGTTCAGAACCTGGGAATAATCATGGGAGGTAGCCCTTGAGCAGTTGCAAAATCATGAAATCTAACCACGAAGCATAATGGACAGTTGCTTCAGTATATTTGGTCACATAAAATTCTTCATTATCTAAATTAATGGATATCGATTCAGTTCCATATAAGTATAAAGGCATTGCATACCTTACAAAATTGGTGTAACACAATCCACGAGTAACTCACAAATTTCACACAATTACTATTTATCAAGTTGATTATATCAGAATAAAATGTTCAAGGTGGTGTTTGCTTCGAAAATTCGACAAAAGAGTTTTTGCAAAAATCTGAAAAGATTTTCGAATACAAACTTTCAAATTCTTTAGGAAAACACCACCCAAGTGTGTAATCTTGAGTTCCCAGTCTACCTATGTTTTTAAGATAAAGTCCCAGTCTACCTATGTACAGGATCGATAAGTCTATATACAAAAAAACTAAAAGAAACCAATCGAAAATGTACTGAGGTAGAGAAATTTAACCAATTACCTGAACAGGGAAGTCCATCTGCGGTCTCCTAGTAGACCAGTTGATGTTATCCCAGTTCACTGTTGGTGGAAACATCTTGTAGTCTTTTTGCATAAAGAATCCCTGTTCAGCAGATATTTTGTTAACAAGTTCAAAAGAAAATGTTCCAATCATTCTGAAGTTACTAATACACAAAAAGCAACCTGACATTCTTCGGCAATGATATTGATGGAATCAAGCCACTTAACTGACCGGGCACCTATCACACCTGGGACAACCACACGCAGCGGATAGCCATGATCCCTATTGAGTGGCTTCACACGTGAAGCAATTAAGGTTACTATAGCATGTTGCAAGTTGAGCCAACTTATAAGGTTTTAAAGGAAATTTCAAGGGCAGAAGCAGAAGTTTCTAAGCTGATATTGAAAATGCTAGTCTTCTCATTACCAAGCATATCGAGCATAGAAACAAAACTTACAAAGTAAATTTAGAATAGCATGCTCAAAATGCCACTTTTTATTAAGAATGCTCAACAAGCAATTAGAAGCATAATTTTCTGTCAATCAGATATCCCCCTCTTTCTTCTAATTGATTGCTCTCTGATGGACTGCTCAACAAAATAGATGACATTTTTTTTAAGTGGGAACAAATTCAGAAAGTTACCCCCAGTTGAAGCAAGTTTCAAATAAGATTCTTTGGTTTTTTGTACAGAAACTTATAAACTGCACTATTTAATGTTTTGATGACTACTGCACTATTTAATGTTTAACAAGGGAAAACACGAACTCACATTAAACTTCTCTTTTTAAGTGTACAATAGGGAATTTATACAGAGAACAGTCTATGTGGGTCTCTAAAAGTTTTTACGAGTATAGCTTGTTTGAATACTTTGTGTTGGAAAAGTGGGTTTTGTGTTGGAACAGGCTAAAAAGGTATAAATCAATTTGAAGAACAGGTAACACTAGTTGAATCAATTTGAGATGTAAATTTTTCAACATAGGTAATAAGCAACTACATCATTCGGAAAGCTGAATAAGGACGATAAGTCAAATCGATATAAGACTGAAGTCATACACATTGAATGTAAAGCATACCATCATCTTACAAGACAACAAAAGAAGAAAATGAGAAAACAAACATATTTAATCATGACAGAAAACAAAAAGATTTGTAGTACCTCGCCATTCATCTCATAAGCCAGCAGAACATCAGCTTCGGGGTTTGTAGCCTGATTCAATGGAATTGATGCCTTATAAGGGCCTCCTTTTTCCTCCTAGAATCATAAAGGAAATTTTACAACAACAAAAACAACATACCCAGTGTAATCCCAGAAGTCGGATAGGGAGGAAACTTTACGGCAAAGTATATATTTCTAGCTAAGAAAAGTAAAAGAAGAAAAGGGAAAAAAGGGGATAACGTTTACCCTGTGCGCAACTGAAGGGTAGAGGTTGCGGGTTGCCTTGTCATAAAAAAAAGGGGGAGGATAACCTATTTTATAAAGGCATGAGATATCCTACATAATCACCTTACACTTGTCAATGCTCACAAATTCAACATGCTTTCCTCCAGATTGTGTGATACTTGTCAAATAAGGTATCCCAACTAATTTTAGAACATCTGCCAGTTTCGCCCCACCCCAAACAGCTGAAATGCACAACAATGTAATTAGTTAAATGTGAATTTATTTTCACTGAAATGAGGCATCAACAAGCATTTTAAGCAAAAAAGGTTTTTGGTTTTTTTTTTTTTTAGAGTGGTAACAAAAAGCAAAACAGGTTTTTGTGAAGTCATACTCAAAACAGACACTAAATTCTGGTGGAGCAGAGTCAACCAGTTGATTAATCAATTGTATTCTCGTGATGAATTGAGGCACTTTCAGTGTATAGTAAAGTCAACCAGCAACCACTTTTTCAGGTTGATGTGTGTTAGGAGTTCCTCTTTCTTTTTTTTTTCTTTTTTTCTATTTTTTTTTTTGACAAAAACCTCGTGATGAATGCTCTGCCTTATTAATCATTTTTTGTAGAGTCATACTCAAAACAAACACTAAATTTTTCAAGGAAAACAGAATAGCCGAGTAACAAAGAAAATAAAAAATAGTAAGTCAAACAAATAATAAAGCATCTTGAAATCAGTATAAATATATAGGAAGTGAAGCCTCTCCGAAGTAGAAGAAAAAGGGAAGAATCCACACGAATCAGTTAATGCAGTTGCATTTTACCAAGTCTTTTATCACAAGAAATTAAAAGTAATAGGAGGAGCTACAAAGGGGGATTTGGTGGTCTCCTTTTAAATCCAATGATGGAGTAAAACATAGAACAAAAAACTACTGGAGATGTATGGTAGTGTAGTAAGTGTAAAGGGCGGCCCGGTGCACCAAGCTTCCTGTGTTAGCAGGGTCCAGGGAAGGGCCGCACCCCAAGGGGTGTGACGTAGACAACCTACCTTATGTTAAGTGTAGTAAGTGTACCAAGCAAATATCCTTTGACTCTCTTTTGTTAGTACTTAGTACTTACTGTTCTAGACTTAAATAGAATTGCATTAGGAGAAATTTGGCCCACTCTAATAATCTTTAAAATTGTCTTTGGCTACTTAGATAAGAATGGTCCCTTCTGGGACATCCAATAAAATTGGAATGGCACTTAGAGAAGAATGTGTATACATGATCACAAATAGATAATGAACAGAAAAGTAAACTTCTCAACATAGAAAAGTTGAATTATGTCTACCTATTTGCGACTTCTCCATCCGATCTAATCTATTTCTCAAGTTTTCTACAGCAGTAGATGAGAACCAGATATTAGATCAAGCATTTATATGATGGAAACACTGCAGGTTTAACCAATAGACACCAAAATATGCTCGGATGACCCTAGATGAAAAGCTTCATTGTTTTCACAAGATGTCAAAATAAAAAAAAGGAATATATTTCTTAGTAGGCAAAGAGTAAGACATCAGATAACTTGGCAAGAAATCTGAATCAATTTACCGTTTCCTATAGCAGAAATATCCCAACCAACTCCTCTCACTGTCCGACTCTTGCTCATAGCAGTTCTTCTGTTACCAGCACACTAGAGAAGGATTAAACAAATTAGTAGCAAATAGCTGAATGATCAACATTAGTGCATATTCCCCTCGTGAGAATTTTACAAGATATGGCCCAAAATTTTCTTTAATTTTATCATTTCCCAATCCACAACTCTCTCCAACGAACACAATGATCTAGAGCCAGGGAATAAGCATTTACCTGTAAAGTGGCAGTAACCGTATATTTTGGAAGCTTCCTATTATTTATTAAAAAAAAAAACTAGTCAATTATTTGAGTGAGTTGCATGAAAATTGAAGCACTAATGTAAAGTAGTATGCACAGTACATTCTAGTATCCTCACCAAATATCCTTCATAAACAGCTCCTTGGAATTTTCAACAAGACCACGTAGAGAAATGGAATACCTGAAGAATGGCTCAGCACTATCAGCAAAAAAAACTCGCAAAAATAACATAACCGTGAAAGGATTTTACAAAAACAAGCTAAGGTATAAAACCTCTCAATGTCATCCACAACCGGTATGGGTCCATGGTTCCTCTTGTAAAAGAAATCAACAGGAGTGACATAAGATGAAATCAGATCAGAACGCGTTGGCTCAGCATTAAAGGGTTCCTACACAACAATTAAATAATTAGTAATTCCCGTAATGATTTGATCAGCAGACAGTCATAAGCAGACAGTCATAACCAATTAGCAGAAAATTGCAATAGAAACTCAACAACAACAACAACAACAACAAGCCCAGTAGAATCCCACAATGTGGGGTCTGGGGAGGGTAGAGTGTACGCAGACCTAACCCCCACCTTGAAAGGTAGGGCGGCTGTTTCCGAAAGACCCTTGGCTCAAGAGAGGATAACAAGACAAAAAGTCAGATAGGGACAAGCATATCAAAAACAATATGAAAACGAGGAATAACAAAAGCGAGAAAGTCATGATAGAACAGTCCGGAAAGAAAGGAGCATTAGCTACCATAGATAAATAAGATAGTCAAATTACAAAGGCCCAACAAATATAAGCAGAAATCAAATGGCAATAAACGAATGAGCAAAACTACAACTACTAGGGTGAAAGGATAAGCAACCTAGCCTTCTATCCTAATCTGAGTCCTCCACAACCTCCTATCTAAGGTCATGTCCTCAGCAATAGAAACTCAACGAAAACGAAATATTAATATGATTCATAAGCATTCAGACACTGAATCAGCTTTCGTGAAAAAGTTATAATGCAAAAACAACAAATTCCTTCAGCGTCTAGGGGCCGTTTGGTAGGGTGTATTAGGTAGAATAATGTTGGTGTAAAATTTTAGTACAATGTTTGGTTGCAAATTTTATTCAGTACTATTCTTATACGTAGTAAAGATGGCATTAACAATACCAGTACTATTCTTACACTTATACAACCTATTCAGTACTATTTAGAAATTATGAAATGTTATTTTTAATACAGCAAACCAAACCCGTTAACAACAACATCGTACCCAGTGTAATCCCACAAGTGGGGTCTGGGGAGGATAGTGTAGGCAGACCTTTACAGGTAGAGAGGCTGTTTCCGCCCTCGGCTTAAGTAAAGCAGATACACAACAATTAATGAAAACAAATGCAGTAACAACAGCATGATAGTAAAAAAACCAAACAACAAATAGTAATAGAAAACCGAGAATAAGAATCAGGAGAGTACTAAAATAATAAAAGTGACGAAAATAATACTAATACTACTGGTAAAGAAAAAGCAAAACTAATCCCAGTACTATTGGTATTCGAACAAACGACCCCTTACAAAAAAATTGGAAGATGATATCGAGTTTTCCATAGCGCCACACGAGAATAAACATCGGAATTACTACCAAATGAGACTCAAAATTATGATAAACCATCAATTAAAAAAAAAATCCTATAAATTCAATAGAGAACACAAATCAAATCAAATAGAATAACCAAAACTTAATTGCAGTGACGTGTGGCAAAAGAATAAGGAAAACGGGAAAATAGAGTATTATAACCTTGGCATTAATTTTGAGGGAAGGATGGCGACGGGGTTCTCGCGAATAATCGGAGGGTCCTTTAATTCCAGGCATCTCTTATTTCTCAGTGTCCTGTGTGAGTGGGAGAGAGATGACGGAGTTTTGTATAAATATTGGAGCGGGTCCTACTACGTGACGAGTTTGAGGTTAATCATGTTTTTGGAAATCTAAACGCTGCGGTTTAGTGTGATATCTGATGTGTAAGGTCGAGGTCGCATAGACAGCCACGGTGGATTATTAGGTGGAATAAGCATTGCATTTTGTCAGCTTGTTTATTTCATCATACAATGCGTCCGTGTCCAGCTCATTGGTCTTTGGCTTTTTGCTAAATGCTAATGCTTTCCCTTTCTTCTTTTGACTCCAATATTTAATTCCAATTTCCAGTTGAAAGATTTACTCTTCTTTTCTCATTCCTTTGACAATATTGGATTGAACACGAAAAGAATTTTACAAAAAGGTTGTTTATTGATACATATTAGATAGACAAATTGAAGTTGTCATAATCATCATGTATCATCCACATGTCTATCAATCCTCTCCTGATTTGGAAAACATCTCTGAATTACCACAAAGCTCAAATGCTCCAACTAGTATATAATATTTGCATAAGTATCCAATTTATCAAAAAATGTTTAACTCCAAAAAGAAGGTATGCTCTCAGTGAATAGGTATCATGGTTAGTTAATTTGATTTAGTAAAAAGTTCAAATAAATCAAGATCGTCTAAATTGTTCCCAAAAAAACAAGATTTCACTTATCAACTAGACTAATCTCATGATTTCAAATCATAGTTTCAAATCGCATGTCCAAACGCCTATCAGATAAGGCATAGAAGCACAATTGAACTATAGTGAAATTGTCTGTTACACACTTGAATTATGCGGGAGTCTTATGACTCCCTGAACTTATTTTTTCGTATTTTTTACCCCTTTCATTAATGACTTGGGCTAGAAGGTGAATGCAAGTTACAAGAGCGCATATCAACCAACTTAAAATCCATATATTCCTTATATATGTGCACGTAAGGTTCCAAATCAAAATCTTGTACTCCCTCTAGATCAAAAAGAGTGTCCACTTAGTCATTTGCACACTTTAAAAAAATACTAACTCGTAGAAAAAAATAGGTAATTTGATTGAACCGCCCCTAATTCAAGAGGTATTGTGATTTGATTAGATAGCACTTAATAGGGGGAAATCTGGAAAAAAAAATGTTAATTCTTTTTTGATTTGATAAATGAACACTTTTTTTTATCAAAGAATAAAAAGGGTAAGCGAACGCTCTTTTTTATCGAGAGAGAGTACCATCTTTGTTAACAAGGTCCCTTCCCGTCTCGTTTTAGACATGGATGATGAGCATTAAAGTTCAATTTTTTTCGTTGTTACTAAATATTCTTATTGGTCTGAAGAGGTAAAATTATTTTATTGTAAATATCAACTCTCCATTCATCTCTAAGAGTTACATCTTAAAGTTAGATTTTTACTTTTTTTTTTTTCTAAATCGGTGTATAATATTAGAGTTAGCCATGTAACATCCAATAATCCTATGATCTCTTTAAGTTTTAACGAAATTACAACTACAAATAAAATAATAAACTTTTTGAACATAAGTGAGGTAATGTTGATTCATAAAACTAGACGGCGTATGCCCGTGGCTGCGCACGGGCGCAACACTTTAGATTATAGTGTATCTATGCGTATGTAGTTATGTTTGAGTAGTGATAATGTATATATTTTATATTGCTAATAAACATATATAAGTTTGTACTGTTTTTATGCATATATATATATATATATTATGTTCAAGACATGATTATTATAACGTTGTAGTTTGTGTTCCGTATTCAAAACTTTATTATATTAGCGTTTGCTATGAATACAAAAAGGGGCAGCTCGGTGCACTAAGCTCCCGCTATGCGCGGGGTCCGGGGAAGGGCCGGACCACAAGGATCTATTGTACGCAGCCTTACCTTGCATTTCTGCAAGAGGCTGTTTCCACGGCTCGAACCTATGAATGCAAAGTTGGTAAAAATTTATTAATACTTTTTAAAAGAGAAGACTTGTTTAAAAGGAAACTATTTTCCTTTCTTCGAGATAAAATAATAACAATATTTAAGCATCAGTTTTGATATTTTGAAATTTAATTCGATTAATTTAAAGGTGTAAAATATTCTATTGTTAATGTATGTAGATTGGACCTAAACAATACTTATTAATTTTTATCAAATTTTGATTTGGATAATTCTAATTCAAATTCTTAAATTAATTTTGCATGTTTAAAATGAAACAAAGTAGAAATTTATTTTTCTATTTAAATGAAGAACTACTATTTTTTAATTTTTGGTAAATATTCTTGGTTTAACTCATTTTACTTATCATGTTGTCTTTTACACGGTTTTTTAAGGAAACGTTAATTAGAATTAGAATTTAACTAATTTACCTTATTAATTATTTGATCTCCATTTAATATTATTTTTTCTTTTACGACATTAATCTCGTTTCACATTTATCAGATTAAGGAAAAAAATAAAAAAGTAATTAAATTCTATTTTATTTTAAAATATAAATATTTTAGTAGTATATTTATTTTAGTAAACATAACAAATAAATGACATGGCGGAATAGCAAATACAACAGTTAAATATTTAGATTAGATCTCAGGCTAATATAAGAAATGAAAGAAAATTATATGATTTGTCTACTTAACCTTTTGAAGAAAAACAATAATATGGGGTTCATGTTTTTTGCTGTACAATAATTTCATTTGCTCTCACTGATGGGTTGATACGCATGTGGCAATGAATCCACCATTGTTGACTTAATGGGGATACTTTGAAAATTACATGAATATTGTTTGATTTTTTAATATGGGATGCACTTTTTTTTTTTTTTTACATTGCTTGTTTTTTTAGTGTGGGATCCACTTTTTTTTGTTTTTTTGATATTGCTTGATTTTTGTAATACGGGGTCCACTTTTTTTTTACATGAGTTTGGAGATCGTGGGGTCCACTTTTTTTTAATATTGCTTGGTGTTTTTAGTATGGGGCCCACCCTTTTTTTTTAATTGCTTGGTGTTGGCGGAATAGCAAATACAACAGTTAAATATCTAGATTAGATTTCAGACTAATATAAGAAAAGAAAGGAAATTGTATAATTTGGCTACTTAACCTTTTGAAGAAAAGCAACAATATGAGGTCCATGTGTTTTTGTTGTATAATAATTTCATTTGCTCCCACTAATGGGTTGGTACGCATGTGACAATGAATCCACCATTATTAACTTAATGGGGATATTTTGAGAATTACATGAATATTGTTTGATTTTTTAATATGAGGTGCACACTTTTTTTTTTTGACATTGTTTTTTTTTTTAATATGGGATCCACACTTTTTTTTTTTTTTGATATTGCTTGATTTTTGTAATATGGGGTCCACTTTTTTTTTTAAATATTGCTTGGTGTTTTTAGTATGGGGCTCACCTTTTAAAAAAAAACTATATAGAGGTGTTTTTAGTATGAGGTCCATCTTATTTTTTTTTATATTGCTTGGTGTTTTTTAGTGTGGCCCCATTTTTTTTTTTTTTTTTTTTTTAAGGTGATGATGACTGACGACGAAAAGTATAGAAATCCACGTTTCTATATAGTTAACTAGATATGTGAGGCCCGTGCATTTAATTTTTAATTTTATTTAGGTATTCACAAGCTATTACATTAGAAGTTTAATATTTGTTCTTGTTT
The DNA here is from genome assembly GCF_019175385.1 of Lycium barbarum. NCBI lineage: Eukaryota > Viridiplantae > Streptophyta > Magnoliopsida > Solanales > Solanaceae > Lycium > Lycium barbarum. The sequence continues at coordinate 105,693,726 of NC_083348.1, forward strand.
AAATTTTAACATTGAATAGGAGAAAACGTTCGTCTCCTATTATACTTACACGTGACATCTTACTATTTTTAATATTGTATTACACATTTGGAAATGATTTTTTGCCTATTTTATTCACAAGCAAATTTTTTTTTTTCAAAAAAAAAAAATCTTCGTGCAAAATTGCATCTAGATAATAGGTTTACTTGTGGTTAGAATTGCAATAAACACATATTTTTACCTACTCTTTTTTTAATTGTCTATTACAAAGTTAAAATTACGTAAAATACCTTATAAATTAATATATATTTTATAGTCGTGACTAGTTCATGTTTTTAATGAGTAGGCTGTTTAATGTATAATAATTAAGAGTATTTGATTCACGAAAAAATTGTAATATAAAAGATTTGTTTATTCATGTAAGAATTAAGATAGATGGTACATTAAAGTGGTCATAATGCATTTGGTTTAGAAACTTAATAATAGTGTTCATTAGGGATATCAAATGGAAGGGGTTGAATTGAACTTGAATGGTGAAAATGGGTTGAACAATTGTAGAAAGAATTGGGCTATATAATTAGTCATATCTCAAACCACCCGGCTCTTATTAATTAAGTTTTAATTTATTTGTTTGTTTTCTTATAATTTTGTTAATCATCTAATAAAAATTATTATTTACTTATGATGGTTATATATTGAATATTTTGACAAAGTTTTTCAAGAGTAAATCTAGGCGACAAAATAATCTAATTTTTATATATGTTGAATCGAACATGTCAAAGTGGGTTGAGTTAAAAAATGAAGTAGCAAGATCATTAACCCATCCAAAGTTGAACGGATTAAGCGGATCATATTTTCATGGACTAATTTTATCACTCTAAAAAAATGACTTCATGAAAAGTTTCTTTTGCTAAATAAATATATCTATTTTTTTTATGCGTTTTTTCTATCTTGTTCCATCATCTAAATAAATATATCTATTCTTTTTTTTTCTATCTTATTCCATCGTGTTTGCAAAATATTCAATTATTACAAGTGTAAAAAAAATTAGAAGAACAATTCTAAACATCTTTTTTTCATTGTTTACACCAAAGAATTATAATGTGCATAATTAATTCATCTTTTAGAATAGTATTAAAATAGTTTTCTTATCTATCACACATTTTTTTATATCACTGAGTAAAACACATGATATAGAAATTTATTTTGTTTACTAAAAGATAAAATGGAATCTAAATTTATGGAGTAGATTTACTATTTTTTATTAACAACTTGTGTACTGAAAAAGAAAAAGTAAAAAAATTAATTAAGGAACTCCATGGATTCACACGGAGATATGAAGTACAACAGTGGGTCCCCCTATTGCTGTGCCTTTTACCTTAGGCTGGTGGATTATGAGCAAACTGACGATGCTTCCAGAATTTGCTATTGAGACACAATTACAAATTTACCCTTAAATGAAGGTAAATTTGCAAAATTGCCATGATGGACGACGAAACCATCGTGGAACTCATGTTTATATAAAGTGCTAGATGGCCTATGCCCGTATTGCGCACGGGCCCAACACTTTGGATTATAGTATATCTATACATATGAAGTTGTGTTTAGATAGTGATAATATATATATATATATATATATATATATATATATATATATATACTATGTTCAAAATACGATTAATATAATATTGTAGTTTGTGCTCCGTATTTAAAACTTTATTATATTCATGTTTGCTACGAAAATTTATTAATACTTTTTAAAAAAGAAGACGTTTTTAAAAGAAAACTATTTTCCTCTCTTTGAGATAAAACAATAGCAATATTTAAGCATCAGTTGATACTTTCAATTTTAATTCGATTAATTTAAAGGTGTAAAATACTTATTATTTTTTATCAAATTTTGATTTGGATAATTCTAATTCAAATTATTAAATTAATTTTACATGTTTAAAACGAAACAAAGTAGAAATTGATTTTCTATTTAAACGAACAAATGCTATTTTTAAATTTTTGGTAAATATTTTCGGTTTAGCTCATTTTACTTGTCATGTTGTCTTTTACATGGTTTTTTAAGGAAATGTGAATTAAAATTATAATTTGACTAATTTACCTTATTCATTATTTGATCTTCATTTGATATTAATCTCTTTTCACATTTGGGAAAATACATAACCCCCCCCCCCCCCCAACGTATAGCCAGATTAATTATGACGCACCCAACCTTTGCGGGCGACCTATAACCCCCAGTCTTAATTTTTCAGTATTTTAGTACCATTTTTTACTGACGTGGCAAAAAAAAATTATGGCGAGTGAATTGAAAAAAATGAAATGTTACAACTCAGATGCTTAAAATTGAGAAAGAAGACATTGAAGACTCCTTCCCTCCCTCTCTTCCACATTTCAATTGTTAAATGCAATTTATTTTTTCTCTTTCTTCTTCTTTCTCCTTTTTCTCTTTCTTCTTCTTTCTCCTCAACCACTGCCGCCACCTCCTCCTCCGCAGCAGCAGCAGCAACAGGAGGTACAAAAAATATTAAAAATGAGTTGAAGAAAATGATTAAAAATATTTTGGTGTTTGATTTGCCTTTAAATGAATGTGTGTGTTAATGGAGGAAGAAAATGGGTTGAATGTGTGCGTGTTAATGAAGGAAGAAAATGGGTTGAATGTGTGCGTGTTAATGAAGGAAGAAAATAGGTTTTAATGGAGGAAGAAAATGGGTTGAATGCTTCTTGAAAATAAGCTCTTTATGATTGATGATTAAATTGAATGTGTATGTTAATGGAGGAAGAAAATGGGTTGAATGTGTGTGTGTTAATGAAAGAAGAAAATGGGTTGAATGTGTGTTGTTAATAGAGGAAGAAAATGGGTTGAATGTGTGTGTGTGTTAATGGAGGAAGAAAATGGGTTGAATGTGTGTGTGCTAATGGAGGAAGAAAATGGATTGATGGATTTCTTGAAATGAAGAAGAAGAAGAAGAAGAAGGGTTTAGTGATGAAGAAGAAGAGTTTAGTGATGAAGAAGACAAAATTAATAGTTTAATAGTTAATTAGAGGTTAATTAGTGTAAATGTAATTAATAAAAGAAAAATCAAATGAAAAAAAAAGTGACAGTGACGTGGCAGCAGCGTGGCACCAATGTGGCGGAGAGTGTGCAACACTCTCCACTATGCAACTGGGCTTCATTTTCTTTTTTGCCACGTTAGTCAGAAAATGGTATTAAAATACTGAAAAATTAAGACTGGGGGGTAATAGGTCGCCCGCAAAGGTTGGGTGCGTCATAATTAATCTGGCTATACGTTGAGATTTTTTTTTATGTATTTTCCCTTCACATTTATTACAGTAAGAATAAAAATAAAAAAAAGTAATTAAATTCTATCTTATTTTAAAATATAAATATTTTAAGTATATTTATTTTAGTAAACATAACAAATAAATGACATGGCGGAATAGCAAATACAACAATTAAATATTTTGAAGAAAAGTAATAATATGGGGTTCATGTTTTTTACTGTGCAATAATTTCATTTGCTCCCACTAATGGGTTAATACGCATGTGGCAATGAATCCACTATTATTGACTTGATGGGGATACTTTGGAAATTACATGAATATTATTTGATTTTTTAATATATGGGGTGCACGTTTTTTTTTTACATTTTTTTTTAATATGGGGTCCGCTTTTTTTTTCGTGAGTTTGGAGAGGGTGGGGTCCACTTTTTTTTTCATGAGTTTGGAGAAGGTAGGGTCCACTTTTTTCCTTTTTTTTTTTTTTTTAATATTGCTTGACATTTTTAGTATGGGGTCCACCTTTTTTTTTTTAAGAGTGACTGACGACGAAGCATGGGTAAACCGATGCTTCTATATAGTAGAAAAATAGAAATATAATAAAGTATTTCTATCTATTTTTTAGAAGAGTTGGTAATATAAAGTATAAAATGTCATTTTTTTGCCCTTAAATAAAAAAGTGGGACCGAACACGGACGACGATCTTGCCTTTATAAACCGACTCTTCTATATAGTAGTAAAGTAATACATATATTATGTTCAAAACACGATTAATATAGCATTGATTTTTTTTTTAATCAAAGCCAATCAGCCTGATGTTGATGGAATTTATTAAAATGAATAATAGTATTTACAGAAAAAAGAGAAATATAATGGAAAGAAATGAAGGAAAAAAGAAAATCTATACTACTCTATCCTAGGGAATGAAAGAAAAGCCTAGTCCTTGTTTGAGCAGCCAAGTGTAACAAACTGCAAACAAGAACACTCCTTCTTTGGATTGATGCTATTATCAGTCATCTCAAGCTCTCACCAGGTGCTATGGTATCAAATCTCACTACTGTCCTTATGTTGTCTTTATGCTGACCTTATGTTGTCCTTATAATCAAGTTTACACAATCAGTCATGTGGAATGTGTGTAACTGGACTAGGTAACTAAAGAAATCCTGTTAGTAGGATGAACATTCCTGTTAATACCACACACTAACAAGGATAGCATTGTAGTTTGTGCTCCGTATTCAAAACTTTATTATATTAGTGTTTGCTACGAATACAAAGTTGGTAAAAATTTATTAATACTTTTTAAAAGAGAAGACTTATTTAAAATGAAACTATTTTTCTCTCTCTGAGATAAAACAATAGCAATATTTAAGCATCAGTTGATACTTTGAATTTTGATGCGATTAATTTAAAGGTGTAAAATATTCTATTGTTAATGTATGTAGATTGGGCCTAAACAATACCTACTATTTTTTATCAAATTTTGATTTGGATCATTCTAATTCAAATTATTATATTAATTTTACATGTTTAAAATGAAACAAAGTAGAAATTTGATTTTCTATTTAATTGAAGAACTTGTATTTTTTAATTTTTAGTAAATATTTTTGGTTTAACTCATTTTACTTGTCATGATGTCTTTTGTACGATTTTTTAAGGAAACATCAATTAGAATTATAATTTCACTAATTTACCTTATTAATTATTTGATCTCCATTTAATATTGTTTTTTCTTTTATGACATTAATATCTTTTCACATTTATTAGAGTAAGGAAAAAATGAAAAAGTAATTAAATTCTATCTTATTTTAATATATAAGTATTTTAAGTATGTTGTTGTACAATAATTTCATTTGCTCTCACTAATGGGTTGATATGCATATGACAATGAATCCATCATTATTGATTCAATGAGATACTTTGGAAATTACATAAATATTGTTTGATTTTTTTAATATGGGATGCACTTTTTTTTTGACATTGTTTGTTTTTTTAATATGGAATTCACTTTTTTTTTTAAATATTGCTTGATTTTGTTAATATGGATCCACTTTTTTCCCGTGAGTTTGGAGATGGTGGGTTCCACTTTTTTTTTTTTTTTTTTTTTTTAATATTGGTTGGTGTTTAATATGAGACTCACACTTTTTTTTAATATTGATTGGTGTTTCATATGGGGCCCACACTTCTACATTTTTTTTTTAATGAAACGGATGACGAAAAAGTTGAGCCAATCGGCTCTTCTATATAGTTAATAAAAAAAAATGAAAAATAGAAAGTAAATGAGGAGATTTTAGTCGAATAAATGTGAAAGGACGAAAAGGTTAAGAAATAAAAGAGGCCCGGCCGGTTTCGAGCTTGGAGCATAAAATAAAATAATGACATAAGACCATATAGACATGTGCATGCACATACCCAATTTTAACTTATTTTCTTAATCAGATTATTATTTAATGGGGTAAAAAATACATTTTATAAATAAAATACACGAGAGTCCTACGATCCCTGCATAATTCAGGTGTGGTAATTTCACTACAGTTAAAGGCGTGTTTTTATGCCTTATACCTTTTGTATAGTTACGAAAATTGTCAAATTTACTTCAAAGGATTAAGGAACTGATGTTGAGGATAGAGTAAAATTAAATGCTTAATAATCTATGATTAAGACAGAGTACTTTATATACTCTGTAGCTGTTATGACAAGAAGGTGGTTCTTGTAATATGGTTCCGCCAAAATGAACATGTTCAAGCTCCGGGGTCTCCATTACAGGCACCTCTCTACTATCACCTATACTCGTCATTCTCCTCCACACCTTTCTCTCCTAGCCGACCAATGCACTTCAATTCACCAACTCAAACAAATCCATGCCCAAATGATCACCACAGCCCGTATCCACGACAATTTTGCCGCCAGTCGCTTACTATCCTTCTGTGCTCTCTCAAAATCAGGCAGTCTTTCTTATGCCTTAAGACTTTTCGACAGTATCAATGAACCCAATTCATTCATGTGGAACACTCTCATTAGAGCTCAAGCTGGTAACTCAAATCCCCAACAAGCTTTGTTTCTTTATGTAAAGATGCGAAGGCTTTGTGTTACTCCTGGTAAACATACATTCCCTTTTGTACTTAAAGCTTGTTCGAATGTAATGTGTGTTTATGTTAGTAGACAAGTGCATTGTCATGCTATTAGATTTGGGTTGGATTCAGATTTGCATGTTGGTAATGGTTTGATCAGGGTGTATACTGTTTGTCGTGTGTTAGAGGATGCACGAAAGGTGTTTGATGAAATCCCTGAGAGAAATTTGAGTATTTGGACGACGATGATTTGTGGGTTTGCTCAGAATGATAGATATAGTGACGCTATTTGGTTGTTTGAGCGTATGGTTGGGGATGGAATGGCGCCCAATGGAGCTACATTGGCTTCGGTGTTGTCAGCTTGTGCCCAGTCGGGTAGTTTGCAGTTAGGAGAACAGATTCGCGTATATATGGAAGAAAACGGGATAGAATTAGGAGTGATTCTTGGCACGGCGTTGGTGAACATGTATGCAAAGAACGGTGCTATAGTCGAAGCAGAGAAGTGTTTTAGTGGTATGAGAGAAAGGAACATCGCGACTTGGAACGCGATGATTTGTGGGTTAGCTGCTCATGGACATGCAAAAGAAGCAATTAACTTCTTTAAGAAGCTAGAACAAGAAAAAGTGAAGCCAAATGACATTACATTGGTTGGGGTTCTATCAGCATGCTGCCATGCTGGATTGTTTGATTATGGGGAAGAAATATTTCACTCCATGGAAGAGTTGTACGGTATAGAGCCTAAGATTGAGCATTATGGATGCATGGTTGACATTCTTGGGCGTAATGGGAAACTGATAGAAGCTGAGGAGATCATAAGAGGAATGATTTGGAAGGCTGACGTGGTTATCTGGGGATCTTTATTAAATGCATGTCAGAGCCATGGAGACATAGATATTGCAGAACGAGTTGTGAAAGAAATTCTGCTTTTGAATCCAAATAGTCATGGAGTTTATGTTGTCTTATCTAATATGTATGCAGAGGCTGGAAGATGGGAGGATGTGGTAAAATTAAGGAAGCAGATGAAGCAAGGAAGCTTAAAGAAAACGCCTGGTTGGAGCCTTGTCAATGCTACATGACTTTGCTATCATTATTTGTAAAATCTTTGTCATCAACGATCACGAGGAAGATTTTAATTTCTTTTAACGAGATCACACTTTCAAATTTCATGACAATTGCATTTCGAGACGTGAATGCAATCTCATTTTTGAGAAATAAATCCATCGGACTTGTTTCTTTAGGTGGACAAAAGTGAACATCAAAGCAAGTCGCACCTGAAACATGAACCTTCTTTCTTTTTTTCCCAATCTTTGTTGAATGGGCTTGCTGGAAGTACTAGAGGTGACATGACAACACCAGCAGACTATCTTTGACAGTCCTCAGGCAGTATTACCTCTCCCAGGAATACTTTTTATGCTGCAAGATTCTGTCTGAAATCCTGGAGGATGATTGATATCAATGATGTTCAAGGTGGTGTCTTTTGATCTTAAATGGACCTCTTTTTTTCCTATTTATATCTTTTTCCGAAAGTGCTTCTGGAAGGGTGAGGTAATACTGCTAACAGCTATTTGAGTACAAGGCATTGACAAGCTAGTCTGAGAAAGATGAGATTTTTTGAAGATCAAGGAACAGAGAGTGTCCACAACAGCTTAAATTTCACTTGATTGAAAAGAGAACCATACCTGGGTCGGAATTTCAAGGTGCACTCCAGCTTTCTGCTCCTGGATACAAGCATCATTGCAGGGACAAACAAGCTATGCCGCTGCGTCAAGGAACCAAGTGAATTAATGTTTATTTTAAGTGGTGTGGCAACATTAATTTTACATCAGTTCCCCAGCTCTTCATATTGTTGAGCTCTTTTTAAAGCTCCAGATAGTGTTTAGTTCTCTTGAACATAGGTATGATGAGAATCTGGGAACTCTAGAAAGATCCCAGTCAGATCTGTGATTATAACTGATGAACGTTTTTCCAAAGATCTATTAGTACCCATTACTCTGAAAGTAAAAATTGACATAATTATTTTGGTAAATATACCTAGATTGTTATCTCGCACATAATATATATTAGCAATACTAATATAACGACAAACGTGGCTGGACAGTTAAAGGTAAAGAACTGCTTTTCATGTCTGGACAGTTAATGGTCCCACAACTGCTCTTCATACCGTATATGAGCAGCTGAAGGACCATTACCAGTCCTGGGCACTCCTAGCCAAGGTTGGAGACACATTACTGTATCACTGTTCCATAATGAGCCAAGATAGCCACACAGTTTCTGCAAAAACTTGTTGCTGGATACTCTTTCACCATCAACCAGATATTTTTATGACAAAGCCACACCAAATTCCTTAGCGGCGGATACACACTGGCATTCCTTAAAAGCAAATAAATATTAGGAATTCGCGTGGTACAAATCGGATGAAGCAGAGTTCCTCTGCAGATACAGGAACACATCCGATCTTGACCCATTACATAATCAGCTTACTTATCTCAAGTTCACTGTAAGATTACATAGCTAAATTTGTGAAGCTAGGCTGCAAATATCATCAGAGATAAGCATTGCACTTATTTGGCTTACACAAGACAATCCTAAAGTCACAAACTATTAACCAGACCTGCCCACCAAAGCTTGCGCTATGAGAAATCTACGGACAGCACACTGCTGACATGCACCACAAAACTATAACATTCACATAGCCTACAATTCCTTTATGCTTATTAGTACAGGACGCCAGCACGTGCACATAGCACCTAAACACCAGCTTTTTCACAGAGATCCATTAAGTCCAAAGTCTGCAAAACCGATAAGGTTTGGGGGTTAAAAACATGTGGTCCGCCCATAACAGGTCCATGGAACTTATACATGAATAGAATCTCATCTTACCTCAGGCACAGAGAGCTCCAGGCGGAACTTGGGGCCATCATAATGATGTAAAACTGGTCTAAAAGCATCTTCCTCCAACGGCTTACAGACTTTCCGGACACGGATCCTCACCTAAATAGTAGGTGAAACTAAAAAATTCAATACAAATCCTTCAAAAGCCTCAATAGAAAATGAACTGTAATTCATAACCTTACCTGAGCAGGGAACCTTGACTCTCCTTTGCACTTTTTATCCTCCCACGCAGTTGGATCAATGTTGGAAGCTCCAAAACTCGATGCCTGCCCAGATAGTTCAAATAGTTCAAAAGAAGGTCATGGCGAATGCTGGAGATTTTATTGGATTGAATCCATTTTTTTCTCTAATATCTATGCTCATTCATGAATCAATCGGAGAAGTAAGAAGGCCTTCCACTGAAGCTATTCTAAAAGTGAAGCTCGTGGTGCTCATATTTAACAACATATAGTAATCAGAAATCATTTTTGGCTAGAAATAAGAGGCCAGCAAGTTAATTCTCAGGAAAAAGCAGTAAAATCATAAAGTTCCCGATAAACTATAGAGCACATCAAGGCTTCAGACTTAACACTAGGTAAGGAAATTTTCTAACCACAGTACTAACAAAAAGTGATAAGAGAACAAACAGCTATTCTTTATATGACTATTAATCTTATGCTTCACACTGCAAGTATGCATGCAAGAATGTGAATCTGTATGCCATGCAGCATCCAATATGATATTTGATGTCAATTACTCTTTAGTTACAAAAATATAAAACACTTGATTTATTGCGCCATTTTGAGCTCAAGTATAGCCAATAGTTACTGCAACTAACCTCGAAGATACCATGCAACTGGTGAGTAGTGTAATTATATAGGAACAATGGTAACCCTGGTGTTATTGCCCTCACGGAATCTCTGTATCTAGGAGGAAGGCCTGCAAAGGAATGATTGGAGTTGAGAAGAGGTGATAACAATGGGAAGAAATTACTTCCTAGTCATTATCTCTTTATCAATGATTTTAACTTTTGTTGGTTCTTGGCTAAGTTGTGATTGGAGTTGAGGATAGGTGATAGCAATTCTGAAGAAGAGTCAACTTAGAGCTAGTAACAAAATTGGAATTCATTTTCTTCAATTGTTGGCTAGTTGCTTTTTAGCTTCTTCAATAAAAAGTGTAAAATCACTGGTTGTGAACTAAGCAGGTTCAACATGCATTTTGTCCCACTAGTAACAAGACATAAAATTCCAGGCTATTGAATACCAAACTCTATGGTACACTTGGATCTACAATGCTTAACATGATAGGGAAAAGGTAATTACCGAACAACAGGCGCTTTAAGTCTTCCTGATGTGTGTCATTGTTACAAACAAATATATATCCACCAAGAACCTCATTCTTCGGCAGTGTCTCAGCGGCAGGCAGAGTCTTAAACCTTTTGTCAACAGAGTTATTTCCGTTGGTGCTCTCAGTGTTGTTATTGTTATTCTTGCCATGTTCCTTGGTATAGTTGCTAGCGTTGAACTTGCTTAAAGATGTATTCCCCAAGCTGTTAAAATTGGGTTTAAGATAAACTGGATTTGCATTGTACATGCTATCCATAATGCGATTCTTGCTCATATTTTCAGTCATCTTGTTATCCAAATTTAACATGTTGAAGTTAAGGCTTTCCCACTTGTTATCTTCCTGAAACATAGGATTACCCCTGGGCCTAATTTCAGCCGAGCTCTTTGAAAGGTCAAGGTTATTCCTCCGTTCACCCTTGTAGTTCATCTGCTCAGCCAATTTTAGAGCAGCTGTTGACCATTTATGATCCTCTGAGACTTTTGATTGTCCTCGAAGCTCATCTCCAAATTGCCAGTAGCTGTTCATATTCTCCATGTTGCAGTATCTGATTACAGAAGCATATGCCTTGAGATTTGCCGTAAAACACATTTTTCCAAAGAAGCATAAATAAGATCAGACCTACTATAAGTGACTCAACCATAGCAATTCAATCTATACGAACATATGATAGAAAGGAAGAGACAAAGCAAATAAACAAGTAGCAATATTTGAACTTGATAGAGATCAGCAAATAGCTCAAGAATCAACATCGAGGTAATTAAATCACCTAACTCGTAGAAAAAGGAAACCTAGAGAAAAATATGGTTTGTTCGCATAAACAAAAAACTTGGAAAACGTATAAGTATGTGGTGTTAATAATCTGCGCAAAAGAGAAAAGTTTATGCCTTGATTATATAAATAGTTAGCAGTATTTTTAATCTAAGTTGAACATGAATAACTCATCTTCATTCAATAAAATTTCCGATAAAGTTACTAACTTCACAAAGTAAAAGAAGAGATCAAGGAAACAAAATGGATATAAACATATAAAAGAACTTCAAAGACATTTAAAATTGATACGTTGAATCAGAGATTTAGTGAAAACACAGCAATACATAAGGCCGAAATTAAAGCTTACTACAAAAAATTGAGGGCGTAACAAGCAGATCACACAAACCCTATATTTTGGGATTCAAAGGTAAGTATAAATACAACTATACAAAGAGTGAGAGTGAAAAAACTCAAAAACCTAAAAATAAATAAATAAATAAATTATTCACCTTTATCACTTTGGCTGCGAAGACCCGTAAGATGCGACGGAGGACAAGGTTAGTACAGATTTTTGGATATTTATATATCCAATTTTAGCTAAGATGCCCTCACCTTTTAACCTAATCACGTTACTGCCATGATATTTTCAAAATAATACTGTACTTACCATGGAGTGCCTCTAATATAAAAGTGTAACCGGGATGTCCGTTTCAAATTCCTAATGGATGACCATTGACCAGTCGGCTCGGTGTATTTAGTCACGCGTGACATGCGGTGAAATTTAGTGCTGTCGGTCGAGTGACTGGATCTTATGCAATCAAATTTAAATTTACATATTTTAGCATTTAAATCTGAGATTATTAATTAAGAATGAAATAGTGCTATTACTTCATCACAATCCTTCCTACGGGTATCTTTGAACTTATCTTATACTTTATGTGAGTACCAAGATCTAAGTTTACAAGATTTGCTTTTGAATTTTCCCTTGTTCTGCTTAATTAATACTCCCTCTGTTGGCTCCAGAATGTTTGTCTAGGGCTCTCAATGCACTGCATACCGAGGATGAGTACAAGGAATATGAGATGCCAAAATGGAGTCCATATGTCAATCATTTGGCATATGCAGATGATACTATCATTTTCACCTCTGCTAATGAACAGTCTATGAGATTAGTGATGAAGACTTTGAGTAATTATAAGAAGGTGAGTGGTCAGAAGATTAACAAGCAGAAAAGTGTTGTTTATATGCATCATTTGACATCTCATAACATTAAGGACCTGGTATTTTCTGTCACCCAGATTCCTAAAAAGGATTTTCCATTCACATATTTCGGTGTACCAATCTACTATGGGAGAAGAAGGAACATTCATTACAAGGAGATAATAGAAAAGATTCAGAATAGACTGAGCTCATGGACTGGTAAGCTGTTATCTATTGGAGGAAGGACAACACTGATTAAACATGTTTTACAGAGCATGCCTATACACCTAATATCCGCTTGTGACCCTCCTAGTGTTATACTTGCTCAGATTCATAGATTGTTTGCTAAGTTCTTTTGGAGCAACTCTGTGGGAAATTCAAGTAAGCACTGGGAAACTTGGACAACCTTATGTCACCCACAAGAAGAGGGTGGCATGGGGTTTAGAAGCCTACAAGATATATCTAAAGCCCTCTTTGCTAAACTGTGGTGGAACATGAGAACCAAACAATCCTTATGGAGAACTTTCATGAGTAATAAGTACTTAAAGAAGTTTCATGCTGTGATAGCCCCTAGCGGAACAGGTACTTATGTGTGGAAGAAGATGATTAAATACCGAGATGAGATAGAACATGAGATATGGTGGAAGCTTCAACAAGGTAATTCTTATTTTTGGTTTGATAATTGGACAGGACTGGGAGCCCTATACCATATTACTCCACCAGATTTTGAGTGTGATCCCACAATCATCCTTGTAAAAGAAATTGCAGAAGTGGGGCAATGGGATGAACAGTTGCTAAGAAAAATCCTTCCTGAGGATCTAGCAGACCATATTGTGCAGCACATTAATCCACCAAATGAAAATGGCCAAGCAGATAAGGCTTTCTGGAAATTAGATTCGAGGGGGAAATTCACAGTTGGGTCTGCATTTCAATTGCTCAGACAAAGAAAAGACCCTTGTAATTTGTATAAGCAGATGTGGATCAAAGGACTACCAATAAAGATATCTTTTTTTATGTGGAGATTTTGGAAGTTCAAGCTACCACTGGATGATAAGTTGAAGAAATGGGGACACCAATTCCCTTCCAGATGTTATTGTTGTCAACATCCAGAAGTGGAAGATACCTCCCATGTCTTTTTATGCTCACCAACAGCTCAAGCCATCTGGAAGTATTTTTGTGGACCAGTGGGAATAAATACTGAGAATTTGCAAGTTACCCAAATAATTAACAGATGGTGGGATATGCCTAGTAGACTACATGTCAAATGCATCAACCAAGTTGTCCCTGCTATTATTATTTGGGAACTCTGGAAGAGGAGAAACACTATGAGACATGAAGGGAAGGTGTCAATCACAAAACTCATTTATCAGGTGATGCATACTTTGATTCAATTCATGAAGGCGGAAAGGAGAAATTTTAGGTATGTTGACACCCAATTTTGTCCCGCCTCTCCTCCGAAATACATATTGGCGCTTCTAATATTTAAAAAATAAATAAAAATAAAAATAAAAATAAAAATAAATAAATAAATAAATAAATAATAATATATATTATGTTTACTATAATTGTTAGTCCCTATCAATGACGGCGTTTCATTATTCTGTTACAACTATTATTATCATCATCATTATTATTATTATTATTAACGACTATTATTATTATTCTTAAATTACCATTATTACTAATTGTCATTAATTATTATTCTCGTTATTTCCATTATCATTATTATTATTATTATTGTTAATTACTAATCACTATTATCAGCGTTATTTTTGTTATTAATTATTATTCATCATTACCATCGTTATTTTTTATTATTAATTATTATCATTGATTTTATCAACAATTGTTATTTATTATCGTTATCGTCATTATCATTATTATTATTATTATTATTATTATTATTGTTAGTATTATTATTATTAATTATTATCATTATTCCTATTGTTATTTTTGTTATTAACTGTCAATATTTGTTATCTACTATTATTATTATATCTATTATTATTCTTATCATCGTTATCATCAGCATTATCAGTATTACCGTAATCATTTATCATTATCATTGTTGTTTAATTATTAGTATTACTATTATTAGCGGTATTATTACTACTAGTCATTCGTTACAGTTATTTAATATTATTGAGACTCGCGTTTCTCGACATTTTATCCACCCCTGCATACACATCGCATTTTATTTTCGTGCATCTTTAAATGATAGCTTTATTTATTGTTGAAACATTATTACACGGTCATTGCAACAACATAAATTTTTATTATCCGGGTCTTTTTACAATTACACATTTTTTCGTACCAGGTGATATTCTGGCACCTTTAGTACATCGTTAATCAAAATGGGTCTTTTATTCAAATTTCGAAGACGAACTATTTCTTGCACTCGGTCCGCATTTTGACTTACCGGACTCCAAATCAAAGCCGATTGACTCCTGATATTTTTTCGACTAGTCCATATCCCTTATCTCAATTTTTGGAATAATCCGTGTTTTAATTTATTAGCCTATTCTTTTAATACCCGGTCTAAAAATTGACCCAGTCCACAAATGGACCAGGCCCGATCCATTTTTTGTTCAAAATAAGGGAAAAGGGTTTCCCTTATTCCCTTTCATCCTCCTCTCCGCCGCACCCCACCTTTCCCGTCTCCTTCTTCGTCTTCTCCTTCATTCCCCTTTTCCACTTCTCCGCCTCTCTTCCCCTTTCCTCCTTCATTTTTTCCCTCTTCCACACCCGCCGCACCTCTCCATCCCTTCCCCCTTTTGCCCTTTTCCGCTCGTCTCTTCCTCCTCTCCAAAATCCTAGCGCCGCAACCCTCTTCCCCCCACGTGATCTCACCTGTACCTCCACTACGTTTCTGACATCCCATTTCCTCTGCTCCACTCAACTTGACCACGTTATACCCGACACCTCCACTATCTCACTGCCACCTCCACCGCACCACACGCTGTTCCCCCACGCTTGTCCCCCACTCCTTCATCTCTATCATAAGCTCCTCTATTTTCTTAAACCAAAGGAAGCCCTATAAATTTGGGGCGAATGGTTCTGTTAAAAGGGGAGGGGGGAGGATCCCAAGATCGACGGATTTAAAACCCGAAAAAACCCCCTTAAAGAGGAACGAGTTTATTTTCAGTAAAAATCCCCATTGATGCTAGTTCATTAGCCGCCTCAAAGTCTCCGTAAAATCAGCCTCTTTAGCAAAAATCACAATTTCATTTAGTCGGGTCGAAATACTAGATCTCAATTTATACTTTGTTTGCCTGGTTGTTGCTGTGAATTTAAGTATGTCGCGAATTCGAATCTCGCAACATCAATCTTAAAGTAGTTCGAGGTAGATCAAAGACCTCCGTACTCACTTCGCTGCCTCCAAAAAAGGTGAACTTCATTCATTTTTCCTCATTTTTCAGTTTATATGTAGTGTGTTTACATGCTTAGTTTGCTATTTAGTCTAATTGTCATTAGGATATACTTAAATGTTTCTACGATGTAGCGTGCTGTTTCATTTGGTTATTTGTCGTTAGTTTGTCTTCACTATGTTTACTCGTCCAGTTTTGTGCTAGATATAAGAGTTATACCATGCGAGGTTTAATTTGCTTTAATAGGGTCAGATGTGCTAGCTTAGTTGGTCGTTAAGCATGCTGATTATAGTTGTTGACACCCAGTTTTGTCCCGTCTCTCTGCCAAAATACCTATTTTTAAGCTTCTAATATTTTGAAAAAAAAAATTAAAAAAAGTACATTCTGGTTACTATAATTATTAGCCTCTTATCAATACCGACATTTTATTATTCTATTATAATTATTATTATTATTATTATTATTATTATTATTATTATTATTATCATTATTATTATTATTATTATTATTTATTAATATTATTATAATTCACAATTCTTATCATTTCGGCATTTTACCAGCTTACGCATTTATCTTTGCATAAATAAATAATAGTATTTATTTAGTGCGGATTTTCAAAGAAAAGTAACATATATTATTACACGGCTATTATAACACCATATGATTTTATTACCCGAGTCTAGTAATCACATATTTTTTGGTATTAAGTAATATTTTGTCACCCTCGGTATGTTCATTAATTAAAATGGGTCTCTTATTCAAATTTAGAAGTCAAACTATTTCTTGCACTCAGTCCGTGATTTGACTTACCGGACCCCAAATCAAAGTCCGATTAATCTCTAATATTTTTTTGGACTAGTCCACACCCCTTATCTCAATTTTTAGAATAATTCGTGTTTTAATTTATTAGCCTATTCTCTTAATACCCGGTCTAAAAAGAATTAACCCAGTCCAAAAATGGACCCGACCCGTTTCTTAATTAAATGAAAACGGGTAGGGTTCCCTCTCCTCTTTTCTTTTCATCATCGCCGCCTCTTCCTCTCACTCTCATCTCTTCTTTTCTTCTCTCTCTCCCCATCGCCTCTTTCCCTCCTCCGCCGCACTCCATCGTCTTCTCCGCCTCCCCTTCTCTTCGATTCCACCGCCCCACTTCACCCTCACACCCATACCTCTGACACCTCCACTACCTCCATCACGCCTCCACGATTACCTCTGTCCTCCACTTCACCTTGTCGTTCCCCACTTCTCTCTTTCATCGTCATCGTCTCCCCCACGTTGCCTCTGCCGCTTCTGCCCCTTCCACCTTCCTTTGTTTCCCATGCCTCTGCGCTCCACTCCCTTTTGTCCACGCTCCTCTCTCTCTTCTTCACGGAAAAACCCTAACAATCCCCTATAAGTATTCATTTTTCAAGTCACTAGAGGGGAGGATTTTTTGGTCGGGGAATGCCCCAAAGAAACTGGAGGATTTTTTTGATTCAGAAAATTCCACCAAGAATTGAAGCTTTCAAATCGCAAGAAAACCCCTAAAAAATTAAAGTTCTGAAACAATTCTAGGATCATCTGAAACCCTTCTGAAATAAGAGTTCTGAGTCACCCTAAAGTTTCCAAAACATCGAATTTGTAGTGGTTTAAATAATTCAAAAATCGAGTGCCAAAATATTAGAATATTTGTTTCCCCGTTTTTCGTCTGTCTTGTTCGTGGCTGGGAATTCAAGCATCGCAACCTCTGATTTAGTAGTGTTCGAGGTAGATTCGAGACCTTCGCCTCACTTCGCTGCACCCGAAGAAGGTAATACCCCTTCCATTAGTGATTTTTTTAGCAAAATGTTTGAATGCTTAAACTGCTTACATGGTTCGTTTGATCGTTGATGATTAAGTTCCTGTTTATGTTGGGTTTTAGTTGTATTACGTGTGTTTGAGCTTAGTTTAATCCTGTGTCTAGTTCTGTAGTTGTTCAGTTCTATGTTAGGTATCGATTTGGATTAATCATGTATTTTGTTAGGTTCACATTGCTCATTTGTTCTTCGTAAGATTAGTTCTGTATATCAGTTTGTGGTTTGCTAACGATGTGTATGTGTTTGTTCCGCGATGGTTCATTTATGTTTTTGTTTTGATCAACCATATGCATCCAACTTATAGCAGTTTAAGTATATTTTGTATGCTCAATAATGTTTGTTCACATATTAGTCCAGGTCTGTAGTTACTTAGCTATGCCATACATGTCCAACTTTGACTAGTCATGCATCAGATAAACCTGTGGTTCACCTGGCCATGATAATAACAATTAATTTAGGTTTATTATTATCCCCCATACTAGTTTAGCAGAAGTCCTATCGGTGCAATTGCATATGTTTACTCAGATGTTTTAGTAGTTCAATAAAAAATGCGAATGTCATTCAGTTTAGTGTCTCTTTCATATCAGTTTGGCATAAGCATATTGGCCTTTTGTGCCTCTGTAGTTGTTTGGTTCGATTTGAACTTTTGTTTGCAGTTGTGTCATGGTAACCTCACTGAGAATATGACAATGGCCTTCCTTATTTGATTAGAATATGTTGTAATAAAAAATGAATGAGTTCCAACATATCAGACTAAGTCCTTAAAAGTCTATGTTCTGAGTCTCATCTGTCTGCACTAGAAATGCCAGTTTTTTTGGTTTTGTATTGTTTGAATTCCCTGGGTATGAGTTCATACATTAAGATCTCTGATTGTTCTATAAGAGTTTGGATAAACATTTGGCCTTAGCATAAGTTCAGTTCTGTCAGCTTGATGGAGTGTATATTAGTCCAAATTAAACATTAGCCTGTTTCTTTTGTTTCCATTCTTAGTTTGGTTGCTGTTGTAATCTATACTTAGTCTAGATATTAGCATATGGTGTAACTTTAAAATGGTTTTGAAGCCACTGCTGAGATTTCAAACTGATGATAGTTTTAAAAGTGTTACTTTGTTTTCAACATAGTTTTGTAGCTGTTTCTTGGCAAGAATCTGCATTGCTGTTGTTAATCTCCAGATCAGCCCTTAGTTGGACTCTAGGATCCAGGATCATATATTGCATCTCAACCATACATTTGTAGGTCATACTACCCTTAGCATCATTCATTGACTAGTCTATCCTATTGGAACACCATATTAGCTTCACCCTGGTTTATGACCTCTGCGCATGTCACCATTTGCATTGTACTACACTGTTCTGAATTAATCTCCTATATGTTGATGTTGACATATCTCCCTTCCCTGCTATCCTGCCTCTCATCATAAGCACCCCCTCCATCTCTGTGTATGTTTCCTTATAGTTCATAGCCTACTTATATCTCTTTGCATCCATTCCCTTTACCAAGTTATGTCATAAAATCTAGGACTCCTTAAACCACCTATTCTATTGACTAACTGCAGTAGTTGTCTCTTGATGATCCTGACAACCTTGTGATCTTGCATCTGTTTTATTTGTTTTAATTTGGGTACATGTAATGATCTTAAGAAAAGAGGTAATTATGACAATTATTTTTAACTAGATAGGGCATTCTTCTTTTTATTTGCTGAAAATATACAAGTAAATGTTAAGATTATTCAATATATATGAACTAGCCCCTTGAACTTCCACCTGCCTGTCCCCTTACCAGAAAAGTGTTCTATGAGTCCATCATGTATAATGTATGTCTGCGTTTGCAATAGTCGTAACATTATCATATATTACTTGTTTCAAAATGACTTTGAGGCCTGGTATTCTGCCTATCTGTGTTATGACTCTGCCTCAATACTTTGTCTTCCTCTTTATATGTTCATGATAAATGAGAAACTGATTGAATAATGTGAACTGAGAGGCGACGATGTTATGTTATTGCTTTAGTATTATAAGCTACAGGAAGAGATGATTTTTACTATAACCACTGGTGTCTTGCTTGTTAATATAAAGATATGAACTGAAATGTGTCTGAATGCCATAAATGTCCCTCCTAAATTCAGTAGATGTTTAGTATACCATGAATCATCCCAAAATCTGCAGATCGGGTGACTGTTAGTGCTGGGCAGATGTTACCTTAGTATGTATAAATACTCTAATGCTGTTTGCTTTAGCATACGGGCAGTTTTCTTACAATATTCACTGCTATTGCTGTGTTGGTGTTATTTGCCTTAGCATATTGTATAATTTTTCTGGTTACGTCCACTGCCATTGATGGGCAGATTATGTGCCTCAGTACGTTATAAATGCTTTAATGTTGTTAAGGCAGTGAGATCGTATACCTATGTATACACGAGTTATACTTCAAATATACATAGAATATACACGATCTGCTAATGTGTTTGAGTTTATATTCTACATGTTTGACCTCATTCATCGATTATATACTGATCCTTTTCTTTCCATTTTTATGCATGACCATCGCATACGAGTCCGAGGGACTTGTCTCCTTTTTGCATCCGGTGTTGGGCTAAAAGCCCAACGGAATCTCCCTCGCATCAGCCCCGTCCACGGCAAATAAAATTCTGGGCCAAAGCCCAAACGAAAAACCGCAGCAGCAGTCCCTAAAATGGGCTGATCCATTTAATTCCCATCCTCTTTATCTTATTTTACTCTATGTATTTGATTTGTATTATTTGACTAACTCCCTTTACTTTTTTTTGCTTTCTTAACTTAGATGAACTCTAGTAAATTAGTGGGTTAGTTCTAGCAATGGGTAATTAGCTCAAGGAAGACAAATAAACAATTCTATAAATTTTATTCTTTCTTTTTTTTTCTTTTTACGTTAAAACCATTTATAATGTCTAATATTTATTTTATTTAAAGATCGATTTACAAAAAAAAAAAAAAAAAAAAAAAAGATTATATATATTTAAATGAAAGAAATTATGTTCTTCTTATCTAAACCTTCAAAACGTCATTAGTATGTAAAAAATATAAAAATTAAGTATTATGTTTGTAAATAACTCTTCAATTTTGGAATCAATCGCACATCATTTTAGCTGAACCTAATTAATAAAGTTAATGAAAAGGAGGGAAATTTATGCCCTTTTTCGTCATAATTTTCTTCTAAACAAAAAATGAGTCTAAGCATTTCTACATCACCATATTGATATAATATAAGTTTACTTAAGATTCACATTAGCTATTTTATATTTGTTTATGCTCTTAAAATCACAGAAAAGAATTATTAATATCTCGCCGTTTGGTTTGTTAAATATTTATTAAAATACTGTACAAGCCCGCGTCTTCTTCTATTTATATATTCTATGCAAATCTTATTTTAAGAAGCATTATTATTTAAACCTTTTTTAGCAATTTTATAAGTTTTATTCGAAATGACGTTTAAAATCTTCCTTTATGTAAATTATTATATTTTCTCTAAATCTTATCTCAAGCAACAGTTTATATTTTTCCTTAAAATTTCAGCAGTATTTATAAGCTAGTTTCTTTAACTTTAATTATTATATTTGCATCTTTAGCCTTAATTAATTAACCTAAGTTTGGTCGGATAACCGTAAGTTAACGGATTCTAAAGGATGCCTAACCCCTTCCCTTTAGGATAATATAGCGCCCTTACTCAGAATCACATTGGTTAAGCAGACTATTAACGGAGGTTTAGTTTTTAACTTTACCTTAGTTAACCTCTAGGTGTCCTAATTCACCGTTAAATTAATTAGGTGGCGACTCCTTAAAACAAACAAACAGGAATCACCAATACGTCATACTCCTGATTTAACCCGGTTAAAAAGGGGTGTGACAGCTTGGCGACTCTGCTGGGGATCGGTAGGCTTTTAACCATAACAACTTAGGTTATTAAATAATTTGTTGGATGCTTTGTTTGTTCTGCTTTATCTTGCCTATATTGTTGCTTTCTGTGCTTTTAAGTTTTTTTTATTGTTCCATTGCTTATGTGCATTTTCTATGTAATATGTATATTACTGCTTTCCTTAAATTGGCATTCCGCTCATATTTCTTCCACTCCTGGAAAACTCACACATATTCACACACTTAAAACGGCTTCGCAGTTTGCGCCCGTGCACTACTAAATTTCCCTTTAGTTGGATTGGTCTTGTGGATTTAGTCGATCGGCGGTGCAGTCGACGGCCACGGACTTTCCACTTCCAAGTTGTCCGCTTGGGGGAGCCTTGTGTCATAGGAAAACCATTCTTAGTCTACCCAGGTAGAGCGAAAACCAAAACCTTGTAAGGACATGCATCATTTTAAACCTAGGAAGCTTAATACCCTTGGTGTATTAAGTTCATTAGTCAACCTTACCAAATGTCCAAATGAGTCTATGACTCTAAGTGACACTACTCACTATCTATGTGCATTATTTGAAGGACAAATATGTGGAATATGTGGACCTAATACTCTATAGATAAATATTTCAAGGAAACTGACATTTTGTTGCAGGTTGCCGTGGAGCATTAATTAATGCCGGAGGTTGAAGACAACCAAAGGAAATTAGTGAAGTTGAAGTATTAGATATCTTAGGTTGATTTTGAGATGTATTATTGGCATGTAATAATTTTTATTCTTGCAAATTACTTTTAGGAGGAGTTGTGGAATAATACATAAAAGACATGTTTGTCCTTCAAATATTCGTTAGGCCTACCTCTGGCATAAAGAGGTCCCTTGCATTATAAAACGCGATGTATTATGTGCAATAATGTGTTTATATGCAATAATATGTCCTTACCGTATACTGACTCATTTTCTTTTTTCTTTTTCTTGTTTTATCTTTTTTCTTTTTAAAATTTATTTTCAAAATAAAAGGTTGACTTGTGCTAAAGGGGAACTGGCGGAGCATCCATATTTCACACGGTCTAGAGCCAAGAAATCAGACTCTGACTCATCACTAATCGCCTGGTTAACTAAAAAGACTCGTTCTAAAATGGAGCAAAGTTCGATCAATGCAACCACTTCATCTGAGCCATCTCTTAGTTTACCGATCACGAGTGATCCCACATCCTCCAAAGAATCAGAAACACATTTGGAGACCATTGCTCGTCTGGAGCGACGAGTTGCCGAACTAAGTCATATGGCACTTCACAACCGGTCATTTTCTCAAACACCGCCACATATGACTCCGTCCCAGGGAGTTCGTCAAACTTTGCCTGTGCCACATCCATTCCCAAATTTGGACGAATTTAACCAAGCAAATTATTTCACCACTTCTCAGCCAGTTCGTTCCGAACACCTCACTCAAAATGCTCCCTTTTTATTTACAACCACCTCTTCAAAAGCTCAATTCATACCGCCAGCACATGACACACATCAAGTTCCGCCGGTGTATACTTATACCACAGCTCCACCCATGACACAGATTCAAGGACAATGTCGCACAGATGTTGATCATTATGTCGAAGTTGAAAATGAGGCACGGTCAGTTAATGATGAAATGATAAATAGAAAGCTCAAAAGTTTGGAAGATGCCATGAGAAGTTTGCGTGGACTTGGTAGTAACCAAAGCGTGAGATATGAAGAATTATGTGCATTTCCTGAGGTAGAATTGCCACCAGGTTACAAGATTCCAAAATTTGAGAAGTTTGATGGATCGGGGAACCCTTTCTTCCATTTGAAGGTCTATTGTGAAAAGTTGATTGGTGTGGGGAAGAATGAAGGGATAAGAGTCAAACTATTCAATCAGAGTTTGAGTGGAAAAGCCTTGGAGTGGTATTCTAAGCAAGATACAACCAAATGGCGTACTTGGGATGATTTGGCAAATGCTTTTGTGGATCACTACAAGTTTCATGTTGAGATCGCTCCTGACAGAATCTCAATTACAAAGTTGAAGAAGAAGTTCACCGAATCATTTCGAGAATATGCTATACGGTGGAGGGAAGAAGCATCTAGGGTACACCCACCCATGGAGGAGACAGAAATGGTTACTTTCTTCATTCAAGCACTAGAACCGGAATACTATGAACGTTTGGTGACAATGAGTGGAAAAACTTTTGCAGAAGTGATCAAAGCTGGGGACATGATCGAAGATGGCATTAAGACAGGGAGAATAACAAGTCTAGCAGCTTTGCAGTCTACCAGTAGGGCTATACAAACTGGTACTCTCGGAAATGGAAAGAAAAAAGAGAAAGAAGCAGCATCGGTGATGGCCTTGGGAAACACCTCGTACCACCATCAACGATCCCCGCGATACCAGCCTAACGCTCACCACTCACAATATTTCCAATATTCTCCACATCCCTACGACCAAGCTTTGTCATCTTACCAACCTCAATCACCACAAATATCCTACCCTGTTTACAACACACAACCAGCATATCGAGCTCCACGACCACCAACATATCCAGCTCCACCATCACAAACTCATCATCCAAACAATGCATCTGCACCTCGCCCAAATAAACCGTTTCGCAATTTCACACCATTAGGAGAGCCACTGAGCGTTGTTTTTGAAAGGCTGCAAGCTTCAGGCTTAGTATATCCTGTGGAAGGTAGAATTCCAGATCCATTACCCAGAAGCTTTGATCCCACTAAAACATGTGCATATCATTCGGGGGTAAAAGGCCATTCCACTGATCGTTGTTACGCATTGAAGCATAAGGTTGAGGATCTTATTGAAGCAAAACAGATCACGGTCAAACCACCAACACCAAATGTGGTTAACAATCCACTCCCGACCCATGATGGGGCCACGATAAATATGATTGGAATAGATGAAAATGTTGACGACCCAGCCGAATTTATAGTGCCTGTGGATCGTGTGGAGGATCATGATTTTGTAGCCGTTGCTTCTCCGGCTGTAGTGATAAGGGGTTGTGTGCCTGTCGAGATATTAGGAGCTTCATCAACGCCTGTGGAAGTAGTTCAAGCACCAAATCAGTTACCAGTGCTCGATACAAAAGCCGTACCATGGAATTATCAACAAACTGTGATGGAATGTCGAGGAAAGGACACGATCACTGACAAGGTTAAGACATCAGGAATGACAAGGTCTGGAAGATGCTATTCTCCAGAAGAGCTAGTTAGATTGGGGCAAGTTAAGGAAGCCAATGTACCTCCCAAAAGGGTCGTGACTGAAACCGAAGCAGAAGAATTTTTGAGGAAGATCAAGGCTAGTGAGTACTCAGTTGTGGATCAGTTGAAAAAGACCAATGCTCAAATTCCTATTCTCTCTTTGCTTTTGAGTTCAGATATGCACAGGAATGCATTGTTGAAGATCTTGACTGAAGCGTATGTTCCAAGCGAAACAACTAGTGAGGCGTTAGCTGGGATGATTGAGCGCGTGCTTGACAGCCATCGAATCAGCTTCGATAATGAAGAACTGCCGCCAGAAGGATGTATGCATAACAAAGCACTCTATATAACTGTCAAGTGTCGTAATATGTTTGTGGCTAAAGTATTGATTGATGGGGGTTCTGGACTCAACATCTGTCCATTAGCAAGTCTGAAGAAGATCGGATATAATGTTAGTGAGCTCAAGACCAGTGATATGAATATTCGAGCATTTGATAGGGCTCAAAGGCGCCCTATTGGGGAAATAGAGTTGAAAGTGTTGATTGGCCCTGTTGAATTCATTATGGATTTTCAAGTACTTGATATTTCCACGACATACAACATGCTGTTAGGTAGACCGTGGATCCATTTGGCTGGGGCCGTACCATCTACTTTGCACCAAACTGTCAAATTCGAGTGGGATCAGCAACAAATATGTATACACGGAGAAGGAGATACGTCTTTCTATCTAGAGCAATCCACCCCATTCGTCGAGGCAGAAGGAGGGTTCGACGGAGCAGCTTACCACGCTTGGGAGGTTGTGAATGTCACTAAGGAGAGTGAAGTATGTCAAACTCAAGAGTTCAAAAGATCATGTGCCGCAATTATGGTTGCAAAAGAAATGGTGAGAAATGGGTACCAACCTGGATTTGGGCTAGGGAAAACACTAAATGGGCGGGTTGAGCCAGTCGTTCTCCCTACGCAACAATTTACATTCGGTTTGGGATATGAGCCAACTGAGGAAGAAGTGAAGAAAGCACGAAAGAATAAAAGGAAGGAGATTGCATTGCCAAAACCTATTCCTACCATTGATCAAACTTTCTCAAAACCTTCAGATCTGATTGTTGAAGTTGCCTATGATGATATCGTGGAGGGAGTCAAGAACCTGTTCGTGGAAGATGAAAATGATCATGCTGCGATAATCAAAGACTTTGCTGAAATATTGACTTTATAGGCTGCTGAGCCAGGACCTGAGTTGCAAAATTGAACTTCTATCTTAGCCCCGGTTCGTCGGGAGTTTCAGTATTTTCAGTTTAAATTTCCTTTTGTAGTAGGCCGGAGGTATCAACTAGAACATTTAGTTCCTTTTGTCATGTTGCCTCTATGTTTTGTTACGGCCTTTTTAAATTAAGATTCTGTCATTTTGTTTGAACGAACTACGTTTGGCCTGACTTCCTGTTGGATACGTAGGCAGCCCACATCGGGTTCGGCCACTTTTTCAAAATATTTCAGTGTTTTTGTTGTATGAGTGGAACTACGCATGGCCTGATTTCCTTTTGGATACGTAGGCAACCCACATAGGGTTCGGCCCCTTTATTAAAAAAAAACAAAACAAACTCAAAAATCTTTATGTTCATCACGAACTACGTCTGGCCTGATTCCTTTGGGATACGTAGGCAACCCGAGGCGGGTTCGGCCCTTCTATCTTAAAATTTTTATCTTCAGTTTGTCCAAACATTTTGGTTCCTATAAAATACATAAGGATTTTTATACAAGACTTGGTCTTCCCACCGCTTAAATTCATGTGTCTTAGTATCTTGAAACTGGGATAAATTTTTGAAATCGGTCAAATCACTTTCAAAAAAATTTTCATTACAATTTTCTCACTTTTCGATCGTTTAGAACCAAGCGTTTCCAGGACTTGAAACTGGGACAAATTTCGAAGTCGGTCAAATCACTTTCGAAAACTTTCATTATAAGTTCTTATTTTTCAATTGTCCAGAATCAAGCATCTCTAAGACTGAAACTGGGACAAATTTTTAGAAGTAGCATAAAAGTGGTTTTAAACAAAAGTCCATCCATATTTCTAAAATGTGAGTAAATTCAAAAATCGAGTCTTCTTAATCATGTTACATATTAGAGCCACTAAGTATTTCCTTTCAAAGTCATCCAAATCTCATTACTTTTATTTTCAAAATACATTTTTTTATAACTGAAACTCCCCGGCAAAGCAAGATATGTGGTGAGACATCGAAGAACGTGGACGCGACCGAGACAAAAGTCAATTCAAGGGCCAAGTTCCCCGATATGCACAAGTCAACCAATTTTCTTTTAAACTCACAATTTTTCTTTGTTGAGACAGGTCCAATTAACATGAACATGGTGCATATGTTAAATTATGGGCGTAATCAAAAGTTAACTTTCTTCAAAATGCAAATATTCTTCAACGTGGATGCAAAGGTAGCTTATGCCGAACGGCGGACGTCGTTCCACTCATCACGAAATTTTAATTGCAACAGTGGACACAAGTTCATCTTCTCAACCAAGGGCTGTAAGTATAATTCTTTCAGACCCAACTATTTATTCTTATCACTAACAATTGTTTTAGCTCGTGACATTCATCGATGGATCGAATACATATAATCATGGACACTGACCTTGATCACCTGTTATCGGTTACAATTCCTCAATTTCGACATCATTTCATACATATTCAAATCATTATCAAATTCTTTTAAAATGAGGTATTTTAATAAGATAGCAAGATCTAAATATTGCATCGTATATCAAATTGTGGGGTTAATTATAGATTTAATTTCCGTCACAACGGGACAGGGATTAAGATGTGGATATCTTTTTACAATACTATTTCTAAAGTGGACGTGGATTTACATTTACATTGTGGATGCGAGCATGGAAGTGAAAATAGAATTATATTACGGAAAATATACCTACAATTGTAGAAAGTGGATACAGATTTACGTTTTCGAAAGTAAAGTGGATTTATTTTGCGCCGTATAATACGGATGTGAAAGTAGATATAGGTTTGTTTTGCACCGTATAATACAGGCGTGAAAGTCGACGTGGATTTATATTTGTACCGTGAAAAATGGGCATGGATTTACATTTTTGCGCCATAGGAAGTGGACATGATTAGGCGCCCACCTTAGAATGCGGGTATGTCAATTTTCAATATAGGCGCCCACCTTAGAATGCGGGTATTTCGATTTTTAATTTAGGCGCCCACCTTAGAATGCGGGTATTTCGATTTTTAATTTAGGCACCCACCTTAGAATGCGGGTATTTCAAAATTTAATTTAGGCACCCACCTTAGAATGCGGGTATGTCAATTTTCAATTCAGGCACCCACCTTAGAATGCGGGTATTTCAATGTTCAATTCAGGCACCCACCTTAGAATGCGGGTATTTCAATGTTCAAATTAGGCACCCACCTTAGAATGCGGGTATGTCAATTTCAATCCAGGCACCCACCTTAGAATGCGGGTATGTCAATTTCAATCCAGGCACCCACCTTAGAATGCGGGTATTTCAATGTTCAATTCAGGCACCCACCTTAGAATGCGGGTATTTCAATGTTCAAATTAGGCACCCACCTTAGAATGCGGGTATGTCAATTTCAATCCAGGCACCCACCTTAGAATGCGGGTATTTCAATGTTCAGTTCAGGCACCCACCTCCGAATGCGGGTATCTTATATTTCAAGTTCAGGCACCCACCTCCGAATGCGGGTATCTTATATTTCAGTTCAGGCACCCACCTCCGAATGCGGGTATCTTATATTTCAAGTTCAGGCACCCACCTCCGAATGCGGGTATCTTATATTTCAGTTCAGGCACCCACCTCCGAATGCGGGTATCTTATATTTCAAGTTCAGGCACCCACCTCCGAATGCGGGTATCTTATATTTCAGTTCAGGCACCCACCTCCGAATGCGGGTATCTTATATTTCAAGTTCAGGCACCCACCTCCGAATGCGGGTATCTTATATTTCAAGTTCAGGCACCCACCTCCGAATGCGGGTATCTTATATTTCAGTTCAGGTACCCACCTCCGAATGCGGGTATCTTATATTTCAAGTTCAGGCACCCACCTCCGAATGCGGGTATCTTATATTTCAGTTCAGGCACCCACCTCCGAATGCGGGTATTTTATATTCAAGTTCAGGCACCCACCTCCGAATGCGGGAATCTTATATTTCAGTTCCGGCATCCACCTCCGAATGTGGATTCAACTTTCGAAGCAGGGGTTGCAAGTGTAACTTCTCCAACCCTGCCTTATTTACATATATTTCTTTATTGCTAACACTTGTTTTTAGCTGATGGCTTTTAACAATATCAAAGTTGGCATCACACATCAAATCGTGGAACTTTTTCTTCGGCAGCGAACTGGGGCAATTTGTCGGGAAGGATAATCAGACTTCCGACACGGGTCAAAGATCTACCTCGAACACTCGTCTCTAATTACAAGTATTCTCTTGCATTTCAGCAATTCAATTTTCAGAATTCTCAAGTTTCTATCATAATACTCAGTGTTATCATAATTCAACACTGGGACAATATTTTGCAAGCTTCGCGCCAATCGGGGTTCAAGTGTCGTAAGTATCCCAGAACTACACTCGACCTGATTCTCGTGCAGCCCGAGATATGTAGGCAACTCAGAGACCGGAGTTCGGTCATAATCCTCTCAGATTTCCTTTAGCCGGGACAAAATAGGCTATTGAGTCAACGTCTTTGCCCGACAACTCTTTTCATCATTACCGGGCAAAGAGGGACAAGTTGTTGACACCCAGTTTTGTCCCGTCTCTCTGCCAAAATACCTATTTTTAAGCTTCTAATATTTTGAAAAAAAAAATAAAAAAAAATACATTCTGGTTACTATAATTATTAGCCTCTTATCAATACCGACATTTTATTATTCTATTATAATTATTATTATTATTATTATTATTATTATCATTATTATTATTATTATTATTATTATTATTATTTATTAATATTATTATAATTCACAATTCTTATCATTTCGGCATTTTACCAGCTTACGCATTTATCTTTGCATAAATAAATAATAGTATTTATTTAGTGCGGATTTTCAAAGAAAAGTAACATATATTATTACACGGCTATTATAACACCATATGATTTTATTACCCGAGTCTAGTAATCACATATTTTTTGGTATTAAGTAATATTTTGTCACCCTCGGTATGTTCATTAATTAAAATGGGTCTCTTATTCAAATTTAGAAGTCAAACTATTTCTTGCACTCAGTCCGTGATTTGACTTACCGGACCCCAAATCAAAGTCCGATTAATCTCTAATATTTTTTTGGACTAGTCCACACCCCTTATCTCAATTTTTAGAATAATTCGTGTTTTAATTTATTAGCCTATTCTCTTAATACCCGGTCTAAAAAGAATTAACCCAGTCCAAAAATGGACCCGACCCGTTTCTTAATTAAATGAAAACGGGTAGGGTTCCCTCTCCTCTTTTCTTTTCATCATCGCCGCCTCTTCCTCTCACTCTCATCTCTTCTTTTCTTCTCTCTCTCCCCATCGCCTCTTTCCCTCCTCCGCCGCACTCCATCGTCTTCTCCGCCTCCCCTTCTCTTCGATTCCACCGCCCCACTTCACCCTCACACCCATACCTCTGACACCTCCACTACCTCCATCACGCCTCCACGATTACCTCTGTCCTCCACTTCACCTTGTCGTTCCCCACTTCTCTCTTTCATCGTCATCGTCTCCCCCACGTTGCCTCTGCCGCTTCTGCCCCTTCCACCTTCCTTTGTTTCCCATGCCTCTGCGCTCCACTCCCTTTTGTCCACGCTCCTCTCTCTCTTCTTCACGGAAAAACCCTAACAATCCCCTATAAGTATTCATTTTTCAAGTCACTAGAGGGGAGGATTTTTTGGTCGGGGAATGCCCCAAAGAAACTGGAGGATTTTTTTGATTCAGAAAATTCCACCAAGAATTGAAGCTTTCAAATCGCAAGAAAACCCCTAAAAAATTAAAGTTCTGAAACAATTCTAGGATCATCTGAAACCCTTCTGAAATAAGAGTTCTGAGTCACCCTAAAGTTTCCAAAACATCGAATTTGTAGTGGTTTAAATAATTCAAAAATCGAGTGCCAAAATATTAGAATATTTGTTTCCCCGTTTTTCGTCTGTCTTGTTCGTGGCTGGGAATTCAAGCATCGCAACCTCTGATTTAGTAGTGTTCGAGGTAGATTCGAGACCTTCGCCTCACTTCGCTGCACCCGAAGAAGGTAATACCCCTTCCATTAGTGATTTTTTTAGCAAAATGT
This sequence comes from Lycium barbarum, assembly GCF_019175385.1. Classification (NCBI taxonomy): domain Eukaryota; kingdom Viridiplantae; phylum Streptophyta; class Magnoliopsida; order Solanales; family Solanaceae; genus Lycium; species Lycium barbarum. The sequence continues at coordinate 105,724,837 of NC_083348.1, forward strand.
TTGAATGCTTAAACTGCTTACATGGTTCGTTTGATCGTTGATGATTAAGTTCCTGTTTATGTTGGGTTTTAGTTGTATTACGTGTGTTTGAGCTTAGTTTAATCCTGTGTCTAGTTCTGTAGTTGTTCAGTTCTATGTTAGGTATCGATTTGGATTAATCATGTATTTTGTTAGGTTCACATTGCTCATTTGTTCTTCGTAAGATTAGTTCTGTATATCAGTTTGTGGTTTGCTAACGATGTGTATGTGTTTGTTCCGCGATGGTTCATTTATGTTTTTGTTTTGATCAACCATATGCATCCAACTTATAGCAGTTTAAGTATATTTTGTATGCTCAATAATGTTTGTTCACATATTAGTCCAGGTCTGTAGTTACTTAGCTATGCCATACATGTCCAACTTTGACTAGTCATGCATCAGATAAACCTGTGGTTCACCTGGCCATGATAATAACAATTAATTTAGGTTTATTATTATCCCCCATACTAGTTTAGCAGAAGTCCTATCGGTGCAATTGCATATGTTTACTCAGATGTTTTAGTAGTTCAATAAAAAATGCGAATGTCATTCAGTTTAGTGTCTCTTTCATATCAGTTTGGCATAAGCATATTGGCCTTTTGTGCCTCTGTAGTTGTTTGGTTCGATTTGAACTTTTGTTTGCAGTTGTGTCATGGTAACCTCACTGAGAATATGACAATGGCCTTCCTTATTTGATTAGAATATGTTGTAATAAAAAATGAATGAGTTCCAACATATCAGACTAAGTCCTTAAAAGTCTATGTTCTGAGTCTCATCTGTCTGCACTAGAAATGCCAGTTTTTTTGGTTTTGTATTGTTTGAATTCCCTGGGTATGAGTTCATACATTAAGATCTCTGATTGTTCTATAAGAGTTTGGATAAACATTTGGCCTTAGCATAAGTTCAGTTCTGTCAGCTTGATGGAGTGTATATTAGTCCAAATTAAACATTAGCCTGTTTCTTTTGTTTCCATTCTTAGTTTGGTTGCTGTTGTAATCTATACTTAGTCTAGATATTAGCATATGGTGTAACTTTAAAATGGTTTTGAAGCCACTGCTGAGATTTCAAACTGATGATAGTTTTAAAAGTGTTACTTTGTTTTCAACATAGTTTTGTAGCTGTTTCTTGGCAAGAATCTGCATTGCTGTTGTTAATCTCCAGATCAGCCCTTAGTTGGACTCTAGGATCCAGGATCATATATTGCATCTCAACCATACATTTGTAGGTCATACTACCCTTAGCATCATTCATTGACTAGTCTATCCTATTGGAACACCATATTAGCTTCACCCTGGTTTATGACCTCTGCGCATGTCACCATTTGCATTGTACTACACTGTTCTGAATTAATCTCCTATATGTTGATGTTGACATATCTCCCTTCCCTGCTATCCTGCCTCTCATCATAAGCACCCCCTCCATCTCTATGTATGTTTCCTTATAGTTCATAGCCTACTTATATCTCTTTGCATCCATTCCCTTTACCAAGTTATGTCATAAAATCTAGGACTCCTTAAACCACCTATTCTATTGACTAACTGCAGTAGTTGTCTCTTGATGATCCTGACAACCTTGTGATCTTGCATCTGTTTTATTTGTTTTAATTTGGGTACATGTAATGATCTTAAGAAAAGAGGTAATTATGACAATTATTTTTAACTAGATAGGGCATTCTTCTTTTTATTTGCTGAAAATATACAAGTAAATGTTAAGATTATTCAATATATATGAACTAGCCCCTTGAACTTCCACCTGCCTGTCCCCTTACCAGAAAAGTGTTCTATGAGTCCATCATGTATAATGTATGTCTGCGTTTGCAATAGTCGTAACATTATCATATATTACTTGTTTCAAAATGACTTTGAGGCCTGGTATTCTGCCTATCTGTGTTATGACTCTGCCTCAATACTTTGTCTTCCTCTTTATATGTTCATGATAAATGAGAAACTGATTGAATAATGTGAACTGAGAGGCGACGATGTTATGTTATTGCTTTAGTATTATAAGCTACAGGAAGAGATGATTTTTACTATAACCACTGGTGTCTTGCTTGTTAATATAAAGATATGAACTGAAATGTGTCTGAATGCCATAAATGTCCCTCCTAAATTCAGTAGATGTTTAGTATACCATGAATCATCCCAAAATCTGCAGATCGGGTGACTGTTAGTGCTGGGCAGATGTTACCTTAGTATGTATAAATACTCTAATGCTGTTTGCTTTAGCATACGGGCAGTTTTCTTACAATATTCACTGCTATTGCTGTGTTGGTGTTATTTGCCTTAGCATATTGTATAATTTTTCTGGTTACGTCCACTGCCATTGATGGGCAGATTATGTGCCTCAGTACGTTATAAATGCTTTAATGTTGTTAAGGCAGTGAGATCGTATACCTATGTATACACGAGTTATACTTCAAATATACATAGAATATACACGATCTGCTAATGTGTTTGAGTTTATATTCTACATGTTTGACCTCATTCATCGATTATATACTGATCCTTTTCTTTCCATTTTTATGCATGACCATCGCATACGAGTCCGAGGGACTTGTCTCCTTTTTGCATCCGGTGTTGGGCTAAAAGCCCAACGGAATCTCCCTCGCATCAGCCCCGTCCACGGCAAATAAAATTCTGGGCCAAAGCCCAAACGAAAAACCGCAGCAGCAGTCCCTAAAATGGGCTGATCCATTTAATTCCCATCCTCTTTATCTTATTTTACTCTATGTATTTGATTTGTATTATTTGACTAACTCCCTTTACTTTTTTTTGCTTTCTTAACTTAGATGAACTCTAGTAAATTAGTGGGTTAGTTCTAGCAATGGGTAATTAGCTCAAGGAAGACAAATAAACAATTCTATAAATTTTATTCTTTCTTTTTTTTTCTTTTTACGTTAAAACCATTTATAATGTCTAATATTTATTTTATTTAAAGATCGATTTACAAAAAAAAAAAAAAAAAAAAAAAAGATTATATATATTTAAATGAAAGAAATTATGTTCTTCTTATCTAAACCTTCAAAACGTCATTAGTATGTAAAAAATATAAAAATTAAGTATTATGTTTGTAAATAACTCTTCAATTTTGGAATCAATCGCACATCATTTTAGCTGAACCTAATTAATAAAGTTAATGAAAAGGAGGGAAATTTATGCCCTTTTTCGTCATAATTTTCTTCTAAACAAAAAATGAGTCTAAGCATTTCTACATCACCATATTGATATAATATAAGTTTACTTAAGATTCACATTAGCTATTTTATATTTGTTTATGCTCTTAAAATCACAGAAAAGAATTATTAATATCTCGCCGTTTGGTTTGTTAAATATTTATTAAAATACTGTACAAGCCCGCGTCTTCTTCTATTTATATATTCTATGCAAATCTTATTTTAAGAAGCATTATTATTTAAACCTTTTTTAGCAATTTTATAAGTTTTATTCGAAATGACGTTTAAAATCTTCCTTTATGTAAATTATTATATTTTCTCTAAATCTTATCTCAAGCAACAGTTTATATTTTTCCTTAAAATTTCAGCAGTATTTATAAGCTAGTTTCTTTAACTTTAATTATTATATTTGCATCTTTAGCCTTAATTAATTAACCTAAGTTTGGTCGGATAACCGTAAGTTAACGGATTCTAAAGGATGCCTAACCCCTTCCCTTTAGGATAATATAGCGCCCTTACTCAGAATCACATTGGTTAAGCAGACTATTAACGGAGGTTTAGTTTTTAACTTTACCTTAGTTAACCTCTAGGTGTCCTAATTCACCGTTAAATTAATTAGGTGGCGACTCCTTAAAACAAACAAACAGGAATCACCAATACGTCATACTCCTGATTTAACCCGGTTAAAAAGGGGTGTGACAATAGTCAGATGAGCAAAGCCCTCCTACCTTATTTAATAATGTAAATCTGCTTGGTGTGCCTAAATTGGCTAAATCTAGCAGGTCCTATATGATTATTTCATTCGGTTAAGCATGATTATGCGTCAGTTAGCCTAGTCTTTATTCATTTAAAAGGTTTATGTGGGTCTGTTTAGTATGCTTACCTGGTAACTGGATGAATTATACTCCAATCAAATATGTTCATGTTGGTTTGGGTTGTTTTAAAAGAAGAGATGATGTGGCTGTTCTGAAGTGTTTTCTCCTTTTCCATACTCCAATATTTTGTCTCATTGATCGGAATTCTTAGATGAATCTAGATTAATATAAGTTGGTAAAGAATGGGTCCTTGGTTGTTCCCATTTCAGAGCAACACAAATGCTGATGGTGGAGTTTGGAACTGAAAATGCTCACCTCTAGTATAGAATGTTGATATGAACTAATGTAGACTAATTTTGTTTAAGAAAGATTGAGGAAAGGGATTTTAACTCTGAGTCATGTATCAAACTGTTTCTACTATATGACTATAACTCACTTTCCCTTAAGAAGTAAGGGTTCAGGATCTGTTAGAACTTTGTGTTTATAACTTAACCACATGAATGTTTCTTGCCCTACTCTGTTGTTCGGATTATTTGAAATTATTAACTTCTTAACCTTTCTTCTGTCGATAGTTATTTATCCTATGAGCATTTGATCTACCATGAATAAATGCATCACTGCCTGTGTTAGCCGTAAAAAAAAATATAGTAAATGTGTTTAGGAGTCTTAAGGGGTTGTGCTATGCTCCATTTCATTTAAATTGATCTAAGCTCATCTGGGAACTTAAGGATGATATGTCTAATGAATACTTGACTGATGTTGTGTGCCCCTATTTGCCATTATATGATTCATGAATGTATTTGCATGCTGTAAACCTCTGTTCGCTGTTCCGTTGTGCACAATCTTTCTATAAGAGCACTTTGTAATTGGTCTTTGTACGTGGCTATATGTTTCAATACATTTATACAAGAGGTATACTTTAAATATACGTAGTATATATAGTTACTGATTTATTTTGAGTTTATACTTTACATGTTAACATTATTCATTGATCACGTACTAATTATTTTCTTTACATTTTATGCATGATCTTCGCATACGAGCATCTTCCGCATTCGCCGATGTTGGGCCAAGGCCCGACGAAACAGCCTCTCTTTTCCGTCCAGTCCGCTTTTCACAGCAAAAGAAAAAATGGGAGACACAAGTTCTGGGCCCAGGCCCAATATACATGACAAGAGCAGCAGTATATACAAGTGTCATTGGGCTGAAGCCCAATGGCAATTGAATCCATAGCAGTCCCAAAAAGAAAGTGGGCTGGCCCATACGATATTTTGTTTATCCCCTTCATTTTATTTTTGTGCCTTTAACTTGTATTATGCAACTAACCCTTTACTTTGTTTTGTTTTCTTAATTTAGATAAGTCCTAATGAATTGATAGGTTTAGTTTTAATAATGGGTAGTTTAGTTTAAGAAAGACTAACAATTAATCCCATAAGATTATTCTCCTCTTTCCTGATTTCATTTCTTGATTTGCAAAATGGCATGATTTTATATTTCAAATTAAGAGAATTCTTACTATTCTAGAAATTTCCAAACATCATTAATATACAAATATAAATTCAAACACATCTTATAACTCTTCAAGTTTTTTTTTTTGAGTCAAGCATGCATATTCTTCATTATGCATGGTTGATAAAGATAATATAAAAACGGATAAAGGAAATCTATTAGCTATTTTATATTTTATTCGCACTTCTAAAATTCAAGTTTAATTAATACCTCATTGTTTAGTTCGTTTAGATATTTATCGCGTAAGTTTCGCATCTTCTTCTACCTATATGTGAATCATCATATTTAGCAAACTTCATTTTATTATGCTACTTCCTTTAAAAACTCCTAGTAACTATTATAAATTTTATAACATTCTGAGATTCCCCTTTATACAAAATATTAGTCTTATTTTAATAGCCTTCTTATTTCAAAAAATAGCGTTTAAAGTTTCTTTATAGAAATTATTATATTCTCTGTGAATCCTATTTTAATTGACATGATTTTCTTCTTAAAACTTTAGCAATATTTTAAGTCATTTTCTAAAATTTAAGCACTATATTTAGCCTTAATTAATTATCCTAAGTTTGGCCGGATAACCGTAGTTAACGGATTCTAAAGGATGCCTAACCTCTTCCCTTTAGGATAATATAGAACCCTTACCTAGAATCATACTGATTAAGCAGACTACTAACGGAGGTTTAGTTTTAACTTTACCTTAGTTAATATCTAGGTGTCCTAATTCACCGTTAAAATTAATTAGGTGGCGACTCCTTAAGACAAGCAATTTAGGAATCACCAATATGTTGTACTCCGCTCTAATCAACCCGGTTAAAATGGGGTATAACAAGGTATGCACCATATAATTGGAGTGTGATTGTTGAGGCATTACAGAGATATTCTCCAAAGATAAGAGTAACACCAGTGACTTGGAGAACTCCGGATATTGGATGGATAAAAGTCAATACTGATGGAGCCTCAAGAGGAAACCCGGGTAGGAGTTCATGGGCCTTTTGTGTAAGGAATGAAAGGGGAGATGTGATACAAGCACAGGCCAGAGAAATAGAGGATCTTCAAAGCACCAACACCGAGGCAGAGGCCCTAGCCATTTTACAGGCTCTCGGGTATTTAAAAGACAATCAATGGGATCAAATAAGGATAGAGACAGATTCACTTTTGCTGAAGAACTCTATTCAAAGGACATGGGAAATTCCTTGGCAAATCATTACTATGGTGGAAGAAATTTGGAGAATAAGTGAGGAAAAAGTGGTGGTGATAGAGCATATTTATAGGGAAGGAAACAAATTAGCAAATCACTTGGCTAATTTAGCGTTGGACACAGGGGACATACAATTCAATTCCTTTCATGACATGGAGAGCCACTGTAAAAGAATTGTGAACAGTGACAAATTACAGCTGCCCTATCTAAGAATTAGATCATGTTAAGGAGACTGAATATAGGGGGAGGTGGGAGAAAAGGAGGTCCTCACACTCAAATCCTTTGGGAGGAGAATGTGAAGGATTTGGTTTACACTAAGTGTTTGCTAATGGTTGCAGGTACACAAACTAACATAAATGGAGGATTTTAATTCAACAGGTACCACAGAACAACCACACCGAAGGAATACCAACAAGCAGCGAAACACAGTGTAATCAGGATGTTGAGAAGTTTTACCAGCATAAATTGCAACTGGTTGGAGGCACTTTTGACAAATGACATGAAGTGGAATTACTGCTCCTAGTGATTGAGCACATGGAACACAACAGACCTCTTGAGTACACATGGGCATACAGTTTCTATTTAGTGGTTATTTCTTAGTTGGTGGTATTAGCACCCCGGGATGCTCATCCTACTGAGAACTGGTCATTAGTTAGAAAATGTACTGCCTTGGTGCATATAGAGGGCCAAATATAGAGCATGTGAGATATAGAAACAGAATTTCTTTATGGAGCAATTATTTCAAATTTCATTCTATTAGTAATTTTTAACAATTTGTAATATCAAATTAAGACAAGTTATAAGTCTTAATTTGATCATTACTTTAAATTTTGTATTTTTCATTAGCCTTTTGGCTAGAGTTGTACAAACTTCTGGATTTTTTGATAAAATTTATAAAATTAGCCCTAGGTCAAAAGCCTAGTGGACTTTAATTAAAAAAAAATACTCCCTCTGTTTTTAAACAAATGGTGTTTTAGGTTTTTTATTTTGTTTCAAAATAAGTGGTATTTTAGGATTTCAAGAAGAAAGTGATCTTATTCTTTCAAAATTTATAATTATTTACAAAATTAAGAATCATTAAGCAGCTTTTCTATAAAAGAGGTAAAATTTGATTAGAGGTAAGTTAGTAAAACACTCCTAATTTTTTAGAAAATATAATTTCTTAAGAGGTGTGTATAAATTAAAAACATCACTTATTATAAAACGGATGGAGTATCTAACTTTTAAAACGGTAATATCCTAAGTAGATAAAAAAAAAAATTCGACAGCTTTAGTTTGGAACTCCTTTTTTAAAAGAGCTTTGCAATATTCGATCGGCCCACATCCATTGTTTCTAGTGTTGGGAACGATAAATCCAAATTGTTTGTGAGCATAAAAACGGAGTTTAGTTGTGATGTTCCCTGAGTTGGAAATCGTGCCATTTTGAATCACGTTCATATCTTTGAATTTATTACTTAGTATGAGGTTTGATATTAATATTGGATGTGAGTAAGTATTTAAAAAATTATTTGTATTTTATATTCACAATGAATTAAAGAACTTGTATAAGTATACATCCTAAATATAACTTGATACGTGACATGAGGAAAGAGGAACACGTGGTAGATGGAATCAATCAATGGTACGAAGATTGATTTAACCGGAAGGAGTGATTTTGTGTGAGCCAGGATCAAATGTTACGGAGCAATTGATATGGGTCAATTATGAGCAACAAACGTTACGTAACTCATCGGATTCAGAGCTGAACATTACACTTTTGTATTAAAAGTAGCATTTATTGATTATTATTGCCCATTATTAGGCTAGATTTAAAACTCAAAACTGCATCTCTCAACTATAAAAGGAGCTCAAGCTCTGTGTAATAGGCATCTGAAACATACATCTTACTCACAGTTATACAATTTCATTCTAATTAAAAGCAAAATTGTTTTCATGGTATTCTTTTTGTTCCGAGTTAATTTAAGTTCTTCAAGGTCAAGTATTCCACCGGAGTGATATTCAACAAATGATCTCCTCCGAAACTCATACGGTCTAGGCTTACTTTACTGTTTTCTTGCTTTATATTTACTTGAATTCATTACTAATTGCTATTATTTTCTACTTACTTATAACAAATCAATTCACGTATCCTTTAAATCACTAACAAATTTAATTTCACCTTTTCGGGGTAAACAATATGATTCTTCTCCTTTACAAATAACATAGATTCTTCTATGTGGACAAAGACTTCATATGTGCACCAAAATTTAAAATAAAAGAATTTTTGAAATGGACAAAATATTCTTTTCTAACCCCTCAAAAGCTCTTTTATTATTTCCACAGCTGACAAGACCTTGCGTTGATGGTTAACGGAGTAATGTTCCATTTTTTAAGTCTTTATCATCTTATGCTAAAGATTTCGTTGCTAAAAGTATTTCTCATTAAGCTCAATATTGCTTACTGCACCCCTAGCCAATTTAGAATGAATCAGTACATGAGTGAGGCAACAAATACTGAGAACATCTTAATCCCATCTCATAATCAAGAAGAAAGACACCCATTTTACTATGAGTTAAAGTTGTCTACGAAAAAATAAACTGAGAAAACAATAGAATGAGTAAATAAATGAAGGGTAGATTCGTTTACTTTCAATTCATAAATGAAAGTAAAAAATGATTAACTTTTTAAATTCTAATCAAGGTCGGTTGTTGAGCTGTTGCTCGCTCGATTGAGAATGAAGGGGCTATAGTTTGACTTGCTACAAAAGTGATCATTGATTGTGGTAATTGGAGAAAACCTTGTAAATAATAGATTAACTTGTTTTAAGGGTAGGATTTCAAATCAAGTTGTCGGTTATTTGAGGGGATTGGATATGTAAATGAGCCGAGTTGGGTTACTGTATATGTGGCCTCCATGTGTCTCTTCCAATTTCTGAAGGGAAGATTTGATCCCGTCGCTAACAAAAGGTTATATATAGTCTAATAGTATATCAGAGATTTTTAAACAATATTATATTATAAAGTAGAGGGCCAAATATGATCCCTTATCGATTAAATAACTAGTCAAAAGTTTGTAAGTTGTCGACAAAATTCCAAATGTGAATTAATCACTTTTAGCCTTGTAATTTAAGAATAGCCACTATGTGGAATTTTAAAATGATTATTTTTTAATTACAAGAGCTAAAAGTAGTTGGAAATGGTGGTTTGATTACTTGTCCATGGTTATTTTTCAAATGACTTTAAAAATGATGGTCTTGAACTTTTGACCCTAGCTTGACCCATCGAATAGTCTTCAAAATCAAAAGTCAAAACTCGTTGAACTTGAACTTTTGTCCATAGGATAAGTGAGGTTAAAAGTTCAAGACCAGCCACCTCGAAGGCCATTCTTGTAAATCTTTGCTATTTTTGAACTTTGTCTAGCATATCCAATCCATTTTTTTTGTGCGGATTGTTCTTTTTTGGGGTGGTCTTTAATTTTTGTCCCTCAAATTGCTGGTCTTTAATTTTTACCCTTCGCTTAAAAAAGTGGTCGAAAATACCCCAAGGTTCTGGGTTGGAACCCCGCTCAGTAAAAGAAAAAATAATTTCGTAAGGCAAGGCTTTGGGAAAAATCTGTCTCATGCGGCATAGGTTGTCTTAAGGCATAACTAAAAGTCTGTTGTATAAGGCAACCTCTGCCGGATCTGGCCTAACTTTACTTATACCTTAAGGCAACCTATGTCGGATAAGGCAGACTTTTTTCAAAAGCCTTGTCTTGCGTTTTCTTTTTTATTTTTATGCTTGAGCTGGGATTCAAACCCAGAACCTCAGGGTACTTTAGGCAAAGAGCGAAAATTAAAGACCAGCAATTTGAGGGCAAAAATTAAAGACCACCCCGACAGGGCAATTCGCAGGATTGCCCTTCCTTTGGGATGGTCTTTGGTTTTTGCCCCTCCAAATATTGGTATTTAATTTTTGCCCTTCGCCTTGTAATCCTGAGCTTCGCGTAGAAATCATGAGGTTCTGGGTTCGAACCGCCGCTCAGGCATAAATTAAAAAAAAAAAAAACTCGAAGTAAAGCTTGGTTTTCTTGTATGCCGGACCCGGAATACACTTCTTAAGGAATAACTAAAGTTATGCCGGACCCGACATAGCTATAAGTTCCGCCTTATAAGGCAAAGTTTATGTCTTAAGGAAAAGTTCCGCCTTATGGGGCATACTTTTAGTTATGCCTTAACTAAAAGTCTGCTCTATAAGGCATAACTAAAAGTATGCCCCATAAGGCGGAACTTTTCCTTAAGGCATAACTAAAAGTTTGCCTTATAAGAAAAAGTCTATGTCTTAAGAAAAAATTATGCCTTATGGGCAGACTTTTAGTTAAGGCTTAACTAAAAGTTTGTCCATAAGACATAAGTATTTCGGGTCCGGCATAACTTTGGTTATTCTTTAACAAGTGTATATCGAGTCCGGCATAAACGCGACCCAAGCCTTGCCTTGCGATTTTTTTAATTTATGCCCGAGCAGGGGTTCGAACCCAGAACTTTAGGTATAAGGCCATTTTTCAAGCGAAATGCTAAAACTTAAAGATCACAAATATGAGGGTCAATATTTAAAGACCGCCCCAAAAGAAGGATAATCAGCGCAATTTTTTGATTGCCCTATCCAATCAGGAATAGGCCCATAAACCATTTACAAAGTCCAGTCCGAATGGGTAATCGCTGACTTCACCGGCAAGTCCGCTGGTGATTTTCCTCTTACAAAAGGAAAAGAAAACACAAGCTATGTGGAAAAGTACTGGCGAGGTTTGAGGTTAAACCTTAGAACCCTAACAGAGCAAATTATCGTACGAAGGTCATGGAAATGCAAAACGATTTCGATAGGCTCCTATTCTTCGAGCACGCTCGAAAGACTGCTGAAACCACCTATGCTAAAGATCCTCTGGATGCTGAGGTACCTCCTCTTTCTTCTCTCTTTATGGGTCGTTTGGTACTCCCCAGGATTAAGTTTGGGAGTAAATTTATACTGGTTGACGGTATAAATTTATCTCCCACCTCCCAAGTGGGATAAATTAGTTCGAGAATTATAATCCTGAGAAAATTTAGAGCCTGTTTAGATGAGCTGATAACTTACAGCTTATAAGCCAATTCTAGCTTATGGCTTTTGACTTATTTTTGTTATTTTGGCTTAAAAAGTAAAAACAAGTCTTTAAAAGTTTTTTTTTTTTTTTAATCTTAGTCGGACACTACAAAAGTGCTTAAAAGCTGTTTTGACTTAAAAACACTTAAAATAAGCCAATCCAAACAGGCTGTTAGTCCGCGAACCTAACAACCCCAAACAGGCTGTTACTTGCGGACATATGCTTGTAATATTACTTTTATATAGCTCTAACTTTTAATTAGTTGAGATCAGATTTGTGTTGGCTAAGGAATTGGGACTATTGTTTCTGACTAATTCGTGCAGAACTTGACGAGATGGGGAGGTGCATTGTTGGAATTATCACAGTTCCAGTCCGTCACCGAATCAAAGAAGATGATTTCTGGTATTGTGCTTATTACTAGTATTGTAATCCCTGCTAAAAGGTTTTCCTAGAATTGGCTATTGGACAATGTCCGCCCATTTCTAGAATTCACTCAGAGTTATTGGGCTTTTAATTTAATTAATTCTTGTTAAAAATCACCCCAAAACCCCTTAATTAATGAATGCGAAGTATCCTAAGGCCTATATAAACACCGTAATTTGCGCCCACTTCTAATTGTCCACACATACCAATATCTATCCACTAGTATAGGTATTTGGGTAAATAGGTAGATGGCAAGGTAACTATTTATGCCTTTGCCAACGCTGGTCTCCCATGATTTTCATTCCAGCTTCATCAACCAATAGGTGACTCCCTAGGTGTATCCTTTTTAAGCTACTTGAGTGTCCTTTTTTTAAACCGGATGTGATGCTATATTTTTCAACACTACTCCCTCATGTGACCAAATTGGTTTTCTTGTGTGAACTTTCATATGGACTTGCGAGTGTGAGAATTGACTTGGCTCATATGAAGGAATTTGAGTTTTGAGCATCTAACTCCAATCCTAAGAAAACAAGTATAGTGGCTAAGACATTTTAAACAACTTGGATGCCCTGATATTAATAGACCAATGGAATATTTATGTAACTCACCAAAGTTTTTTTTTTTTTATATCATAGTAGGAGTGTTCCTTTTCATGGATAATTAATCAAACAATGTTGTTACTTCTCTCGAAGACAAAACTATTATGGCACACTTACTCTGCAGAAGGAAATGTTTGGAGGGCGGGTCGAATATTGGGACCTCTTCTTGTAATAAGTTGATGGAAATGAATATAGTATTTTCTGTTCTTGTTCTCTGATTGGGCATTATACTGTCCAGATGCTATCTCAAAGTTAGAGGAGGCTTTGGAGGTTAATCCACAGAAGCATGATGCGATTTGGTGTTTGGGGAATGCCCATACATCCCAGGCATTTCTAACTCCTGATGAAGACGAGGCTAAGGTTTACTTCGACAAAGCGGCTCAGTACTTCCAGCAAGCTGTTGATGCAGTATATTTCTTCTCAATGCAGATTCCGATATTTTTAGTGCTTAGGTTTATTTTTTATCGTTATAGCTTTTGTTCCTGTGAATTGTAGGATCCAGAGAATGAGCTTTATCGGAAATCATATGAAGTTTCTTCTAAGGTAAAGTTTGTGCTGTGTTTTTAGCTTGGTTTTGATATGTTTAATGTGCTGAATTGTTATGTCACGTTTAAGTATTCCCTATAAGTGCCTGAGCAAGTAGTTCCATGTGTGCTTCAAGGAGCTTTCGACTTATTTATCGACTGGCGTAGTGTGCTCTCAATTTTTTTTATCCCTTTCCTTCACAATAAATAGTTTCACCTATCAAAGGAAGTTCTACGTGTATGTGATTCACCGCATGGTTGCACAAAAATAGTGATATGAAGCAGCCATTTCTTTTCCAATCAGCTAAACCGAGCACTTGAATCATTTGTTCAGAGTAAAGTGTTGTATTCTTGTAGTTGATGGCTTGATGCAAGCATATCCTAATTTAAAATGTTAGGTAGGTTCACATAATATGTTTGCAGGAGTAGAAGAAACCATCAAACTAATTGTTGCATGTGGAGGGGAAAAGCATATAGAATCTATCTTTCAATGTGTTGTACAAATTAACTATATTCAAAAAGTCTATGGGTTAGTCTGGGATTAGCCCATCTACTAGCACGCTAGTTAACCAAGTTATTTAACCCTGGTACGTTGAGCAGGTACATGATTAGGCACACGAAATTCCCTGCTCTAGTATGATTTAGCAACTACGCGGTGGCTTTGCATTCAGTAGAGACTTTGATTTTCACTTGCATATATTTACCCTCTACTTGTGCTTGTTTAGTTATACACATGTGTCCATTGAGGGTGTGTTCGATATGAAGGAAAATGTTTTCTTAGAAAATATTTTCTAGTAAAATAAGTGGGTCTCTTATTTTCTTGTGTTCGGTACGTAAGCAAAAAATATATTATCCTGAAAACATTTGTATATAATCTAGATAAATACTATGGGAAGTAGGGGTGGGTGATAGGGGTATGGGGTGTGGGGTGGGGGGGGGGGGTTGAAGATCATGTGTGTTGGAGGTTGGGAAAGACACAATCGATGTGGAATGCCACTTGTGGTACTTGTTTTCTCTACTTCCACTAGGGATCAGTGTTATCAAAAGCAAAAAGCGCAAAAAAGCTCTAAGGTCAGCCTGGGGCTTTAAGCACAAAGCGCAAATAAAGCATGGGCTTTAATGAAAAAAGGCGCACTGGTGCAAAAATACAAATATATATATATATGTTTAATCCAAAACTAATAATAATAAGCATGAATAACAAATATATGGACAAAGAAATTGTAAAACCATTACGATAAAGTGAAATATGAATTATCTAGTGTCACATTTTCAAGAGAGGCTTATGGGCAAGGAAAAGTTGTCTTAGATCCTCGATGATGACACTGAAGCGCACATAAAGCGACGTGAAGCGCTCAGCATGTTTTGAGCCTCGCTTCAGGGCTTAAGCGCGCTTTAAGTGCGCCTTTGACAACACTGCTAGGGATAACTTGTTTTCTTAGAGAAAATATTTTTCAAAATTTTTGACCAATAGGACACGGGAAATTGGAAAATACCAAACACGCCCTGAGAGTTACGATATATGCACTTTATAAAAGATGAGTTTGGGTGTCAGAAGGTTTGGTCTGTTGCTCTCTGTTAAACGGCATACTGCTAGATTCTTCTGTTAGTTATAGGCTCATATTTCTAAGGTGGCAAAGGATCGAAAGAACCTTTCATTGCATCTTATTTTGTGGAATGAATGGTTGTGTTGGATTCTTTTATCGATATAAACTACAATATGTGTAAATGTGCTAGGTGATTCATACTATTGATGGAATTACTCTTGTTTATCATATTATGAGAACCAGTTGTCCTGTAAAGCCATTTTATTGTGTATAAATGTCCTTTCTGTTTTTATTTATGTTCTCCTACCTTATTTTTAGGCTCCAGAGTTGCATGCCGAGATTCACAAACAAGGTGCCATGCAACAAGCCATGGGTCAAGCTATGGGACCAGGACCTTCTACATCAACGAGTACAAAGGTATCCATTTTCAGTTTTTCCTCCCGCCCAATGCAAGCAATTCTCACCCATTCAATATATTTCTATTGATTCAAGCTACTTCATTTTTTCCCCTCTATACTTATTGTACATATCATTATATCTTTCCTCTCTTTCATTTTGTATGCGGAGGGGGTTGTTTCTCAAGGTGCAGACTGAGTGGGCAGTCCCTTCTATGGCTACAGAATTTAGATACTTTATATGGAAATTTGTCTTCATCTATGGTTTGGTGGTTTTATTTCTGATGTTTAGTTCTTTATAGAAGTTATAAACATTTTTTACGGTTCTGGTTCTGTTTATTTGAAGTATTGAAATTCCAAAAAGAAATCGGCTGGTTTCATCAAATTGAGTTTCAGTGTCAGAAAACCTGCTTAACCTTTCATTATTCGTCTGCTCATGCATTTCAGGGTTCGAAGAAGAAGAAGAGCAGTGATCTGAAGTATGACATTTTGGGATGGGTAATACTTGCGGTTGGACTTGTTGCGTGGGTTGGTTTTGGGAAATCTAATGCTCCTCCTCCTCCAAGATAAGGCCACAATACAGTCTTACAGGCGATAATACATGGAGTTTTTCCTTGCATACACAGGGCTTTGGCGATTCATGCTTGCCATATAGCTAGGATTTTGTGTAATAGATTTTGATAACAGTGTCTCTGTAGTTCTTGATTCTCTTCATATAAGTCGAATATGAATAAGTGTCTTTTGTCCTTTCATTCATATTAGCTGCATACCATTTTGCGGTCCCATATTTGCCATTTGCTTCTCTGATTTCACATTGCAGTTTGACATCAATGTTCTGTTTAGCTTATCACATTTGGAAATAATGTTGCGGTTAGCTTGTGGATGTTTTCTAAGCAAGATTAGGTAGGATATGATTGATCTTCCATTTAGTAGATTCAGGTTAGGCCGGATTGGGTTAGTTTAAGTGCTGGCCATGTTTCCAAGAAAATCTTTTTTTTTGCGCGGATTGCCCTTCATCTGGGGCGGTCTTTAATTTTTGTCCTTCAAATTGGTGGTTTTTAAGTTTTGTCTTTCGCCTAATATCCCGAGGTTGTGGGTTCGAACTTCAGCTCAGTAAAAAAAATAAAAAATCGCAAGGCAGATTTTCGCGAGGCAGAATTTGCCTCAAGGCAGAATTTCAGGCAACATTTATTACAAAATTCTGCCTTAAGACATGCAAATTTTGGGTCCTAAGGCAGAATTTGCATGGGCACAGGCAGAATTTCTGTCCATGCAAATTCTGTCTTGTTTTGCCCTAAGGCAGAATTTGAATGGGCACGGGCAGAATTTTTGCCCATTCAAATTCTCTTCATCCATTTGGACATTTTGAGTGGACATTTCTTCCCTCCTTTTTTCCCACCTAAAGAATATTCTTTTTCTCCGTTATTGAATTAAATCATGTAGCAATTGTGTGGCTGATTTTTCTAATAGTTTATTCATGTAAACGAGATTGTGATGTTTTTTTTATTAGTGACACTTTCTAAAAGTTTCTTAACCAAAAAGTAAAAGAATAATTCTAAAACGAGATCGAGCGTCCACATTTGTTTTACATATTTCAACCTCAAAAGTTAATAATACCAATTCTGAATTCCAAATGGTTTTAGTATATATAATTTATATATACTAAAACCATTTGGAATTCAGAATTAGGAGTGTCAATGGTTCGGTTTGGTTGGTTATTTTTAAAAATTTGTACCATATCAATTTTCGGTTACTCTGGTGTATAACCAAAATTAGACTTTTTGAAACTGTCTCAATCGTCTCGATTTCTCTTTGATTTCGGTACGGTTTGGTTAATTTTTTATTTTGTAAACGTCATCTAGTGGCTATCGATAGAATTAAATACTCAAAAGTTACAATAACATAAAACGGAAATATTTTTCTCTTTATTATATCTTACAACGACAATCAACAGAAGCAATATACTCATTATGTTTACCGGAATCACATGATGCACTATTCTTATTATGGAAAGACGTATGACAATTTATACTATGTTAGATTTATATTTGTATTTATAATTGATTTCTTTGAATAATAAAGTTTGTGTACTTTAGCATCCTTTATAACGTGGATAGTTTGTTTTAGCTGTACAAGATCATTATTCTATCAAGGAAGTGATTGTGGGTAACTAAAGAGGTTTCATAAACATAATATTTTTCTTTTTTTGAAAAAGTAATAATAATAATCTATAATTGAATATCCAAACCAAATATTGTGGAAATCACGGAGAACAAAGTAGTGTTGTTGTAGCAACGACAATAGATTTTAAATTTGATATTGTACTCCCTTTTAACAAAATTTACCCCAAGTACCAAGGTCCAAGACAAATTTTTTAATTCTTAGCATTTTAAATGTAACATATAAAATTATATGTGTATGTATGTGTATATATATGTGTGTCTATATGTGTGCATATATATATATATATATATATATATTCGGTTCGATTAGATTTTTTTTTGTAAAATAAAAAATCTAATCTAATTATTCGGTAAGGTTATATTTACATATCAAATCTACTGTTTCAGTGGAAAAAAACCTAAAATTCGATTCGATTCGGTGGGTTTTTAAAATTGTTTTGACACTCGTATATATATTGGTCTTCGTAAAGGAATTCAAAATGTTTCTCAAATAATCTTAATAACGTATGGAACGAGAGACTATCCCAATCCTTTTTAATGCAACCGACGTCGTTATATAAGTGAATTTCTAGAAAAGCCACTTGTGAAAAGTATCATTTTAGAGTCTGTTTGGATGGGCTTATGCCTATAAGCTGTTTGCAGCTTATAAGTTAAAAAAAATAAGTTGGGATAGTCTAACTTATTTTTTTTAGCTTATAAGTTATTTTCAGCTTATAAGCTGCTTTAGATAAGCTGAGTCAAATGGGCCCAATTATTTTTTTGAGCTTATTTTAAGCACAAAATGACTTTAAGTTGGTCAGCCAAACACTCAAAAAAACTGAAAACAGCTTATAAGTAACTTATAAGCAACTTATAAGCCAATCCAAACGGGCTCTTAGGTGCGGAAGAGGAAGAGATGTCATTGGAAGCTAAAGCAGTAGGAGCACACTGTGGAATTGCCGGAGCTATGCCTCTCCAATTCCCCACTCGCGTGTCGTTCCACAGTGCAGTTCCTCTGCCAACACGCCGATTCCAACCGTTGGCCGTTGTTAAGAAAAGCCCTAAACGCCTTAAATACTCCGCTCCTCGCTTAACTAAGGTTTCAATCTATCATCCCTTTTTTATTTTAATATGCCTACTCCTTTGCTTATAGTTATCAACTTTCCCCAATACTTGATCAAACGCATCAATTTTTTTTAGGCATAATACATACATAGACAAATTAACTTTGGCAATTAAACACTCCGACTTTAAGAATGCATATCTAGATACATCAACTCGTCCCCACTGGACAACAGATGCTGATGTGGCACATAATATTTGGAGGTGTCAATATGATTATTTTGGTAGCTGACACGAGTTGAGGTCTGTAGACGATCATTTCGTAAGTTGGAGTGTTCAACTGATAGTAGAGGCCAAGTTTAAGTCTCTATCTATGTATTCTACCAATTTTTTTATTGCAAACTGTAACTCTGTATAATTATTCAATTTTCGAACTGCAATTAGGATCTATATTTTGTTTGTAGTGGAATCTCAAAAATTTGAGCACATTTTTTTTTTTTTTTGATGAAGTAAGAATAAACTTGCTGTTTTGTTTCTTATGTATTAACAATTTGAAACGTGGTAGGAAGATGGATTGCTGTATGTTCAAGTTGATCAATTTGGGTTGGACTCGTGGAAGTTGGATCCAGTTGTTGAACTTCTTAAAGGAGGAGCTGTTGGAGTGATTCCCACTGACACCGTGTATGTTATATTTCTCATTTTTTTCTATTTGTCAATTATGCATATTAGTTTGTGTTTATACCTGAACGGCTTCTCTTGATGGACAAGCAGCTATGCTCATTCTTATTACTCTGTGCATACTAAAATTTGGTTCAATATCTAGTCCGGCTATGTAAAAAAGGAAAATGCTACTAATATAACTACTGACATCGTCTCCAAGTTCCTTTTCTTTTCTAGCTTTTCTTGGAGTTATTCAATCATTTTGGTGTACTGTAGATACCATGACATGTATGACAATTTCTAGTATTAGGATTTCCTCGTTTTTTTTCCTACTTTCATTAGTCAAACTAAGTCATCATCATTTACCTTTTAATTCTTTTCCTCAACAATAAAGACTGACTTTTAGGGTTTAATAGACTTTCTTAGCATCAAGCCTACTTCACTTAATTGGATTGAAGCTTCACTGATAGTTTCGAAACATCTACATCCAATAATGCAATGTTGTTCTGAGATTAGATAGAGCGAGGTTGACTTTAGTCTGCTAGGGAAGGAAATGTGATCATTTTTTCTATAACATGGACAAATAAAATGGACACACTGCAGGAACCCATTCCCAAACAGTGAGACTTGCATGATAATCATCACATTCCTATCACTGCAAGTATAGTATCTTAATTTGTTGTAATATGAAGCTGTGTTATATAAAATGAATGTTAGGAGTATCAATTTGGTTAAGAAGTGTACTTTGCTGAATTCTGAAATTTGACATCTTTCAAACAGGTATGCAATAGTTTGTGACCTGAACAATCGTTCAGCCATTGAACGTCTTCGTAGGTAAATGATATGAAACTTCTCTGTTAACTGTAAATTCATGCTTTACATTTCTTTCTCGGGTCCCTTGGTGACAGTGTCCATTTCTTTCTTTTGTTTTTTTGGCCAGAATAAAAGAGATAGAACCTTCAAAGGCAAGTTGTATTTATGCTGCTGAACTGCACCTTTGCTGAACTTATTATCAACCCAGTGGAACCTGGACCTCATTCAATATATTTTGTCGTTTCCTGACCTGCCTCTGTTTCCTCCATACTAGTCACTTGCACTGTCCTTTTTTTTTTTATGTTTGAAATTGGTAACTGTATCTATATTTCATCCTGATTAATACATAGGTTGTACTGAACCATATTGACAAAGGTATTCCTACTTTCTGAGATCCTACTCCTACATTGAATCTAATACATCAATGATGGAGACTGTATCATTGGAATAGACCTGATTACACCAGAAACATAATAACATAATACAATTCAGCTTGATTTTGTGCATACTATTTTCTACATTTTCAAAACACCTAGAGTTTCTCTCCTTCCAGATTGTCCACCAAATGCTTGCAGTGACAATTCTCCATCTACCTCTGTTCTTTGCTTGCAACCCTGCTTCCTCCCAGCTGTGAAGTGCCTCTGTAATCTTTCCAGGCGTAGTCCAACATATTCCTTTAAGATTTAAGAATAATCTCCATAGTTGTCCTGTTACCTTGCAATGTAGGAATAAATGGTTAACTATCTCTGCATTATCACCAAAAAAAAAGCACCTGGAGCATAGTGGCAACCCTCTTCTCATCAAATTTTCTTGTGTCAACACTGCCTCCTTAGCTAGTAACCTATAAAGCATGCTACTTTATGTGGAATTTTTGTTTTCCAAATTTGTTTCCATGGCCAGTTGTTTGGTTGTTGACTGTCCTGATTCATCCATCTGTAAGCTAAATTTACCTTGAAGATTCTCTTGCTATTGTCCAGCCACCAGAACACATCTTTCCTTGTCTCCAGTCCACTGAACTGCTCTATTGTAATAAAAAATTCTCACTTGCACTGTCCTTTATGCTGTCTTCTTTACATTCTCTTGTGATTTTGCAGCCCCTTAGTATCATATGTCGATCCTTCCGTGACATAGATACATATACAACTGGATTTCCCCGTGGTAATGCCCAAGGGCTTACAGATATTTTCCGAGCAGTCAAGCACTGTCTACCCGGTCCTGTAAGTATGCATAACATGTTTTATAGACAATTCCTGTGCTGTGAATTGTTAATACAATTCATGCGCTGTAAATTGTTAACAAATTTGATATATGTATGCCGGGAGTGTTGGAAGCCTACTGAGTTGAATTTTATCATCAGGTTTTACTATGTGGTTTGAGAATTTCTTTCATTACTTAAATTCCTTTTTGGTCGTCGACTTACTTCATACAGATGTGAAAGTCTTCAGATACTCAAATAAGTATTATTTTTCCTTTATCCTTTCCGTGGGTGGGGTGACCGCAAAATTGTTTGACTCATTAATGTTTGACATTTTGGGAACCCAGGTCTGAGTAGTCGTGTAGATCTCTTGACACTGATATTGTACTACTAATCACCTGTCTGGCAGTACACTTTCATCTTAACTGCTAGCAAACAGCTACCAAAACAATGCACGAGATACGGGACTGCAGCTTCCAGATATGTTTCAAGGAAAAAGGTTGGTGTCCGCATACCTGATGATCCTGTCTGTCAAGCAATCTTAGAAAAGCTGGATGGACCTCTGATATCCACAAGGTATGCTGGCATTCTAGCATAGGGAAAATGAGCAAACTGATTTTTGCACAGTTGCATTTTTTGTTTTGGGATTACATGCCTAATGATAGTTATCCTGATTTAAATCACCTATTGGTTTATGATTCAGCGTCAAGTCACCAAAGGAGAACGAGTGGATACTTGATCCCGTCATTATAGCTGATGTATATGGTCCAGAGGTACTATTCACTAATGATTCAGCTGTTTTGGGCTGCTCTTGGTGCTTCCCCCCGTCCCCTCCCCTTTTCTGGAGAAATATTCTCAGAGTTGTATGCTCCATCATCACAACACTAGTTGCGTGCAAATTTTCATCTATCAGCATACTTGAAACTCCCATATTTAGAAGGTTGGAGCATAAAATCCTTGACTGTGAATGCTAAGTAGGATCTTTTTCATTCTGTTCTCATCAGAGCAAAGAACTTTTGTATTTCCCTATGTGTGTTATGTCTCTTACATATGGATCTGCAGATGCTGCAGCTTGTAAGTTGGATATGTTTAATTCTTTAAATACAGCTCAATTTCTTGTACATGTTTTTCTTTTTCTTAGATCTGTATGGGTATATATTTAATGTCCTACATGTTTTGGTTAATTAGACTAGGTTTAGTTTGGTCAGTGCCCTGTCCTGTTGTGGTTACTCTTTTATTGAGATGTTATATAATGGATTGAGTTTATCTCTCTTTTCTTCTTATATTAGGGACTTGATTTTGTTGTTGATGCGGGTCTTCGAGTGGCTGATCCGTCTACCGTAGTTGATATGACTGAAAGTGTTCCTCGGATTATACGGCAGGGCAAGGTAAACTCAGTAGTGGTTTTCTGGAGATGCCTCAGCATTCTGTTTACCAACATGATCACATATGTTTTAAATTAGTGAAAGCTGGCTAGCTGTCTGCAAGTATGGTGATTCAGAGTGCATATGCAAATATCCAAATGAATTATGTGTCAAATTAGAGTCTAATACACATAACCTGCCAGCCCTTTATAATGAAAAAACCTTGCCGCCTTATAGCTGCATAAGCACCTTCATCGCTGACAACTGTACTCACGTTGGTTTTCTGTATTGTTTAAAAGTCTGGCAAAACATCAAGACTATGATTTAAACAAAGCTGCCAAAGAGATGAGTGTAGAAGAATGCTTCTCGCCTTGTGCTGTGCAAGATTTTGTTTCACAGAGGCTGAGACTTGCTTAAGCAACCGCAGCAAAATTTATTAAGTAAATTAAATAATAAACTGGTACCTGTGGTCAAGAAATAATTAGAACGTGGATCGTAGAAGAGCGTCTCAATATTAGAGATACGTCATGTTGAAAGGAGAAAGTTGTTTAATTAAGTGCTAGCAAGCATTAGTACTGAGTTGCTTTGTCAGAAAGGTGCAAGGTTCATGAAATGGTTAAAAAGCAGGTCGAAAACATATCATGTCGAAAACAGTTGCCACGAGCTTAAGTGGAGATGCCAGATACCAGTTTATGCATTATTGGAGAAATAACATGCTGGAAATTTATAACATAGTGCCCTTAAAAAGTGATTTTACTTCAGTATAATGATCAGAAATAGTTCATGATCAACGGTCTACTGTCCTTCGTCCATTTTTGTATTCATAATAAAACTTATGGTTGATTTGTTTATTGGTAAGGTGATAAGTTAATAACCGCGGATCAATTTTTTCTTTCCCTGTCAATTCTTTGGATTAGAATGTTTGCATTCATGTTATGGTCATCTTTTTGTTTTGCTTGTTTACATTCCTCCAGGGTCCTAAGCAGCCTTGGATGCTATCGGAAGATGATGAGTCTGCCTTAGATGAATAGAATCCCATTACTGCTGCTGTTTAAGTAAGAAATACTACTGCTAAGATTTACACTTGCTCAAGCCAGAGCTCTTGTACGGCACACAGATAAGATGATGAATCCCTTGTCGATCTTGAACAGAGTCCATTTAGTCTTCATTACTGTAGATTAGTGTAAATACTCAATGTGGTAGATCAAGAATCACATGTACTGTTTATTGTCTAAACTCTAAAGCATGTACTGGTCAATCTCTATCATTCCCAGAGCCTTATGCCTCTATTTTCTTTCTTGTTGTGGAGTGAAGGGAAGACTCTACACTTCTAAGTTCCATGGTCTGTGGGGGATAGGGAGGGTTCTATTTGGCTTCAATTACTGAAACTGTTTCTAATCATTTTAAGTTGAAATAATGTGACTAAGTTAATCATTTTAGTCAAGTAGCAGTAATGTTTGGCTCTAAGATATCATTTCTTTGTAACGATTTAGTTAATTGTGATTAAAGGAATTAATGCAATACTTTCTAAGATTTCTTACGATAACAAATATATTTTTTTTAATATCTTTTTCCTTCTTTGGCACTGGAGACTGAGGCTTGAGCAAGAATGTTTCCAGCAAGTTTTTTCCTTCGTCCGAATAACAAATCACTTCACTGATAAATGACAGTAAAAATTTACAATATTAATTATGTCGAGCATAAATTTTATGGTCAAAGATTATGCGAGAAACAAATAGACATAAATCGCTACATGAAATGGCTTTCCTTGTCAAGCACTGTCGAATTTTTTTGGATGATTTTTCTTTTCAATCAAACACCAAATAGAGAAAATTATCTCAATTCCTACAAAGTCTGAAACTATTTAAGAGGCGCTTTCAATTTTTGGCAAGAACTTGAAAAGTTCTTCTCAAATAACGTTTGGTTAAATGAATTACACGTTGCACCAAAAATTACCGCCATTTTGTAACACAAAATGCAAATCGGCTTGGACAAAGTAGAGCGGCGAATATTGAAATATTTAATAATGGCGGCAAAATTTGAAACTCAAAAATTTGTGGTCCATTAGTTTAGTCCCCATAGCCACTTAAATTACCTTCATTCTCCCGCAAGCTTCTCCTAAAAATTTCAAACATCGCGCTCACTTATTTTTCCCTCAAACCTAACACCTCTTTTTCACCGTCTTTATAAATATCTTCACATTTCCCACTTATCTCTTCAAGCATCTCTACTAAACCCTAAAATTCTAATCTTCCTTATCCAATTTCCACAAACAACAAAAATATGCCTTTAATTCCAGAAGAACCTTTGCTCGCTTCAAGCCCAGATCGTTTCTGTATGTTTCCAATTCAATACCCACAAATTTGGGAAATGTACAAAAAAGCCCTTGCATCTTTCTGGACTGCAGAAGAAGTTGATTTATCAGACGATACACGTCATTGGGAAACCCTAACCCCAGGCGAACGCCATTTCATCACTCACGTGCTTGCATTTTTTGCTGCATCAGACGGCATCGTTTTGGAAAACCTAGCAGGAAGGTTTATGAAAGATGTACAGGTGGCAGAGGCGCGTGCATTCTACGGTTTCCAAATCGCGATTGAGAATATCCATTCTGAGATGTACAGTTTGCTGTTGGAATCTTACATTAAAGATTCCGAAGAAAAAAACAGGTTATTCCGTGCAATTGAAACTATACCTTGTGTTGAAAAAAAAGCAAAATGGGCTTTACGTTGGATTGATGGATCTGAAACATTTGCTGAACGTTTAGTTGCTTTTGCTTGTGTTGAAGGAATTTTCTTTTCTGGAAGTTTCTGTGCTATATTTTGGCTTAAAAAAAGGGGATTAATGCCTGGATTAACCTTTTCAAATGAGTTAATTTCAAGAGATGAAGGTTTACATTGTGATTTTGCGTGTTTGCTTTATAGTTTATTAAGGACTAAGTTAACTGAGGAGCGTGTTAAGGGAATTGTTGCTGATGCAGTTGAGATAGAAAGGGAGTTTGTATGTGACGCGCTTCCTTGTGCGCTTGTGGGGATGAATGGTGATTTGATGAGTAAATATATTGAGTTTGTGGCTGATAGATTGTTGGATGCTTTGGGTTATGATAAGATGTATAATGCTCAGAATCCATTTGATTGGATGGAATTGATTAGTTTACAAGGGAAGACTAATTTCTTTGAGAAGAGAGTTGGGGAGTATCAGAAAGCTTCAGTTATGAATAGTTTGAATGGTAATGGTGGTGATACCCATGAATTCAAGCTGGATGAGGACTTTTAAGTTTAGTATTCTAGGTTATTTTATTTTTATTTTTTTATTATCTTGGTATGATTAGTTTATGTTGTTCTTTTAAGGCTGGTTATAGTGTTTGTGTCTTATTAATATCAGTGGAAGTGTTGTAATAATTGGTCTAATGTTGGTTGTTCAATGTCCTCAATGAAATGTGCTTTTACGGTATAAGAAGTTGCTTTACCAAATTCTTACAGTGCCCTGTTTTGTTTCTTAAGAATGTTCCATCCTTCTGATGTGAGTAAGATGCGAATAAACTTTGTGAGGAGAGAAAACAAAGATGGTCAGATTTATTGGGTAGAAGAAATATTTATTTCCTGTTGGCAGAAATAATGATTGGAAATTTTGCAACTTCAACTGAATATTTGACATACTAGGTTTTAGAATTAATATTCCAGGAACAAATCAATCAATCAGGTTATTCCTGGAACAAATCAGTCAATCAATCAGTCAGGTTCATTTTGTTCCAAATACCAAGTTCTAAATCCACATAGAAAATTGATTTGCTGGATTCTGTGGTGGATGGATTGGGCTTGAGTGACTGAAACTTTATGCAGCCTTTATCATATGTTTTCATGAAACAATCAAATATTTCAGCTGAACAGATGGATACTCTGACTTAAATTCATTTTTCATGTAGTGAATAATGAAAATTTAGCTAGAAAAGGGAACTAATGCCAAGGTCATTTCCAACTTTTGTTTTGCATTCTTTCATTTCTCATTCAAGTTTTTTTTTTTTTCACTCTCTAACCATTAGATTACCCTGAGAAATTTGAAGTGAAAACTTTAACTTATTCTCACCTGGATTCAAATCCAACTCCGCAATGTAATTCACTAGCTTCATTTTTCTTCCACTCTCTTCCTAATTTTATCACCAACAATTTGCTTCACCAGTTAGATTTCAACACATACTTGAATTTGAATCTTTTCACTTGTATGAGATGTAATAATCAAATAATTGGATCTATGTTGTTTGTTAATTGTTATAGTATGAAAAGCACAATCTTTTCTTTGATTGAGGGACTAGTGAAATTTGAGAAGTTTGGGCATGCCAGGAAAAAGTGAGTTCTCTCGCTTGCAGCCACTAGTGGTGTAACAAGCTTTGACAAGACAAATACAATACATTTAGAGCATGCCGTGAAGAGCATTGGTTAACATGTAGCCAATGGCAGTGCTCAAAGATCAGCTTCAAATCATATATTTCGTAATATGAGCCTGACATTTTCTGATGATTCAGGATTCCATTTGGCATGCCACTACTCTTTTGTTCCACCAGTTGAGGTGACTGGTCCTCTCTGTCGATTAACTGCTCGAGGCACAAACGATAATCCACGAGTCCTACTACGGCCAAAGCTGATTGCTGAAGGAGACTCCGAAGTGGTTAATTTCGATACTGCTGAAACGAGGCCGTCTATTGTTTCTCCCTCGACTTGCATTGCACTTGACATCTCCTGAGTCTTAGTCAATGCTTGTTTATGCTGCGATTTCTGCCTGTGTTTCTTTGATGGACGAGCTTTTCTGAAGAACTCATAAGATGCTGGAAATTTATGCTTGTCAACTAGATGTTGCTGCCTGCTTTTGTAGCTCTTCAACTTGACACCGCAGCCTTCCACCAGGCACTCGTACTACAGGACAACAAGAATATCAGTAAATAGCTACATCCAGACATTCAATTAAGATAGAAACAGACTGGAAACATGATTGACCCGGAAAACAGGACAACATGCAGACTTCATATATACAAGACCAACCACGATCAAAGAGCTGATTCTGCAATAAGGATTCATGCAACTTCTTTTTTTTTTTTGAAAATGTAACATTGGTATGTATTGACTTGATCAGTGCATAGATTGCACTGGAACCATATTTACAGCAAAAGTGAGAAAGCTGATCCAAAACTCTGAAAATCTAACAAGAGCCTAGGATTTCAATTATGGATTCAGTCTCCTCAAGGTAAATCTGTTTGCACCAAAAACAAAAAAGTTTGACACAATTTAGCTTGATCTTTTGTACATCACTACTACTGTCTTCAAAGCACCGTGAATTTCTCTCTTTCCATATTGTCCACCAAATGCAAGCTGGGACAATCCTCCATCTATCTCTGTCTGAGGCTCCTATTCCTGCCTCCTCCCAAATATGGAGTAGATTAGTAATCCTATTTGGCATTACCCAGACAATGCCCCTGAGATTCACAAAGATCCTCCAAAGCTGTATTGTGATCCGACAATGTAAAAATAGATGGTTGACTGTCTCACCCTCTTCACCACACAAGTAACATCTGGAACAAAGAGAGAATTTTCTCTTTTTTAGGTTTTCTTGAGTCAGTACTGCTTCCCTTGCCAACAACCATGTGAAACATGCAACTTCTAAATTTGGAAAGACATGCAAACATGGCAAACTTCTACATCCTTGGGAGAGCCATGGGAGGGGATGGGCAAGATGATGCAAATTCAAGATGGGTTATGTATAGTCCCTGATTAGCCCGGAAGATGCACGCAAACTGTTCACATATGTGCATGCACAGTCCCTTCAGCTATTACCTTTACAAACAGGAACTGCACATAGTAAAAAAAACATGCAAGGGATTTTGCTACATTTTCTACTAGACATCCTCAGGAGAACTATGAGATAAAGTATTACCATGGGAAAGCCACGAGCAGCTTTTGCCTGGAAAAAAGAATCATGAGCCTCTGACACATGTATGCTTAGCAGGCGTGATGTCGGGTACACTCGAGAACATACAGAGCAAGATGCAGTATGTCGCGTAGCATAGTGGTCTTCAAAGTCATCCAGAGATCTCATCCGTGCACCACAACCAACGATTGGACAGAAGACATTGCTGTCATGCATTTAACCAATTTTTATCAGAAGTTATTGATGTATTAACAGATTTCCGAATTTCAAAAACAACAGTAATGGTTAATAAAACCAGAAATCACCTCAAGAATGATAAACAATAACAGTTAAAAATATTACTTCCATAAAAAAGAAATAACAAGTTAAACAATACATAATTAGGTTCTTGATATTTTACAGCAATAAAGAAGAAAAAGAACTTCAGCACCAGTAAATGCAGGTGCAAATGAGCACTATAACATATTGAGACTAGGCCAAGAAGATCAGAGAAAGTGATATAGTGATTCTATCACATAGTGAGCACAAAACTAGGTCATTATTCAATCTATGCAAAATTTCCTGTCAATCAATATCCAGACTAGTAGCATCCTCAATTTGGGGTAACCACAGAACTGACAAACAAAAGGTAGCCGTTTCTTGCCTATGCTTATCTGACGTTTGGCCTAAAATGCATATATTTAGCCATTGTTGCCTCACATTTTAGTACTTCTAACTGTCTTTTGAGTATTATTATATTAATTTGTGCTTGATATTATATTTTACTATGTAGGGATAAAGCGGTGTGAAGATGAAAAAATTTGGAGCAAAAATTGAATAAAACGGGAAGAAAACGAAATAACATAAGAAGAAGAGACAAGAAGGGGACAAAGGGGGAGACATAATCATTACATCCAATTATAAGATGGAAATGGAAAGAGCACAATTGAAATGTAAATTGAAGCAGCAGAAGGACGTTCTTCAGCAGCAATGTGCTGCTCACGCGTCGCATGCCCGACGCGGAGCCAAGCAGTCTCTGAATCTTGTTTTCTGATCTTCCGTGTTGCACCCGCGACGCGGGTGTGACACGAGCCCGCTATTTTTTTCCCGGTCCGAGTTGGATTTGGATTTTAAAAGCCCAAGCTTTTTGGTACCCTATAAATACATATCTTACACGGTTTTTACAGAACTTTGGATAACTTGAAACCCTTAGTTCACAACTTTTGACATAGAGAGAGCTTAGAGCCGCCGTGGAGGCCGGAGTTACAGGGTTTTACCTTCTCTTCTCTGTAATACTTATTTTGACGTTTTTATTCGGATGATTTGTTATTTTTCTTCCATGTCTATGTGGAGCTAAACTCTTTAGTTCTAGGGCTTTGACACAAACATGAAAGTTGACGTTTGATTATTGTTTCTATCTATTGATTTTCCTTCTTTGGGTTATTTATTTATTCTTGGTCTTAATTGTTTAATTACTTGATCACTAATTAGACACTATCTGTGGCGTGTGAACTGAACTAGGGATAGGGAATTTGCATGCGTAATAAGAATAAATAGAGCTCGTTCGATTAATCGTTTCGCTAATGAGGATAGGAATATACCCTTTAGCCTTGCTTAGTTGAATACCGAGAAGTAAATGCGTTCTTGTTACCTCTAGCGACCATAGGAACATAGGTGTTATAGTAGCATCTACAGGCTTGTGAGCAACTCGGAAGATACTCATAAAGTTATAATTAACTCGTCAACTAGTAAAATGTTGCTGCACCCGTGTCAGATCCTCCAAGAATGCACTACTTTTGGAGGACCCGACACATACCTGTCGACATTTTCAAAGAGTCTGAGCAACATAGGTTCGATTCCCTTCCGTTCAGTAACTATGTTCAATTAAAAAACTTAAAAAGCTAAAAATGTTCAACAAGGCAGAGATGCTCAGTATTAAACTCTTGAATATTGGGACCTTTGCAGGTTACTGCATTAAAAGACATGTACACACAACTGACACCAGAAAGATATTAGTGTCTATGAAATGAACATCTCCTCTATTCCGAATCAACAATAAAGGCTCTGACATCAAACTCAACAATACAACACCAAAATACTGTCAAAAGTGTCCTAATGTATTCCTAAATATTCCAAATTATCATTTGTATCAGAGAATAGAGAAAACACATTTTAAAACATATATTTTTCCACTCCCTCCCTCAATCTCAATAACAAAGGAAGAGCATTCTATTATGAACATGATCCCGAATTCTTTCTGTTATAATGTCATTCAACATTATAGTTTGAGGCCACAGTCTTTTGATGGTTCTCAGTATCTAAATATCTAAAAGTAACAGTTTAATAAAGCAAATAAATTTGATAAATAAAGTAGCAGCTTCAATAGTTATACCTACTTTCCTAATCCGGTGCGTGTTTTAATTTGAATTTTGCAACCACGTCCTAATGTATATCGTAAATATTCCAACATCTCTTTTGTATTAGAGACCTACAGAAAACACACTTAAAACGTAGAATTTTCCACTCAAAAATCAAACAAAAAAAGTGCATGTTCACTCGGTTCTCAGTAACAAAGGACGAGCATTTTGATTCTAAACATGATGCTGAATTAAAAAAACGTTATAGTTTGGCACCACTGTCTTGTGATGGTTCTCAGTATCTAAAAATAACATAAAGTTCAAATAAATCTGATAAAGAAAGGATCAGCTTGAATAGTTATACCTGCTTTCGTCATCAGGGATATTTTGAACAAGCTGCTCGGTCAAGTCCAGCGCAATCTGGAAATGAACAAAAAAAGAGTAAACTGAGAGATCAAATTATGGACAGAATAGATAGAGAGGAAGAAGAAGGAAATGAACCTGCTTAGCGAGAAGCTCTCTTTGAATGTTACCGTTAGCGAAAAAGGGATCATCTGGACCAAAACGTCGACGTATGGGTCTCCAGAAAGGAAACCCTAATTGGGTTTGCGTTTCTATCTCCATCGCCATTGCTTTTGAATTCTAACCGTTAGCCAACAAGCGGTCATCAAGATCAATATATTCGACACTTTTTATTTTTGTTTTATTTATTTTCAAATGTCCCAATACTTTAAAAAGTTATTATTAATTTAATTTCTCAAGTCTATTCTCGTAAAACCGTGTGATTTAAATTTTTGAAAATAAAATACTTCATCTACTGCAATAGATAAAAATGACAGTGTATATTATTTAAACTCGGATCATATAAAATGGACTGAAATGATCATTTTAGGAGTGGAAAATTGAATGATATGTTTTCTTTTTATTTTTCATTTGTTGAACAAGTCCATTAAACTAGAGTTTGGTTTTTCTTCGGGAACATTCAATAAAAACTAGAGCTTGGTTGAATAAAATGTCCGCATGTTAGGATTTTAATAATTGCTATAAAGTGGATGTATTTTTTTCTCTTTTTTTTTTTTTTTTCTTTTTCTAAATCCATTCAAGAACAATAGTTTAGGTGCAAAATTTTATACTCCTAACATGTATTTTTGACATGGAACCTCGGAAACTCAATTTTAGCCATGCAAAATTAACAGAAGCTAGTCCGAGCACGGCACATGGTCTTAATTTATTTTTTTTGGGGGAAAATGTGCAAATATATCCTTGAACTTTGCGATTTAAAGCAGATATAATCCCGTTATAAAAATGATATAAATATAATATAGCCTCGTTATAAAAGTGGTGTAAATATACCCATGTCATTACAAAATGATGCAAATATAATCTTTTTGCTGAAGGAATTTTTTCTTAAAATCATTTATTTTTTATTTAAAAAAAATACCACGTGGCTTTAAAAAAAAGTCTACCCATTTTTTTAGTAGATATATTTTTCTAAAGCAACATGATAATTTTTTTTCCTAGTGGGTCGAGTTTGGTTGGTTTAAAAAAATGGGCAGATCTTTTTTTTTTAAAGCCATGAAGATATTTTTTAAACGAACTAGACTCAACCCACCAGATTTTTTTTTTTTACCATATGGCATTAGAAAAATATGTCTACTAAAAAAAATGAGTAGACTTTTTTTTAAAGCCACATGACGTTTTTTTTTTTTTAATTAATAGAATAGCTAAATGATTTTTTAAAAAAAAAACCTCGTTAGCGAATTGCAGTATTTGTGTAAGAGCAGGGTATATTTGCACCATTTTGTAACGGTAAATATATATATACACCACTTTTTTAACAGAAGTATATCTACTCTAAATCGCAAAGTTGAGAGGTATATTTGCAGCTTTGACTTTTTTTTATTGAAACAAATTCCAAGAATTGTACGTGAATGTTTGATTAAAAGAGGGAATCGCTACTTTTTTTGGAAGCTTAATTTTATATACTTAGTTGCTTGCATACTCGGACCAAATGTAATTAGTGAAATTAACACAAATAGGCTTGTCATGCCCCGAACTATGGCCTGGGTGTAACATGGTACTCGGGCCTTGCTTGCTTGTGTCCGAGCGAACTTCATGGCTTGCTTGTCAACATGAGCATCAAAACAATATACTCTATATGATGCAATTTAAATGAATCATGAAAATGTAATTGCGGAATAAAGTCTTGAAATTATCTCATAGCATGAAATATCATGAAAACATAATAGTCTGCAAACATGAAAGTACAACTGACTCTGTGAACTAACATCTGTCTATGAAACCTCTAAAACATGTCTGAATACTAACTACCAGGACATGGCCCTGGACTACCATAAACTGAATACTAATGCAGACTCCATGTTGAACCCCGAGAGAAGTGGGGCTCACCAATAAGCTGATAACTGAGGTGATCCTACTGCGTAGGTGTATGCTCCTGAAAATCGGTATCTGCACCGTGAACTGCAGGCCCCCGGCAAAAGGGACGTTAGTACATGGTGAATAGTACTTTTGTCACGACCCAACCCCGTAGGCCGTCACTAGTGCCCGAGCTGGACACTCGTATACCCCTGTTAACTATAATCATCTACAGCTAGCATAACAAGAACTTATATATATATAAAGACAAGACGTTACTTTAAAGCTGTCGCATATATGCATGTCATAACCACCTGTCTCCTGAGGAGTTACAACTTTCAACAGATTATATCGCACATAAGCCGGCAAGGCTGTCATATATAGGGGAACGTCCCAGCTATGCACAAGCCAACAAGGCTACCATAATATACAGTTTCCGCAACAAATATATATATTTACACGAGCCGACAAGGCTGCCACTACGAATGGGTACGCCCCAAACATAAGTCACGTCTACACAATAAAACGACAACCATATGCAGACCCACACATATGTCTACAGACCTCTAAGAGTAACGACAGTATCATATGACGGGACAGGGCCCCGTTGTACCCTGAACAAACACATATATATAACAAAGAGGATCTGCACCACAAAGCTAGGCTCCGGAACAAGGGAGCACTCCAAGATAGCTGAATAGATATCCTATGCTGGCGGATCACCAAAGCGAGCGTCTATACCTGCGGGCATGAATCGCAGCCCCCCGAAGAAGGGGGTTAGTACGGAATATGTACTGAGCATGTAAAGCATGAAATGTAGTAAATAGACTCATACTGAAACAAGGAGTGTAGAAACCAGTACAATAACCAGAAAACCACAAGGCTTACCTTTGAACATAAATCATACGTGTCAACATCATACCCAGATCATTATAGGACTTAATGACATAACTAGCTAATCATCCTGTACATATGCATATATAACGTGTTCCGGCCCTCTAGTGAGGGACTCGGTAAATAAAATCATCATATACATGTACATATAACGTGTCCCGGCCCTCTAGTGAGGGACTCGGTGAATAAATGATCATATGCCATCCTGGCCGCCTGTCGCACCCCATTTTAACCCGGATCGGATTTAGGAGCACAACATATTGGTGATTCCTATTTATTTGTTTTAAGGAGTCGCCACCTAATTGATTTAACGGTGAATTAGGACACCTAAATGTTAACTAAGGCAAAGTTAAAACTAAACCTCAATTAGTAGTCTGCTTAACCAGTGTGATTCTAGGTAAGGGCTCTATATTATCCTAAAGGGAAGGGGTTAGACATCCTTTAGAATCCGTTAACTTACGGTTATCCGACCAAACTTAGGTTAATTAATTGAGAGTAAATATAATGTTTAAAATTTAGAAAATGATTTTAAGATATTGCTAAAGTTTTAAAAAGAAAATAATGTTAGTTACAATAAGATTTACAGAGAATATAATAATTTGTATAAAATGGACTTAAAATGCCATTTTTTAAAATACGATTTATGAATGTTGTTAAGGTTTTAGACGAAAGTATAATAGTGTTGTTTAAAATGTTGCTAAGGCTTTATATGAAAGTAATAATGATGTCGTTTGAAATAATACTTGTAGAAAATATGATGTATTGCATAGAAGCAAATTTCAAATGCCATTTAAAATAAACTTATGAATGTTGATATGATTTTGAATACTAGTGTTGTTTTTGCAATAAAACTTGCAAAAGATAATTTACATATGAGTAGACGAAAATGCGAGTTTATACAGCGTTTTCACAAAATACTTAGAGTAATTCAAATGGTGAGAAGTTCATTGATTTTTAGGAACAAAAATACAAAAAAATAGCTATTGAAAGTTTTCTTTATTCTCTTCATTATTTTTTATTAACTATGCTTAGCTAAAAATATATATATGATTGATTCAAACTTAAAAGAGTTATTAATAAAATATACTTGAGTTCATATTTGAGTATTAATGATGTTTTAAAGTGTCTATAATAGTAAAATATGCTTCCCTTTACTTGAATATGCTATTTAAAAAAAATTAATTGTTCTAATGAAAGATGAATGTTATAAGCGTTATAAATAATTTTAACATAAAATAAATAAGGATGAAACCTATGTAATTAATTATTGGTTTATTACCCATTACTAAGACTAAACCTCTCTAACTTCACTAAGGATCATCTAAATTAACAAAACAAAACGTTAGTCATGCAATACAAATTAAATGCATAAATAATAAAATAGAGGAATAAATCAAATTGAAATGGGTTGAGCCCCTTCTTTGGACTGCTGCAAATCTGTTACTGTTGGGCTTTGGCCCAACTATATTTTAGCCTGCTGCGGCTGTTGCTGCTGTCCGTGCTTATTGGGCTTTGGCCCAGTACTTCTTTTATGTGTTATGGACTGTTGCTACTGCTGTGTGGGCTTAGGCCCAATAATAATAACTCGAGAGGATTTCGTTGGGCTTTAGCCCAACATCGAATGCGGAGGAAGAACGAGTCCCTCAGACTCGTATGTGAGGTTCATGCGAAAAAAAAAACGAAAGAAAAGGATTAGTATATAATCGATGAATAGGGCTAAATATGTAGAATATGAATTCAAAGTAGATCAGTAGATGATACATAATACATATATTTTAGTATACTTCATGTATACACAGGTATATATGACTTCACTGCTTCAACAACATTAGAGCGTTTATATCGTAATAATGCACGCAATTTGCCCAGCTGTGCAGTCGGTAGCTATTCACCCAAGTACATCAGGTTAAAGGACCACAATTTCGGCAAGTTTAACTAAGAATGCATCAGCAGTTCATCCTATCAAGTGTAACAGCAGCTATTTTCATCAAATACGGCACACAAACCTAACAGCAAAGCAGCAGCCACAGACAAACAATCTATGGCAGCAATAAGTAGCAACAGAGTGGCCAAAAATGTTGTCACAGGTGCAGCAAATGTTCATAAGTTCGACGGTAACTCCGAGACATTTGGGATTTGAAAAATCCCCCAAGTCATGCAAAGAGAAGGAGGGGGAAAACAAGCTTGCTATAAGAAAATGCCAACTGGTTTAGATTTAAATTAGGTGAAACTGATGCTTGCACTTGAATAAATGATTGAAATCATCAAACATAATCTATAACTCACAAAATTGAAGCAATCTAGCACAAGAGCAGGGAAATATTCAGCTACGAACCAACAACAATAACTATCAACAATAGAGAGAGTGACCCAAGCATTATATATGTAACTAAATAGAAACAGAGATTGAGACTACATAAAGAAGGGACTTACTCTTATAAGTTATAAGTACATAAGTGACAGTTTCCTTTAGGAGAAATCTCAAACAAAATATGTGCCCAGCCTTTTATCATCCAGAACAGAATTAAGAAAGGTTTGAATTATTGCAACTAATGTCCTCAATGAAAACAGATCAGGTGAGCACACACCACAACTTATCAATCAAAACATGCTTGAACACTTAAACCTTTTGAAATCTTTCCTGGAAACATATTGAGAAGGTATGTTGAGTTTGAGGGAGTACCAAAAGAACTTATTCTATCACAAACTCAAAGCATGATCTCTAAACCAAGGGAAAAGAAAACAATTTTGATAGTTTCTAAAGAAGGGAGTGCTTAGCCTTTGGGACTATTAATAATTTTAGTTTTGGAAGAAGTCACAACTAAGTTAAAGATTTGAACAACAAACTTGGACATGTTCACTAATGGCAGGCATGGTCAGGGAAAACTCATGCTACTTGATCATAACAAAACCAACACCTTATCACATTTCAAATAAACACATAGGTTAAAACTGGTCCAACCCTCTTTATTAGAACTTCAACACACAAGAAAGGTACACTGATTTCAACACATCTTCAAACAACCCCTTCAAACTAGGTATTTTATCATACAAAACTACCAAAGGCATGCTATAATAATCAGAGTAACCAGTTAATTGTTTTGTACATCAACCCTTTCAAATTCTAACATAAGGAAAAGAAATGAATTTTTCCTAAACTTAAGTAAAACCAACACTTTGGATATAGATAATAACCTTTAAGGACCAAGCTGAACTATCACTGTTTTCTTGGGCAAAACAGTAAGGAAAACTGGAAGATCACTAGTTGAACTTATAAACTTAAACAAACTTTAATGGTTGCCTCTGATCATCCAGAACATTCATCAAGGGACCTAGGAGACCAGATATATGGTCTAAAAGAGTACTGATAAACAAACAAAAGGGGAAATAACAAATAGAAAAAAATGAAAACAACCTTATTTTTTTGTATCAAAGCAAACCATGACCCTACTTTCTATAGGAAAATGCGTCAACTAGCATAACTTCAATCATACTAGGAAAAGAGTAACAAATCATTCTAGAAATTAACCTTATCAGAAAGTAGAATAAGCATCTAGTGGTGTATTAAGTTGCTACAGTGGTTCATTCTAATCTGTTTCCAAGAATATATGTCATTCTTTGAGTACACAAACACTTATCAATTTCAACCAAGAATTTGAAAACCAGTTAAGAAACAGGGGACCAACAACAACTCATGTCAAGCTGAATTTTGTTACTCATTGCCATGTCAAACAGGAAAAGGGTAAAGAAAAGAAAAGGAAACCCAAACAGCAATGGCGTGGAGAGTTACGAACTACATGATATCATTCACAAACACTACAGAAACAGAAATAAGGCCATTAAAGACTTCGAAACACAGAGTCCAATAAATGAGCTTAAGGCATTTCATCTTTCAGTAGGATTGAAGAACATTTCTAATGTTAGGACATGAACCATATGAAACTTCAACTGGTAAACTAATCACATTAAATTCAACTTAGGTCAATCAGAAAGCAATAATAAGACTTAGGTAAATAATAAACCCTGAATCATTGCTTATCTAAACCCTCTTGACCTTAAACAAAATTGGACAGGCAGATAAACTAAACCTAAGATGAGATTTATTGATTTAAATTTAGCTAAGGATCATTGCAAATGAACTGGAAACAAAGCATTCATACAGTCAAAGCCATATGACCCACATCTACACTTGAACTTAAAACGATTGGTTCATGACTAATCTCTATTAGCTAAAATTAATTAAAGAAAGCTATACTAAGCTAAGCCAGCAGCTACACCAAACAGTGCAATAAACCTTTTTAACAGGGACAGAATCAGATGATTATAACTAATCTTCATCCATATTATGTGAATAAGCTATAGACATACTAATCACTTGTCGACTAATGCTAATCACTAAATAACCGCACATATCATACCCTAATCAATATTAAAGACGATAATGAAAAGGAGAGTTGTTCACACACTTAAACAAACCAAATTGAATTATCATAAATAGACATGCTTAAACACACAAGCAGACTAATACAGAAACGTATAAACAGGCTTATCTAAATCAACGCTAACACATGATTAATCCCAGGACATACAGGCAAACAGAGATGAATTTAAAGCAACTGGTGAGTCCAAACTTGCATGTAAAGCTGCTACAATCCCAAAACAGAACTAAACATAACTAAACATGTCTAATACAACTAAGATAACTACGAACAAAATCTGAAATACAACTAAGCAAAACAGATCACATAAACAGTTTCAAACATTTCAACAAATACTAAAAATAATTTAAGGGAAGGAAATTTACCTTCTTCGGGTGCAGCGAAATGGGTGCGAAGCCTTCGATATACCTCGAAACACTTCGAAATTCGAACTCCGGTGTGCTCGAATTCGAACGAACACTCGAAGCAAGAAACAGAACCAGATTTGATATTTTGTGCCAAATCGAGAAAAAAAATTGAAAATCAATGTTTTAGGTGGAACTGGAACAATTAAATACTGGTATTTTCAAAGAAAACCTGGCGATTCAAAGACATCGATTCTTGGGGATTTCTACGATTAAGAATCTTTCTTTATAGAGGATTTCAGTGACTAAAAAAACTATGTCTTTGCAAAAGGGATTCCAGTCTCCGAACCTCTTTTTCTCCCCCTCAGAAACTTGTTCTTCTCAGGGGATTTCCGGGTTCCAGAGTTCGTTTTTGCAAGGCGATTTTGGGGGTTCTCCAAACCTGTCCCTTCTAAACGATTCCACCCGACTATTTATAGGTTTTTTGTATGTGTAGAAGAAAGGAAGAGAGGAGTGGGGCAAAGAGAAGTGGGGAGACAGAGGAGCGTGGGGGGACAGAGATGAGTGGAGAGAGGGAGATGAGGCGCGGTAGGGACGAGGAGCGTGGTGGGGTAGCGGTGTGGGGGTCGTCGGCGAGGTGGGGACGAGGAGCGTGGGAGTGGGGTAGCGGATCGGAAAAGAGGGGAGCGGGAGTGGGGTAGCGGATCGGAAAAGAGGGGAGCGGCGGGGGTGAACGAGAAGAGGAGAGAGGCGGAGAGAAAAGAAAAGGAAAAGGAAAGTGAAGGGAAACCCTTTAGGGTTCCCTTATTCTGAAACGGGAATGGGCTGGACCCAGTCCATTTGTGGACTGGGTCAAATTTTGGACCGGTATTAAAAGAATGGGCTAATGAATTAAAACCTGGACTGGTCTAAAAATTGGGATCAAAATATGGGCTAGTCAAAAACATTTATGAGTTGATTGGACTTTGATTCGGGGTCCGATAAATCAGAAATACGGACTGAGTGCACGAAATAACTTGTGTTAAAATATTGCTCAATATGAGATTATGCTCATTAATGCTCAGATAAAAAATGGCGTTGTAATAGCCGTGCAATAATATTTCGAAAATCCACAGTAAAATAAATACTATTATTTAATTATGCAAAGATAAATGCGATGTGTGTGCGTAAGCTGGTAAAATGTCGAAATGATAAAAAAATTGTGAATTATAGTACTAATAATAATAATAATAATAATAATAATAATAATAATAATAATAATAATAATAATAATGATGATGATGATAGTAATCGTAATAGAATAATGAAGTGCCGGTATTGATAAGAGGCTAATAATTTAGTAAAAAATAAATATATATATTTTTTAATTTTCTAAAAATATTAGAAGCGTAAATAGGTATTTTGGAGGAGAGGCGGGACAAAATTGGGTGTCAACACCGCCATCCCCATATCATCATGTCATCATATCATCATATACATATATATATATATATAACGTGTCCCGGCCCTCTAGTGAGGGACTCGGTGAATAATGCAGTGGATCTGCGCACGAAAACATGTCCTGGCCCGGGACTCAGTGAAGGATGTAACGGTAAGCACGAGCAGAGTGATTAGCAACCATATACATACAAACCATCTTTTGAGACTCAATAGATGTCACGCCCCGAACCATGGCCTGGGAGTAACACGGCACTCGGGCCTTGCTTGCATGTGTCCGAGCGAACCTCATGGCTAGCTTGTCAACATGGGTATCAAAACAACATAATCTATATGATGCAATTTAAATGAATCAAGAAAATGTAATTTGCGGAATAAAGTCTTGAAATTTTCTCATAGCATGAAATATCATGAAAACATAATAGTCTGCAAACATGAAAGCACAACTGACTCTGTGAACTAACATCTGTCTATGAAACCTCTAAAACATGTCTGAATACTAACTATCAGGACATGGCCCTGGACTACCATAAACTGAATACTAATGCAGACTCCATTTTGAACCCCGAGAGGAGTGGGGCTCATCAATAAGCTGATAACTGAAGTGATCCTATTGCGTAGGTGTATGTTCCTGAAAACCGGTATCTGCACCGTGAAGTGCAGGCCCCGGGCAAAAGGGACGTTAGTACATGGTGAATAGTACTAGTATGTAAAACCTGCTGAAATGAAGAACATGGCACAGTATAGGTATAGGACATGAACTGAAACTGAATATAACTTGAACATGAGCATGAGACGTGAGTAAAGTCTGAAAACAGTAAATCAATGGAAATACATGTATGTAAAACTGCTTGTAACGTGGGGGATGCTATAGTATAACCGACAACATGGTCTGGTACTTGCGTCCTACCAGCAGAACACTCACAACCTTGCCAGGGATATGAGATTTAAGTAATAATAAGCATGTAAGGATCCAAACTGCATAATGAAGATGTTGCCTCCTTGCTGACAACCCTTATCCTACGGTGGCAACGTAGTTTCAGGCTATCTGAGCCTTCTCGGTTAACTAAGCAATTCCCAAAAACATGAACATGATATAGTTGGCTAAGAAGCCCATGATTTTCGTGAAATAACTTGTAAATAACTTGTAATCATGATTTCATGAAATAACTTGTAAACATGGTTTCATGAAATATCTTGTAATATGGTTTCATGAGATAACTTGTCATAGTTTTGCAAACATGTTCTTGATTCATGAGTAATAACAATAGTTCATAATTATATATATATATAATTGACTTGAAAACATGCTTGTAACTTGCTACATAAAATCATAAAGTTTCATATAAACATAATGAGAATACATGAGGAAGAATTCATGATTCGTGGATTAAGCTAGGGTTCCTAATAACCGTAATGGAATATTAGGAATACAATAACGAATATAGATACAAAATTCATGTACATAAATACATAAATACGGGCTACCAATATGTTGGGTTTAATGCCCTAGGGTTTGAACTTCATGGATATCAAGAAACGGAGCATGGGGAAGAACGTAGAGATTCGCACATGTGGATGGAAGTTCTACATACCATAATTGCTCCAAAACTTGAATTAAAGACTTGAATTTTGGAGAAGATTTCCTAAATCTTGATTCTTGAATCTTGAGATGGGTTTTTTTGAAAAACCCTAGATTAGGAAGAATGGTTTCTTGTTTAGATTACAAGGATATGTATTAGAATTGAGTTGGAATAATTAGAGTGGGCTTACCTCAGTGTTCTTGATGATGAAGGAGAGTAG
Source organism: Lycium barbarum (assembly GCF_019175385.1). NCBI lineage: Eukaryota > Viridiplantae > Streptophyta > Magnoliopsida > Solanales > Solanaceae > Lycium > Lycium barbarum. The sequence continues at coordinate 105,766,935 of NC_083348.1, forward strand.
GAGGTCATTCTAGGGTTTGAGGGAATGAAAAATAATGACTTGAACTGGTATGGACGAATATATACTGTCCTGTGAAATTGCAGTTTACGTCCAGCACAGTGCTGGCCGTATTTCAGTTTACGGGTCGTAAACTGAAATACGGTCCGTATTTTGCAATACGGACTACACTGCGTCTCTTCAGTAAAATGGTCATAACTCTTTGCATAGATGTCTGTTTGACCCCCCATAATATACCGTTGGAAAGGTATTTCAAGCTCTACAACTTTCATCAAGGAAGTTTTCCCAAATTTCAAATATGTTTTGAAATACGGGCCGTAAATCAAAATACGGTCCGTATTTAACCATGTGACACCAAAATGCCAAATTCCAGAATGTTCAGAAATTCTTAGTTGCAGTTTACGATCGCTGTTCATGGGCGTAAACTGAAATACGGTCATTGTTCATGGGCATAACCCGAAATACGGTCATTGTTCATGGGTATAAACTGCCATCTTACAACTGAACAGAGAAATTCTAACTCTCACATTCTTTATCTGATTTTGTAAGTCTAGGATCATGATCAAAGTTTAAGTTAAAGGTACGGGGTGTTACAACAGATAAGTAAACTAACCAGCTCTCAAGTATCAGGATAACAATCATATTAAGTTCTTTTTAAATGTCGTTACAAACTATAACAAGGAACGTTTCAGGGATCATATACATGTATCAAATTAACATGAGTTAGCTTATGAAAGTCAAGGACACCTCTAATTATGGAATTCTTTAAGAATAGAAACTCTTATACATCATATATTAGTCAATCATATAATAGACTCGAGACAATAGCTCGACTATCCTGAAAGTTCTAACATCAAGAACGAATAAAAATCATGAGTCGTGCTTGGAACTAGTGAGTAGAATTACCCCAAGGCTCATATCATGTCTTACTTATATCTAGGACATGCCAAAAGAAAGAAGGGATAGGCTTTACATACCTGTTGGCGGCTATTCGTAACCCGTTCGTCTCGTCGCTCTTTTAGCCTATTTAATATAAGAATAACGTTATCATTAGTGACTATATTTTTCTAGTTCACAATCTATAGCCCATTTCTTATAGAACCTATATTTCAGTTTATATATTCTCGTTTAGGGTTTTCTATTAGTTAAGGACTTAATGAAAATCAGGCAGCACTTCCCCTATATATTCACCTATCCCGAAATTCCAATTGCCCTCCTGTTGACACAGAAATACCAACAATAACAATACATATAATAAATTCTCCCAATTCAGCCCATAAACATTCTAACAACCCAACAATTTTCCTTAATTCATTTCAACCCACAATTTCCTATAACATCGATTTCAGGCACTTTCTTAATTCCAATTTTGTCCAATCTAATTTTAATATTTCCGTTACAACTCCATTAACATAATTACACTATAAAATACGAAAATCTTACCAAATTTTTCTCGGAGGAATTTCTACTCTTAATTGCTCCAATTTCGCAATTTCTTCTTCCCCGATTCAACATCCAATGTTGCTATCATCTCCTCGAACTTGTATTTCACTTGGAATTTAATTTAAGCAAATCAAAAACCTTCCCTTCTTTTTATAACAGGCTGCCATGGCTGAAAAGAAGCCATGGCCGAACCACCCCTACATGTACAATCTTGGACATATTTCCTTTTGTTGCCTTTTCACGAAAATGAAATGAGAGAAAAGAAAATGTTGATCCTAGTCATGCCTTTCTTTCTATATGTCATCCACAAAGTGGACACGTGTCCCTTGCCATGACATGTGTCCATCTTTGTTGTTGGCCAATCAACGCTTGCCACGTGTTGTGGGGGGGGGCACTTTCAATAATTAAATTAATTAATCACTAATCCCTACTTAATAATCCAATCACAATTTACTAATTCTTAATCTCTAATAATAATATTTTTATCCTAAATAAAATTTATAAATAATTTATGTGATAATTAAACTAGGGAATTAATTGTTCCTATATTTTTTTTTTGCGTCCGAAAAATAATTCCATCTTTAACTTGATTTAATTTTTCTTGCGGATATTTCGACGTGGAAAATATACGGGGTATAACAACTAGTATGTAAAACCTGCCGAAATGAAGAACATGGCACAACATAGGTATAGGACATGAACTGAAACTGAATATAACTTGAACATGAGCATGAGACGTGAGTAAAGTCTGAAAACAGTAAATCAATGGAAATACATGTATATAAAACTACTTGTAACGTGGGGAATGCTATAGTATAACCGACAACATGATCTGCTACTTGCGTCCTACCAGCAGAACACTAACACCTTTCCGGGGATATGAGATTTAAGTAATAATAAGCATGTAAGGATCCAAACTGCATAATGAAGGTGTTGTCTCCTTGCTGACAACCCTTATCCTACGGTGGATACGTAGTTTCAGGCTTTCTGAGCCTTCTCAGTTAACTAAGCAAATCCCAAAAATATGAACATGATATAGTTGGCTAAGAAGCCCATAATTTTCGTGAAATAACTTGTAATCATGATTTCACGAAATAACTTGTAACATGGTTTCATGAAATATCTTGTAATATGGTTTCTTGAGATGAGTTGTCAAAGTCTTGCAAACATGTTCTTGATTCATGAGTAATAACAATAGTTCGTAATTATATATATAATTGACTTGAAAACATGCTTGTAACTTGCTAGATAAAATCATAAAGTTTCATATAAACATAATGAGAACACATGAGGAAGAATTCATGATTCATGGATTAAGCTAGGGTTCCTAATAACCGTAATGGAAGATTAGGAATACAATAACGAATATAAATACAAAATTCATGTATATAAATACATAAATACGGCTACCAATATGTTGGGTTTAATGCCCTAGGATTTGAACTTCATGGATATCAAAAAACGGAGCATGGGGAAGAACGTAGAGATTCCCACGTGTGGATGGAAGTTCTACATACCTTAATTGCTCCAAAACTTGAATTAAAGACTTGAGTTTTGGAGAAGATTTCCTAAATCTTGATTCTTGAACCTTGAGATGGGTTTTCTTGAAAACCCTAGATTAGGAACAATAATTTCTTGCTTAGATTATTAGAATATATGTTAGAATTGAGTTGGAAGGGTTTGGATTGACTTACCTTGATGTTTTGGATTGTTGCTAGGGCTTGGAATTGTGAATAATGAAATAAAAGAACTCAAGGCTTGAATTTATACAAAAGTGAGGCGGAAGTTATATGGACGTATTATACGGTCCGTATAAAGTTATACGGTCCATATAATATGACCATATTTCATCATGGCTGAACAGAACGTCGATTTGGAGCGTCATGAAGTACGGACGACCTATACGGTCCCGTATAAAATTATATGGGCCGTATAAGTAGTTCGTATAACATGACCAGTGAACGGACTGCTCTGTACTCCTTCAGTAAAATGGCCATAACCTTTTGTACAGATGTCCCCTTGACCCTCATAATATACCGTCGGAAAGGTATTTCAAAGGGCTACAACTTTCATTCAGGAAGTTTTCCCAAATTAAAAATTAATAAAGGGGTTATGGTCGTAGAAAGTAAGACCTTCTACAAACTCACTTGTAAACATGCCCCGTAGAGTGGCTTCCAACTTTGCTTTGCCCAAAGACATTTCTTATGACTTGATTAGTTTTCAAAACACTTCCTATAACCCTCATATTGGTTCCATTATATTATCATCTTATGAGTCAAACCTTCGCCCGATGCTACGAGGTGTTACAAGGCTTGTTTGTGCTATTTGTATGGCCAATTTGCACGATTGTCCTTATTCGGGGGTGGTCTTTAATTTTTTTTCCTTTCGCTAAAACTCCTTAATTTCAGGTTCAAAATCCTGCTCAGTCAATTTTTTTTTTTTAAAAAACACAAGATAGAGTTTGGATTTGTAAGACAGAATTTCAAAACTCTACGTTAAGTAGAGTTTGCAATCAAACTCTACTTGATCAGGCAGAGTTTTGCTTTCAGGCATAAGTCAAACCTCTACCTTAAAGGTAGAGTTTTGCATTAAGGCAATTTTTTTTTACTCTGTTGAAATTTTGTAAAACTCTGCCTTAAGGCCTAACTTTTGCCCGAATTGACCTAATTTTGCGACGAACTCTGCCTTGCGTTTTTTTTTTTATTGAGCCGGGTACGAACCCTAAACCTCATGGTGTTAGGCGAAGGGAAAAATTAAACACCAGCAATTTGAGGGGCAAAAATTAAAGACCAATGCGTTGGAAGGGCAATCCGCACAAAAAAAATGTATTTGTATTTCCTGGACTATTGCTAAATACAAATTTAGAAATGTCCAACTCACTAGATATAAATGGAGAGGTAAAGCACCATGTTCCCTTTTCCATAATTTCTCTTTATGGATATTAATATACGGATTGGGATGTGCCTGAACCTTTCTGCGATGATAAAATTACAATAATAATACTAAAACTGTGTTTTTATGTTATGCATACTAATTAGACAATCCATGAAGACCTAGAGGTTCGAGCGTCATAAAAACCTGTTATTTGAAGTAATTGAGTTGGATTTGGCAAGAGGTCAAAAGGAGATGCACCTAAGTAGCCATAAATTGAAATAATCACATATTCACCTAACAAGCCAACAAATCCAAGTTGAAAGATATAGCATCACATTTCACGAGACTCAAATAATAATCGTATATCACGACTAACATCTTTTCACTGTTAGCGCCGTTTAACTTTGTTATAGCAAGTTCCTATCATGTTTTCAGTTTAGGAGTTACATGTAGGGTGTGTTTGGTATGGAGGAAGGAAATGTTTCTCAATTTCCTATGTTTGGTTTATCAAAATACTTTGGAAAATGATTTTTCTAGGAAAATAAGTTCCTTAAAAATCATAAAATTGACTTCCGTAGTATGTGTAGCGAAAACAAGTTTCATAAGTGGTATTCCAAACTCATCGTCTCCTACCCACCCCAACCTCCTACCTTTGACGACCCTACCCGCCACCCACATACTCCCTCCATTCCAATATAATTGAATTTTGGGATGTGACACACCACTTAAGAAAGATATTTAATTGCATTAATCAAATGACCATTTGACTAAATTATCCTACGTCTTTTCCCAATTTTTTCTTAAAGGTTAAAATAATGAGTATTGGGATTTGGAAAAACTATTAAAAAGAAGGGTAACTTTGGAATTTTTTAATTAATACCCTCTTGAACTTTGAAAAATTCACTTATTTTGGACCAAAGAAAAAGTCTCATAGTTAATAACCTTTTGAACTTTGAAAAAATAATTTATTTTGAAACAGAGGAAGTAGTATTTTCCATGATGTATATAAATGTTTTGGGACAATATTCTTTTACTTACTTATAAAATAAAAGAAAATTACTTATTTCCCAAGATAATATTTTCTATGTTCCTTGGTATCAAATACTTACACCCAAATTGAAGTTTAATTTTGTCGGTAATTATATGCTGTCAATGCACATAACATGAACTCATAAAAATACAGCAACGTCCGCAAGCAAGCTGCATTCCAGTTGGGTTCTCAAAATTTGGTCAATAGATACAAACTTCCCCAGTTTCCTTTACCACTCCGTCTTTTAAATATTATTGTAGTCGTTATTGCAACGGGAGGATAAACTAATAGCTCCACATTTGTCTTTTACGCTACATAAGGGTAAAACAATTTTTATTTGGAAAGTAAAAGCCATTTACTTGAAACAGTGTCTAAAGTTTTGACCTGAAGCAAAAAACTTACCAGCTGCAGATGCACATCACATTTAGGCTCCTGATATTATCATTATCATGTTTTAACCTAGAGTTTAATTAAATGAGACCATCAATGGCTTGAGATTCGATAAATTGTATGATTCTGCACGCTGATCTACTGAAAATGCCTAGACAATTTAATTGCGTGTGCATTTAGGAGAAGAAAAATATATGTATCTAGCGTGATACTTTATCTCAGACAATTGCCTTTTTCCAAGTATGGATCGTTTTGATTATTGTAATAAGATTAGTTAAGGTGTCATTTTCTGGAAGTGTCAATAACTTGCTAGGTGGGAGTAGATCAAATTGCAACTAGAAGAAACTACCCTCAATCATCGAATATCATCAAACAACAGCGTTGAAGATTTGCCAATAGGAATATATATATTTAAACACACAGTCTTAACACGCAAACACGTACACATTAGCAGAAATATTCAACTACAAATTCTAAAAATGCTCCAACTTTATGAACTGGAATTTTATTTGATAGTTGAAATTTACTTTTCCCTCAGCCGTCAGATCTGACTAGACGCATTCTTCTGTGTCTTTGATCATGCGCAAATTCTTTACATTTTCCATCAGAAGGACACAAGTTTAGTATAAGTGAGAAGAACTTGAATTAACCTCTTATACTTAGAGACTGAGGTAACATATATGAAGTATGAATATGGAAATAGTCACGTGGAAGTACTTAATTGGGTGAGCTGCTATATAATAAACGGAGCACCACCCACACACTTATCAAACCAAAAAAAAGTTTACTCACTGCTAAGTGTTTACACCAAACTACATTAGTTTACTATTATATACTCGTATAAAAGACAGATGTAATGTGTTAATTGGCTCGGTATAAACACAGAATATGTTTAAAAAATTTCCCTGATCCAATTATATATGACAGCTATAATGTTAGACCTTTGGGACTTGGAACAAGTATATATAACGACTTGTAACAAATCAGTGATACAAGAATCAGCCCACGTCTAACTTCCTCATTACTTTTCTTCAACTAGTATACATGTATATGCTTGTTCTGCTTCTACCAGCCATTGGATAGTAGAGAAGGGAAAGTAAAACAGAAAAAGAGGGTCAATTTTTTTCATCAAGAAAATAAAAAATGGGTCGATTGAGGGGCTTGTGTGTGTTGACTATGGCCATCATAGTAATTCTCAGTGGAGCTCAAGGGCAACTAGTAGAGAACTTCTACGGTTTTACTTGTCCAAATGTGGAATTCATAGTTCAGCAGGCCGTGTCTACAAAGTTCAGCCAGACTTTTGTAACTATTCCAGCAACTCTGCGTCTCTTTTTCCATGATTGCTTTGTTGAGGTAACATCCTAATTAATCTTCTGCTACAATTTGGTTAAGGATGTTTTTCATGCAGTGTAACTTCTTTCTAGAATTGAGTTGTTGGTGGCATGTCAGTCATGTTGCAGTTTCCCATGTTAGTTCTTTGAATTTTGGTAGAAGTTTCAGTCTTTAGGAACAAGCAAGAAAAAAGTTTTGTAACACACAAGAGATCAAGAGACTTATTCTATACTTTGAATAGTTCCAACCACCAACATTCAGTGTCCTGTTTGGTGGGAAGCGAAAAATTATCTTCTATCAGAGGAGAAGTTTTGCAGGATCCTAGGTTTAAGGAAGTCGAAGTATAATAGTAGTAAAAATGATGCTTGGTTTTCTGTAAATGAGATAATTATGAACCAAACTACAAAGGGCTAAAAATAACAAACATGAGCCGGAGAGTGACATTAAACACCCTTTTCGCTACATATGAAATATTGACATTCTTCATCTTCAATTGTTAATTTCTTGTCTTTGGATGATGATATGGAGCTCATTAAGGTGGTTTTTATCTTTCAAGATAAGAAGATTGGGAAGTTAGAAACATATTTCAGTATGCTAACAGATTTTAGAAGTCCACTAGAGTTTCAAGTGATCAATATTTCCAAGATATTGACCTTTCTTTTGCATAATTTCTCAGGGATGTGATGCCTCTGTTATGATAGCTTCACCAAATGGAGATGCGGAAAAAGATTCCTCAGATAATATTTCACTTGCAGGAGATGGCTTTGACACTGTGGTAAAGGCAAAAGAAGCAGTAGAGGCTATGTGCCCTGGAGTAGTGTCATGTGCAGATATCGTAGCGATCGCTGCCAGAGACGTTGTAGTGCTGGTAATTTTTTGTTTCTTCATTTACTATAAGATGTAAACTGCCACTTGACTAGTTCATTTTTCTCTGGTGAAAATATTCAGGCTGGAGGCCCTTCATACAATGTAGAATTGGGACGCCGTGATGGACTAATCTCCAAGGCATCTCGGGTTGCTGGAAATTTGCCAGAACCACACTTCAATCTCAATCAGTTGAATACTATGTTTGCCAAACACAATCTCAGCCAGTTTGATATGATAGCACTTTCAGGGGCACACACACTTGGCTTCTCTCATTGTGACCGTTTTGCAAACCGTCTCTACTCATTTACCCCATCCAACACCGTTGACCCTTCTTTGGATCAAGAATATGCTAAACAACTTATGCAAATGTGCCCTCAAAATGTAGATCCTTCCATTGCTATAAACATGGACCCTGTGACTCCCCGAACCTTTGACAATGAGTATTACAAGAATCTGGTTGGAGGAAAAGGTTTGTTCACCTCAGATCAAGTGCTTTTCACTGATAAAGCGTCTCAAGGCACTGTTAGTGACTTTGCTAATAATGTTTTTGACTTTAATGGAGCTTTTGTCACTGCAATGAGAAAACTCGGAAGGGTTGGTGTCAAAACTGGTAACCAAGGTGAAATAAGACTGGACTGCACCAGGTTCAACTCATGAGGTCCAAGTTCTGCCTTCAACAAAAGGCAAAAAAATGCTACTATGTAAATCCATGTTAGAAGTCTGAAGAGTGCAAATAATTTGTTTTTTGCAGTATTTGATGTAATTGGCTAAATAAATCACATGTATAAGGTCTAGAGATTGGATTTCTTTTGAATTTTTGCGATCATTCTTATCTGGACACTTACATGAATCCGATCTTTGTGTTACTGTATTCAGTCTTGACTTGCATGGCTGCACCTGATGGCTGGTGCAATAATTTGCATCATCAACAAGCATGAACTTAGTCAATTTTATGCATGTTAATCTGCTTGTGTTTTCTGGTCCTATATCATTAGATGTCACTATTTATGATCTTCTTCTGAACATAGCAAGCGATCAATGTCATTGGACTAGAACCTCTGCATTGTGCAGTGTAAGCCTTTTACAATTTAAAAAGAAAGAAGAATGAAGATCTCAATCAATAAATGAAATGGTTGACAACCAAAATGTAACAATTTCAAGTTTGAATGCCAATTCAAATATACACCAATTAACAATTTCAATACAAACATTTATCTCACATTGCGAGGAACAACCTCTAACAGCAAAAAAAGGGCAGTTTTGCCATCTCAGTGAAATGCTCTTGGATCCATAAGCTGGTTGAGAGTATCTGTGCAAGCTACTCAAATTTCTATCCAAGCTTTCACGTGACGGATAAATTATGTACGAGATTTTCCATAAAGATTAGTGTATACAGTCTTTGTTCGATAAACCAGAATCATGCTTAGAAAAGAAGCAACGATGCAGAGTCCACAAAGTATTAAGGAAGTCCAGAAGAAGCATATGGCACCTTCACACTTTAAAGGTTCATCCAAAGCTAGAAAACTTGACAAAAAAGATGCCCCATTCCATTGGCTGGGATGACGCTCATGAGCTTGCTTTGCAGCTTCACTGTCATATATAGTACTAGCAATAACACCTGAGAATACTAATGAACCAGCAGGGTTCGCAATAGTGAGGAAATTGTACAAAGCCCCAAAGTTCTTTAAGCCAAACAATTCAGAAGCAGCAGCTGGCACAATCGCCCAATGGGCCCCATAACCGAGCCCGACCAGAAGAGTACCGATGTACATATCCCCTGGCCAGCCCATGGCAAAGTAGAAATGCCCGATAGCCATTACAACTTGGGCAACAGCCATCGCTGCATGTCTTGGGTAGGCATAATCCCTGTTTGTCAATTAGGACAAGCTTTCATGAGAAAAATGTTTGTTAAGTTCAGTTAATATTGTCAATATGTAAGAAGTGAATGTTATGTACTGACCTCACAATTATTTCAGAAAAGTATCCACCTCCAACACGACCAAGGAAGTTCCATATGCTGATCATGGAAACAAATACATGTGTGTTATCATATCCTAAAGATTGGCTCATCTGGCCCAAGTTATCAATCACGGTTAAACCAGATCCAGAACCAAAAAGTAGTGAGAAAAATATAATCCAAAAGTCTGCCTTCATCAAAGCCTGCGTTAGGGTAAAGTCCTCCCCTCTATGGGGAACCCGTCTTCTTTTGATCCTCACTGCTCCTTCTGCAGCTGCTTGGGCTAGTTTTGATTGCAGTTGGGCAATTCTTTTTTGCCTTTCTAATGCTGGAAGCAAGTCTACTTCCTTAGGCTTCTCATCTTCAACCTCACTAAATATAATCTCCTGATCATTGTTGCGTTCAGATGTTCCAGGACCTTGTTTTTTTGACTCAGATAGAAGAGCCTCTTCTGATGGTACTTTAGATTCTTGAGAGAAAGTCAATGAGATGGGAATCACCACAGGAATAATCAATAGAACGAACAAAATTCCTGTGAAGATTGTAGTGACGGTGTGGCTAACATCAATGAGGTCTTGAACAAGCATGACGCCCATCAGGTAAGCAGCCAAAATGAGGCAAATGCTGTAAATTAATGAAAAACTGAATCCATCAGAAGGTCTGATTTGTCTGTGGCCACCAACAGGCCTGACTATAAACATGAGGGCAATAGCCACCATTGTAGGTCCCACGGCAATCATAAATATAAGCGAAGCATGATCCGGAGAATGGATCAGTGCATATATTTGAGTCATAATTGCACCACCCAAACCAGCAAATCCCTTAAGTATTCCCACCACAGGGCCACGGCTTTTAGGGAAATTTTGCACACCTGAGACAAGTGCTGCTGTATTAAAGTAGGTTTCTCCATTTGTGCCTATAAATATAAGAATGCACATCTGCAGAGAAATAGCTGAAATAAGTCAATTCTTAGACAAAACTAGAAGTACACACCAACGTAGTGATCCAGAAACCACATACAAGTTACGCAAATATGCCATGGATAAGGCCCAAATCATAATAACGGTCACTAGGAAATTGGTAAAACTTGGGTTTCACGCTGACAAACTCATGAAGAGAAGGAAAGTTGACAATGATTCGGTTCACAAGTAAAATCCATTGACTTTCAGCCTTAATGCAAGTGGAAACTTTATTTATACTTGAAGATCTTCAAACTAGAAATGTCAGACCAGAACAACATCAGATCCATGAAGCATATGTAGATAGAGCAACAAGTTCTTCATGCCTATACCTGAGTTCAAGGCTTTCTCGAAAGGCATGAAAATCAAGAAAAAGCAACTCGAACACGTAATTGTAAATTGATGACTGTAGCTAATCCATTGATCAAATTGCGAAATTCAGAAGCACCACGACCAAACTTGACATAAAATTTTGATACTCAAAAAGCAAATTTGTAATTCAGAAAGACATAAATGAGATATCAAGAGGCTTGTAAACCCCTGAATCCTAAATGTTATAGCTTGTTTGGCCAAGCTTCTAAGAAGGCAAAAGTGCTTAATTTAGGGAGTTGAGGTGTTTGGCCAAGCTTTTACGAATGAAATAAGTGTTTTTGAATAGCAGCAAAAGCTGTTTTTCAGAAACAAAAAATGTATCTTTTCCCAGAAGCATTTTTTGGAACCTGACCAAGCATAAATTACTGCTCTAATATCGGCAAAAGTGATTTTGAAATTAATTAGTCAACCACAAACTGTTGCTCTTCAAAAAAGCCTTTCTAACAACACTTCTTACAAAAAACACTTCTCAAAATAAACGTTTTTAGAAGCTTGTTTAGGTTCGTCAATAACTTCATGTCCTGCTTGGCCTAAAAATGCTGAGACTGGCATCAGAAACAGGTAGGAATTCACTACCACTAGCCGATCCAATATCAAAACAAAGTGTTTTGCAAAATCAAATGGATAGCTAAGGACAGTAGTAGACCCTTTTCCATGACAAAGTATAAAGAAAGAAACTTGAAAGCTTTGAAATCAGCAATTAAACAAATTGACTAATAAGAGATGGTGAAAAGATTACTCACAATCCATAAAGGGAGAATAGGAGATCGACCAGTAACAATGAGCCAAACCCAGCCATAACCAATAAAGTTCTGAATAGCACCTACAAGAAGTGCAGCCCATAAAGGCAATATTTCAGACAAAGTGCCAGCCAGAAATCCAACACTATCACCCAAGTCCTTAGCCACACCCAATCTTGCAATTTGCCTTTGATTATAATTCAAATTACTCTTAATGATTGGAGAAATGCTACCAAATAAATATCCAATGCCAGCAAAACTCTGAATCCACATTGCAGCTACGAATACAAGCCATCTATTATTAAAAAATAAACCGAATTTCTCTTTCAAACGAACCATTGTAAAGAGTGCCTAAAGAATTTCAGATTATCTCTGAGTTTGGTTCCAAATCTTTCTTGGGGAAGTCAAAGGACCTGCGTATGTTTCACTTTTTCTATTGTAAAAAAATGATGAAGAACAAGCACCAAGGTCGGAGAAAAAAAAAAAGATATGTTTTGATTTAATGATGGTCTGTTTTGTGCATAATGGTGATATTAAATAATCAGAAAAGACCAAGTTGAGCAAAAGAGAAATGTCGCCCATAAAATATTTCAAAAAATGGCACCGAAGATAATATTGAAACGTCACACATTTTTATCATTTATGTGATTCGTATTTGACCTTTCAAATATACTGAAGCTGCTTTTAACACTGTATATTTTGTTGGAGAAGAAACAAAACAGAGAGCACTATTGCATACGCAAGACTAGTAATGACGGCGCGGTGGATTTGTGTGTTACAGTACTCTGCCATTAACTCATTCAAGGTTTATTTATTTTGAAGCATTGTTTATTTGCTTAATTTTGATTTAAGCAATGCAAATATACTGCAAAGGAGTAATTTTACGAAAGGTAACTCAACTTTATTTATTGCACCAAAATTGCTAAATTATTTTTTATGACATAAATACCACTCAACTTTGATCAAGTATTATAAAGAGTCACTCAAAAATGTTCAACTGGCATTGCATATAACTTAAATAGTTAAATCATCCGACCAATTTTTTTAATCCATAGAAAGAAAGACGTTTCCTTAAATGAATAACGGGATTTTTCTGCTTTAAGCTCTAAATTCCAGTAGTATTAGATTTATTACTTCACCTCTACTACGGATTCAAAACGTGGGACGTGGCAAAGAGACAAACAAATCTTATGATGAACTTTTATGTGGCTTGTTCTGCCTCAGAGGCAAATAGTTAGATGTATTGTTTGCCGTTTAGGGTCATGTTTATTTAGAAGATATTGGAATTGGAGAAGATACATGGCATTACTGCCGCCTCCACGATTTTCATGTTCTAATTAGTAGGACATGTACTATTAATGTAATAGTTGAATTTTGTTGTTTATCAAAGAAAACGAGGTTAGGTGGATCCAACGCATCTTTTTCATTATAGATTACAAAAAATGGAGGGTATGAAAGTAATTGGAAGAAGGACAATATTAGTTATCTTTAATCACGTGCAGCCGACAGGCGCTAGAGAAATTAGAGGAACAAACGCTTTATTTGGATTCGAGGCCAATAATTGCTCGTGAGATTCATGATTAGCCACACTATCCACTTGGATCCAAGCTGTCCCACGCACAGCTTGGTTTCCTTAATTAAAGTTTATTTTTCTAAATGTTACATTTAATTATCTGGAGGACATAGACATACTTTCCGAACGATTTACATTTTTTAAAATTAACCGTATGTATAAAAAAACGTAGATCCATCTCGAATATGTCACTTCAGATAACAACGAGCTTGTAATATGTCACTTCAGATAACAACGAGCGTTATTTGTTGTTTTGTAATCACACAACAAAAGTGTTTCTAAACGTGTCAAGCCTTCTTTGTTTATTTAATTATGTTTCTCCTTTATTATTTGTCAAACGACTAGCATCAAACTTAATTTAATAATTTCAGGAGAAAATCAGACATTAATCTGATGGCAAGTCTTAGTACTCCGTCAAACTATTATTATCTTGAAAAATCTACCTATACACAAATTCACAAATGTCATTGTTGAAAACGTGGAATTCGGGGAACTTATAATACAAATTCTTCACGGCTTCACTTAGTTTCATTTCACAAGTTACATTGTCAATCATTCAACCTTAAAAAATGAGATAGAGTTTTGAGTCTTTTGACTTAAACCTGTTAACCGGTTTGAACCGGACCGGACCGGTAACCGGTTAACAAACCGGCCGGTTTTCGATTTAAAAACCGGAACCGGCCACCGGTTCCGGTTTACCGGTTAAATAACTGAAATCGGTTCCGATTTACCGGTTAAATAACTGAAACCGGTCCGGTTCAAAAGTGTCCAAAACCTCTTTTTTTGTTTTGTTTTTTGTATAGTATATATATATATATATATTATAGTATCTATTAGTATATTGTAGGTATATTTACATATGTTATATAAGTTTATAAGTAAAGTTTATATATTTATTGACTAACAGCAATACAGCATATACGTATATATATATATATATATATATTAAGTTATATGCTTAAGTTATACTACATATACCTAAAATATACTAAGAATATACTTATATATATATATATCAATATACTTAGGTTATATAACTTATATATATATATATGTTTAAGTTATATGTATATTATATTGACTTATAACTTATATATATATATATATATATATATATATATATATATATATATATATATATATATATATATATGTTTAAGTTATATGTATACTATATATACTTATATATTATAACTTAAGTTATTTATAGCTTATTTTTTTTCTAAGTTTATAAATTCGTATTTTATAAATTAAGTATATTTATATTATAAGTATATTCTTAGTATATTTTAGTTATTTTTCAAGTATATAACTTTCTAGTTTTTAATTTAAGTAGATGTATATTATAAGTATATTCTTAGTATATTTTAGGTATATTCCTAACTTAATATAAGTAAAAATATGAACACAAGTAAATAGAAGAAAGCTCAATGAGCCATATATTTTATTCATTCTTGGATAACATTTATTTGCAAGTTGTAGTTTTTTTTAACTTGCAAATATTGCATGAGTTACAAAGAAACAGTAGAATAATAAAATCACCAATTGTCAATCATTTGGTTAATTTTCCCCATATCATATTCGGCCATGGAGATATCTTCAAAGTCTTCCATTTGGTCCGCTCCACTTGCTATCAAATCTTCAATCTCTTCCTCTTCGCCTTCCACCGCTTCTAAGTTTTGGTTGCGTCGCTTCGATATAATCCAATCGTGAATGCACACTAGTACTTGCAAGCTAAATCCAGATAATGAGTGTCTATGGTCTCCAATTTATTGTCTTCCTTGGCTAAATGCACTCTCCGAAGCCACGGTTGATACTTGAACCGTAAGGATATCTCGAGCCATTCTTGAGAGTATCGGACGACTTCTCTTGTATTTCTTCCACCATGCTAAGACGTCAAAATCATCTAGTTCCTTGATATCCACATTTGGCTTCATCAAATAAAAGTGATATTCATCAAAGTTTGCATTACAAGAAGGAGTTGGATGTGAATGTAAAACTTTTAAATGCGACAAACCCGACAAGCTCTTTTTGCTACTTTGAGAAGTAGTAGGGCGTGGAGCAACGGGTGTAGCATGTTCTTCCAAATTAGAATAATGACTAAAAACTTTTTTAAACTCGGCATCAATAGCGAGGTCGGCTTCAGCTAAAGATGGTTCAACTCCCTCTTCAATTTCTAAAAATGTATAAATTTGATTAATCAATGCTTTAGTATAAGACATTTTTAAACAAAGATTTAAAAGAGAACCCAATATAACTAAAGTTGGGATGGGAAAAAAATACTTCTTAAATTTTGTTGTCATATCAAAAATAGCCGCTTGATAACCGGGTTTATTTTTATACTCTTGTAAAACTCTAGCTATTTCCGCTAAGTAGGCTAAAATTCCGGTTACCGTGGGATAAAATTGTTTAGAAAAAGCAAGAGTTGCATTATAAAAAATTTCTAAGAGTTCAACACATTCCTTAATATCTTCCCAATGCGTAAAATTTAACCAATCATCATTATTAATATTATATTTGTTGTGAACTTGTTGTATGGGAATCCTATACTCATATGCTTGTTGTAGCATAATGTAAGTGTAGTTCCACCTAATCTCAATTTCTACTTGAATTTTCCTAGGTCTAAGGTTATTTTCCACACAACAATTCTTAAAATCTCTCAGTCTTTCCGTATTAGCATTACAAAAAAGAAACGCAACCGCCTCTCTAACTTTTTGAATGGAATCATCAAAACACACAAGACCATCTTTAACAATTAAGTTTAAAATGTGACAACTACATCTCACATGAAAAATATTTTTAGCGGAGGGTTTAATTCTCTTTTTAAAAAACCAATCGCCTTTGTATTATTAGAAGCATTATCTAAAGCAATACAAAGTGTTTTTCTATAAATGTTAAAAAATCTCATAATAGTAGACATTGAATCCGCTAAAAAAATTTCATCGTGACGACCTTTCCCTTCATTATATAAAAAAACTATAATTCTTTTTTGCATAACCCAATTATCATCAACCCAATGACATGTAATAGCAAAAAAATCTAACTTGTTAAGACTAAGACCCAAATCAGCGGTAAGAAAAACATTACAATTTAAAGAATTAAATACATGGCGCAAATAAAATCTATATTTTTTATACAAATCTATAATATCCGCTCTACAAGTACTTCTAGGAATACCCTCAAATAACGAATTATAACAACGTTGAATGTAAGTAACAAAATCCAAACCCGAAGGAAAGGAAAATGGTAAACAATCATAAGCTATCATTTTAGCTATTTCTACACGCTCTTTTTTCTTGTCATACTTAAAATTTTTACCGGTTCGTGGGTCTATCGTCATTTGAATACTCCCCACATTTGAACCCGTTTGCTCTCCCTAAACATCCATATGTTTCTTTCTCATATGACCATTTAGTGTACCCGTTCCACCATCCTTACTAGTTCCTTGCCTAAAAGCAAATACTTGTTTACATATGTTACATTTAGCTGTTTGGCTTTCCTTATCCTTAGTCATAAAATTCCAAATTTTAGCAGTTGGCTTACGAGTTCTAGGCGGTTTATCTTGTGTATGTGATTGTGCAGGACCTGTATCTCCTATGGGATTTTCGGGGGCTTGTGTTTCATCATCATCATCAATTTCATTAAAAGTGTCGGTATAATGTTGTTGCATTGCCTCATGATCTAAAAGTGGATTATTTCCACCAACATCAATACCTAAATTAGGTGTTTCTTCCACAAATGTTTCCTCATTAAACCCACCCCTAACAATACCACTACTACTGGCACCACGTCTAAATCTGTTCGCCATTATTAAATAGAATTAATTTAAATCACACTCAAATAAATCACAAGAAAATAAATTGCAACAAATTAAATTGCTAGAATTAAATTGCGTAAATTAAATTGCGAAAAATAAAGATAGAGTTGGAACGAAGGTACCAAATTGCTGGACTAATTTCCAACAAAGTGAAGGCGGCTAGAATTGCAAATCTACCAAAGCTATTTCGGATTGTTGCAAAATCACCAACTCCACCAACAATATTATAATTGCAAAATTAATAATTGAAACTATAATAAGACTTTATAATATTTAATTGAGAGAAATTTAAAGTGGCTAATTATTGCAAAGTAACTATAATTGAGAGATTGAGAGAAAGAGAAGAGTGAATTGGTGTAGATTAAAATGAAAATGGAGAGGGGCTTATATAGAGGTGAGGGATGGGCTAAAGTGTTAAAAAAAAAAATTGGGGGGTTGGGGGGGGGGGGGGGGGGGGACCAAAATGTGGGTTTGGGACCGTTTGGCAACGGCCATTTTTGCAAATGGACCGTTGGCTAACGGTCCAACTAAGCAGCCCAACGGCTACATTAAAAAAAAAAAAAAAAAAATAATTCGACCGGTTTAACCGGTCTGGTTCCGGATTCAAAAAAATCGAAACCGAACCGGTATTTATTAAACGGTTAACCGGTTTCGGTTTTAACCGGTTAACGAAAACCTGTTGACGGGCTTACTTTGACGCATGGATCCTTTCTCCCTTTTCTTTCTTTCTTTCTTTCTTTCTTTCTTTGATGTGTGTGTGTCTATACTCATATATGTTAGTGGTCAGCCACGAGTTGGGAGCTTAGAGTTTAAAGTTTGCATATTACAGTAAAAAGAATATTTATATCATAAAATAGTTTAAAAGAATATTAGAAGTAATTAATTATTTATATAAATAAAATCTTTATACGAAGAAACTCTTATGCAAAGTCACTATCCATCTCTCTGTTCCTACTCACAGGACTTACATGTATAATTAATATTTTCCTACCCATCATTCTTCATGCTGAGTTCCAGTTGTGAACAATATTATGTTTATGAAATATATACTTATGTTTTTATCTGTCTTTAGCTGTTACACTAAGAAAATACGGCCACCTGACCAATGAGAGCCACTGGATTATTTCTTTAGCTTATTTAATTTATTATCAACTTTCGAATACTTCTGTGGGGCGTTTTTTATTTTTTTTAATATTTAGCTTTGCTGGACATGATAAGATTGTCATATTCTGTATGTTCGGTCCTTGTCAAGTTATACAAAATATTCCCATCACAAATTAAATATCTCATTTAATTTTCTAGAAAATAAAAAAATTGATTTGATTTAAATGAAAATAAATTGAAAAGTATTGAAAATGTATGTGGACATCGCTTGAAATATTGAAGCATAGTAATCTTAACACGTTGGATATATCTTGTCAGATACTTCATCAAGTTCATTAGAATTACTAAGTTCATTAGACTTACTAGGCTCGATTATTTCTTAATCACATTTTGGTCGATTTTTAAAGATTAATGTAAATATTAGAAAAGTTTTAAATGAGATAACTTGAGATTTCTTTCAACCACAGAATAAATAATAAGAATATATGAAAGTTTTTAAACCAATTTTTTTTTTGCAAGGGCTTCAACATCTAATTAATTATTTGGATTATGGGAAGAAAGAATGTGATACATGGTTGATACTGCAAAATAGATAAAACAAAGGGAGCAACGCTAGTATTATGTTTTTAGGATTTTTATTCTTCAAATTCATATTAAATTCAAGTAAATGATAAAAGCACTTTTTAAGATATAATATAGTATAGAATATTTATGGTATCTTAAAGAGGATATACAAATAATATGCAGATTTTCTGACGAATAAAAGCGATAAATACACAAATATAAACAAAAATTATTAATACGTGAAGACGTCACTAAGTAAATGAAGTTTATGTCCTAATTAATTTAACCAATATAACTTATAAAAGATACTAAATTTATTTAGCATTTTTCATTGTGTAACGAAAAAAGACATGTCACATAATGAAGTGAATATTTAATCTGCTTTGAAGAACGGCCTTAATTGTTTGGGAAAACATCACTGAATATCCCTAAAATATAAAATATTTATTCATTCATACTCTCTCCCAAACTATTTTCGCTTCTAGCCACACCGGCTGGAAATATTACCCGACATACCCCTCGACCAAACTCTTTCCTCCGTGATACCATCGCAGTATATTTATACATCACGATTGTATCATGGAGGACTAAGAGAAGGACTGAAACAGTCCTCCATAATACCATCTCAGTATATTTATATACCATGGTCCTGAGGAGTGTCTCATTGAAGGACTGAAGCAGTCCTTCATGATACCATCACGGTATATGTATATAAGACGATGGTATCATAGAAAGTTCTTTCGAGAAAAATGTGTCTTTTTGAATAAATGAACATGATCATCCATGACACCATCATAATACCATCTCAGTATATTTATATACCATGATGGTGTCATGGAGTACTAAGAGAACGACTGAAGCATCTTTCATGATACCATCTCAGTATATTTATATATCATGATGGTGTCATGGAGGAGGAGCATCTCGAGTAAATATTTTTTATTTTCTTCTGGGATATGACAATGAGGGTATGCCGGGTAATTATTTTATTTTAAGGGGGCATCCGTGATCTTTCCCCAATTTTTTTTTCTGTAGAAAAGGAAAAAAGAGAAGGGAAAAAAACGTAAGTATCCAATAATATAAAAATATTTATGTTCTTTTAGCAGGTAAATACAATAAACATTCAATGGCAGGTAAAGAGTTATAACAGATTGCTAAAAATAAGGAAATCATCCGGACATTAATCACGTCAATAATACCCATTACATTGTCTTCCTACTTTTTTGCTCATTATCTTCCTATGTTTAGCTCATAAGTATTTTCTATAACTGTTTTCTATACGTTTCCCCCTTTCTTCTTCCTCCCTAGTCTAATGTTGGCAGCATTTTATTCTCCTTTTCTACTTCCCTAGTCTAATTTTATTATTCATTCTGGTAGAATAAAATTATAGTTTTTGATTCAACATAATGGGAAACGGGTAGTATAATAAAACAATTATACATAAAATGTCATTCGTATAATTTTGTTTACACCTTATATAATTTATTTAATATAGCTCGTATAATTTTATTATGCCTTTATAATAAGTTTATATACCTCATATAATTTTATTGTACCTTTATAATAAGTTTATATACCTCGTATAATTTTATTATACCTTTATAATAAGTTTATATATCTCATATATTTTTATTATACCTTGGATAATAAACTTAATATATCTTGTATAATTTCTATGTAACTCTATCAACCAAGAAGGGAAAATGAAATAATGGAGGGATGAGTAATAGGAGAAGAAGGATATATCGGTTGAAGAAGATTGATACGTTGGTAGATGTTTATCTTAAATCAGAGAGATAAATGATGTGTTTATCTCTTAAATGATGGGTAAATGAAAATAAAGACTACGATATGATTGAACCCTTGATATTAGGGATATTCTCATTCGTCACATACTTCTTTTAATTTGTTATATATGTAATAAACAATGTTGTTTTTGAAGGATATGAAAAATTCTACTATTTAGGTTCTTATTTCTTGTATGGTACGTAATTTTATGAAAAAAGAAGAAGAGCGAAAGGGCCTGTAAAAGAAGTACAACCTTAACTTGGGTTTTATTAATATATATAAAAACTAATTTCTAATTAAGAGTTAAGTGTATTTTAGTAAACTTACAAGTTATTGTACAGTGCAATACAATCAAACCAAACAATACAAATGTTATTAAACCACAACAAACAATACAGTCTATCCAAACATTGTGTTCATTAATATAGTACAATACAATACAACACTATATTATACCATACACTGTACTGTACATTAATGAACCACGGGAAACAACCATCCAAACAGAGGGTTAGAAACGGGTTAAGTTCATAAACGACCTCAATATGGGATGGTTTTGATTTTGTTGAGCGATTTGATTTTTTTGGCCTTGCTTAACAGAATCTTTTAGAAATAGCCTCAACTTCAGAAAATTTGATAAAACTTTCGTTGCCCATCGATCATAAGTTGTGGATTTAAATTAGTTTTGATGAACCAAAGCTGTATAAAATACTACAAGAAGGAATAATTTCTCATCTTTATTTTAACTATATTCTACGGGTCGGGTTAGCGAATTTGGGTTTATAAGTGGGTGGGTTTACTTTTTAAATTAAATCACATATGTGGCCAATCATAATAACTCATGTGGCTTATTTATATTGGAAAGTTATTTGGTTTAGGGTGTTAGTTTGACGAGTATTCTTGAGCCAAAAAAAATAGATTAGGGATATTTTTAGACCAATAGGTGAATAGAGGGTATTTGTGAATCATTTTCCATACGTTAGGGATATTTTTGGCCCTTTTCCGTAAAAATAATAGTTTATGGCCACAATTACCAATGCGCTTAATTTTTTCTCCAAAGTTTACTTTTATAAAAAAAGAAATTGGCTGAATAATATAACGCTAGTGGTAAACTTATCCGAATAGTACAACAGATATAAATAAAAGCAATATGTGAAATTAGAGGGGTAAATTTAACCTTTTTCCCTTAATTAAATGGATGGACGTTTGAAACTCTGTTAAAGATCGGAGCGTGTCGGATTAGTTTTAAGTGGTAAAAAATCAATAAAAAAAATAGTGGCAGTGGATAAAATAAAATGCCACATTAATTATATTGGTCAATTTTAGACAAGTTTTGAATGAGTGACTTTTGAAGTGATATAAGTAAAGATAAGTGAATTCTTGTTATAAATAGAAGAAAGTTAACTTTGTTAGATAATTTTTAATAGTTGAGTAACATGTTAAGTGATGAACTCGAGTTTCCACGGAAGTATTCAAAAGTTAATAACAAATTTAGTAGGCGTTTGGACATGCGATTTCATGTCATGATTTCAAGTCATGAGATGAAATCAGCGTTTGGACATGCGATTTCATCTCACGAGATGAAATCCCAAATCATCAAAAAAGGCATGATTTGGGATTTCAAATCATGATTTCAAAATTTTTAAGGAGCCGTTTGGACATGATTTTATCTCATGAGATGAAATCACGATATGAAATCATGAGATGAAATCATGTTTGGACATGCAATTTGGATTTCTTAAGTTGCAATTTTTTTATAAACATAAAAACCCCACAAGTTGTGAAAATCATCAAAATTTTCCCAATTCTTATACAATCTTACCAAATGAGTAAATCATAGTTCATAATAAAATTAATACGCTACTAGAAGGCTTTTCTAAAAAATACAACATCAATTGATCAAACTTTAGTTCAATAAAAAAGAAAATTTAACATGAATAGTAATGTAACTACTCTTTAATATAATCATCCCACATGATAAACATGATTGGTAAATATATTTTACCAAATTGCAGATTGATATTTAATACAAATGGTTGGTAAGCATGATTGGTAAATATATCTACCAATTTATGGGTCTTTTTTTTACAAAATATAAACGTATAAGTCAAATTTTACATTTATATTTTTTGAAATCATGATTTCAAATCCCAAATCATGCTTTTTTGGATGATTAATCAGAGATGAAATCGCATGTTCAAACACTGATTTCATCTCATGAGATGAAATCGCATGTCCAAACGCTGATTTCATCTCATGAGATGAAATCGCATGTCCAAACGCCTACTAAATGTAAAACTTGACCCATAAGTTTATATTTTGTAAAAAAAGGCCCAATAGTTAGTAGATATTTTTAACAATTACGCCCCCCAACCATTTACCAACCTCATTAACTTCTACCAACCGTTATTTATGTTCGCACCATGTGGGAGGATTATATTAAAGATTAGTTACATTAGTATTCATGTTAAATTTTTTTTTTATTGAACTAAAGTTTGACCAATTGATGTTGTATTTTTAAGAAAAACCTTCTAGTAGCGTATTAATTTTGTTATGAACTATGACTTGCTCATTTGGTAAGATTGTATAAGTATTGAAAAAGTTTTGATAGTTTTCACAACTTGTGGGGTTTTTTATATCTATAAAAAAAAATACAGTTTAAGAAATCCAAATTACATGTTCAAACATGATTCCATCTCATGATTTCATTTAATGATTTCAAATCATGTCCAAATGGCTCCAAATGGCTCCTTAGTGAGATGAAGATATTATCCGAGGATCTCATCATGGTCTGGCTTTTCCGGAAAAGGGACAAAAATTTTTAGTTTCATCCCTTTTTTAAAAAAAATCCTTTCTGGACTGCAGATGTTTCATTTGCTGTAAAAAATAACGTGTAAATGGAAAACACGGTAACTATTTTGAGATGAAGAGATTACTTTGTTAAGAGACATGTACTCCCTCCGTCTCATATTAGTTAGGGCTGTTTATCGGACGGATAACTATGCTTAACGGTTCGATTTTTAAAAGTACTAATCTGCTAGCCAACCGATAAGATATTGGTTGGTTCGATATCAGGTTAGCAATTATCAAGCGGTTATCGGGCGATGTATCGATTAAATTACGTAACTACTATCTTTTTTTGCCTTGAAAGTCAAACGTTTTAGTCATAATTTAACAACTAAGAGGCCAATTAAGCCTCATAGCCACATGCCATGACTTAACAATTAAGAATCCACAAGTTTAATCTCAACCCTTCCGATGGTAATCACTTCGACACCTTTCTTTGGAACCGTCGGTTGGATTATCGGTGGCAGTTCGGTTTTGAATAACCCTAATATTAGTTGTTCAAATTATTAAAAATTACCCGTCCCAAAATATTTATCCATTTACAAAATAAAGATATAATTAATTAAAATTTTCTTATTTTGACCTTAACATCAATTATTTTTAAAGTAATTAATATTGATTAGAGTATAATTTATTAGAGAGATAAATGGTAATGTAATGTTGTAAAAGTATCCTTTTATTTATGATTCTTAAAGGATATGATTAATCAGCAATTCCCAAAAGTTGGGCCAAATATTTTCTTCGAAAAAGGACCAAAATTACCCCTGAACTTTGGGAAATAATTTATCCATATCCTTCGTTATACTTTAGGGTCAATTATACCCTTACCGTTATACTATGGGGTCAATTATATCATTATGTCTAACAGCTGCCACGTGACATCATCCCAGCCCTTCAAAATTATTTTCCCCTCAAATAATTTTTTACCCACTAAAATAACCCAACCCGACCTGATTTTTTTTTCCAGCTAAAGTGATACGGACTCAACCCATTACCCCTTGGTTGGAAAAAAAATTGAGTCCGGTTGGGTTATTTTAGTGGGTAAAAAATTACTTGAATGGAAAATAATTTTGAAGGGCTGGGATGATGTCACGTGGCAGCTGTTAGACATAAGGGTATAATTGACCCCATAGTATAACGATAAGGGTATAATTAGCCCTAAAGTATAACGAAGGGTATGAATGAACTAGTTTCTAAAGTTGAGGGTAATTTTGGCATATTTTCTTTTATTTGTTTCCTAAACAGAGAATTCGCAATTCCCATCCACCGAGTAGTTGGCTCTTCCTATAGCGTATTAGTCCAGCTACTCACCAATAATAGCAGAGCAAACTCCTCATCGAAATCTCGGGGGTAATGGATCCAGACACAGTAGCGAAAGCATTCGTTGATCACTACTACTCCACCTTCGATACCAATCGGGCCGGGCTTGCTAACCTCTACCAAGAAGCTTCTATGTTAAGTTTCGAAGGCGTGCAGATTCAAGGTGCTCAAAGTATCGTAGGTAAACTCACCAGTCTCCCTTTCCAGCAATGCAAACACGACATCAACACCGTCGATTGTCAGCCCTCTGGCCCTGCTGGCGGTATGCTTGTCTTTGTTAGCGGCAATCTTCAACTTCCCGGCGAACAACACGCCCTCAAATTCAGTCAGGTATATGATTTCCCCTTAGGTTTTCATTATTTTATTGGCTTATTAGCACTTTTGGTCTCTCAATTATTGATAAATTCTGACTTTAGTCCTTGTGAAATCTAACTAAACACATTTAACATCCAATTACTTTGAAACGTGCACTTTTAATCCTTTTTGGAGGACACGGATTACGGTACAAGGTAGTTGACTATTGCCCTACTTATCCTTTGATACTAGTAGTCGTGATATTATTCTTTTTTTCTTTTTCAAATAGCTTTATCATGCTTTTTATAATATTTTGCCATGTCTTTTATACTGCTTCGATCTGCTTGTCCTTGTGCCGAGGGTACTGGAAACAGCCTCTCTACCTCCCAAGGTAGGGGTAAGGTTCGCACATACTTTTACCCTTCCCGGACCCCACTTTGTGGGATTTCACTGCTTATGTTGTTGTGAAATCTAACTAAGCACATTTAACCTTCAATTACTTGAATCGTGCACTTTTAATCCCTTTCCTTGTGAATAAGCACTAATTTCCTAAATTATACCCATTTCACCATCTAATTACCCTAATGAAACCCTAAACCCTAAATATATGTCTAAATATAACATGTTTCCTACATAGAGGGATTAAACGTACACATTTCAAGTAATTGAAGGTTAGATATGATTAGTTAGATACCACAAGGACTAAAATTAGAGTTTACCAATAATAATTGGACTAAAAGCGATATTATCCCCCTTGTTTTCCTGTTTAGATGCTGTTAGGAGTTATGCTTGTATATTCGGGTTTGTTGTTGGATTGATTTGTTAAATATTGATTTTGCTTTATGATTTAGTGTTGTAATTGGTGATCTACTTGTGTATTCTTACGTTTTGTATTAGTATAATTTCTAAATCAGTTATAGTAGGAAAATGGATGGAATCTAGATATCCTTTTCCTAACAAATTAGTGCTATGATTTTGGTGTACAACAATCCTCATAGAGGAATTGAATGGTTTCTTCCTAGTAAACTTGTCGAACTGCGAATAATCTAACACCAGTTGACTCTCTATTTCGAGGATGTCGTTATGTTAGTCGCCTTTTGTGGAGTGGGATCCTAAAAACTTAGAGATAGGTCTATGATTTACATATCTTAGGTTTACTACTGTGGAACTAGTTATGCTAACGTGCTAAAAACGCGATGCCTCTATGTGAAGATATAAATAAATAAAAAAATCCTGTAGTATGGCCTTGATTGTAACTTGTAACTATGTCTCCGGAGTTATAGCTTTGATGGCTGTACAGGATAACGGAAGATGATCTCTATGTGTTTGGAATTTGGATGCCATTTAATTTGTATTCTGACATTAAAATTGCATACTAGGTTTTAGACTTTAATTGAACAATATGTATGAGTGGTATGGAACTGCTCGACAGCTTGCTACAACCCAAACGTGCACGGTGATCTGAGGTACCAAGGGTGGAGTAAGAAAGGCTTTTACTGAGTGTCATATTTGGGATTCGTACCTGAGACCGCCAACTTGTTATTTCAATGTCTCAACCGCTGAATCATCCTCTTAGGAACATGATATATTCCTGTGTATGCTATTAAATGCATTCTGCTCTGCCAGAGCTCAATTGTTGCTCAGTAGCTAATTTCTGCCTAGACATTCTCTTCATTTTCACTTTCTTCATCCAGGTCAAATAGATGTGTATATTTGAAAAAAAATATTAAGCAGCATTGCTCTACAATGATGTGGTTGTCTTGGCAGGGATGAAATTTCGCAAACAGAAACAGTTGGACAATGCAACTTCAAATGCTGTAAATATGAAGCTTCTCTTGTTAGTGAAAATATAACTTAAGCGAAAATTCAAACAAACTGAGCACAACTGTTAAACTTTTTTCAGCTCTCCACATTGCAAATACGAATTTTTGGCATATTTGGTCCCCTGAGTATCACCATAAGTATAAGTTGGTCGTTTGTGAATCAATGATTCAATGTTATTGGTCCTTTAAATAACATCAAGTCCAACATTGGATGGAAATCCCATAACTAGTCATGTCCCCATTACGAGGGGAAGGAACATATTCCTTTTCCAGAACCCATTCCCAAATGAAGAGAACTCTAATGGGTTATCCTTTTACCCAGCAAAGCCTGCTTGATAAACTCTTTCATCTGCCACGCCAAATCCTTCCCCAATGGCTTTTCTTTGTATAACTTTTGATCTGCCTCAAGGATCATCTTGATGATCGTCCATTCCACATCTACGCAACCAAAAATGGACAGTTTCCTGCTGCAGACAAGGCTGAATCACTTGGAAACAAAGGAAATTTATTATTGTGAATTTCCTTTTCTATGCAGCCTCCTCAGTTCGTAACGCCAGAGAGAAGTTTTTTCTTGTTGCTAATATATCCATATTTTGATCTAAGGAAATTTAGACTTGCAATTGCTAACTGCACTATAGGAAGAACCAAGTTTTCTTATTCAAAGCAAGGATTGTATGCATGGGTTACTTAACATAGCTTCTGTTTAGAGTTCTGAAAATGAATTTAAAGAGGCATTTATCTCCTTCCAATTCGAGGTCATTTGACTGGCAACGGGTTGTGATAGCGCATTCTTGATGTGAGAAGTGTTCAAGTTGATCGTATTCAAAGGGGCCAGTGCGTTAGCAGGGATACATGAAAAACCGGCGCAAGGATTCAAAATAATGCCTAAGACTGTTACAGATACCCTGATGGCTTCCTTCTTCACTGTTTGTCTTCGATAAAAGTTCAGTAACACTTACCATGAATCACAACTTCCCTTTACTACACAAAGATCTAATAGAAATATAAATATGTTCCTTTATCCAGAGACAAGACGCTTAGCCACAGTTTTTCCATGTAATTACTTGAAGTTAGTGATAGTCTGACACTGATAAAAAAGTAGTGATAGTCTGATAGTAGTCATAACATTTCTTCCAGATAATATGTTTAGAGTGGGCATTGTTAACTGCAAAGTATCCTGCAGATAAGCTTTTAGTAGAATCGAGATACTTCTGGGATTGGTAAAGACTATTGGTTAGGTATTTGAAGCTCAATGGCTCTTATGATGACTGTTGGTGAAATTTGTTGGATAATGTGTAAGATTACATGTTTGTGGCTACCATGTCCTGGGGAAAATAACAGTGGCTAAGTGGTTACTTTTCGGAAACTTATGGAAGAAGTGAACAATAAACTTCCAAAAGCAATTGTTATGCTCGAAGTTCTTTGTGTGTAGATGACTTTAGGAAGAAGAGAACAGTAAGCTTCTAATGCCATTCTCTCTTTTTTTTTTTTTTTTTTTTTTTTTTTGGTGCTTTGTTTTTTATTGTGCATTTTGTGTCAGCGTGTGTTTTGTAACTTTACTGACTTTCAACCTGCTGCTTTGCTGAACACTTCGAAAAGAATTGTGGTTTTATGACATGCGTTTCTTTATTATCTGTATCCTTATAGATTGTTTAGAACAACTAATTTCTTAAGTTTTAGAATTTCTTCATTCTGATTTCCCTGTACAATAGTACTTCACAAAATGGAATATTGTGTTCTCTAGTTCTGCTCATATCTAGTATTGATTTTCTTTGTCTTGCATTTGACTTGATCTTTTTATCATAAAGTTTAACTTACTATCTGATTGCATCACTTATTCTTTAGCAGATTGCGTTACTTTGTTTTCTGAAGCATTGCCTGGTTGTTTCCTTCCTAGTTGTCGTATAGCAGAGGCCTATTATTATAAGAAACAGCGACCATTCTTGAATGGGCGGTCTTCGGCCTCATCCTTAAAACACATCATGCAGACAGGTTATG
The DNA here is from genome assembly GCF_019175385.1 of Lycium barbarum. Classification (NCBI taxonomy): domain Eukaryota; kingdom Viridiplantae; phylum Streptophyta; class Magnoliopsida; order Solanales; family Solanaceae; genus Lycium; species Lycium barbarum. The sequence goes on from NC_083348.1 coordinate 105,796,024, forward strand.
TGATGTCATCATACACAACTAGAAGATAAGGTTGCCGGATACTCTGTTTTCAGTTTCTTTTCCTTTCTCCTGCTTTTTATTTCCCTTGAATGTGTCCCTAATATCCAAATGCACCACAAAAAAAAAACTTCTGTTTTTGATGATTCGAAAAAAATGAGAAGTGATAGTGAGTTGCTTTTAGTATTGGCAATTGAGACCTCAGTTTCTTTTTTCTGGATGTATTTCTGATAATAGCTTTGCTGCATTGTCTCTGGATATTTGGAGAAACTGCAGATGCTAAAGCCTCCTATCAAATTTGACCTTTATATTTAATTCTATGCTATGCTGGATGCTTTATTAGTCGTTCCTTGATGAGTACAACGTTGCAGAACCTGTTCACACTCAAAATTTGTAAGCTCGTCCTCTTTGTTTGGATTGCAGATGTTTCATTTGATGCCAACACCACAAGGGAGTTTCTATGTATTGAATGACATATTCCGGTTGAACTATGCATGAAGAGCACTGGGTTGAATTGTCTCTTGTTCGTGTTTTCTTGATTGATTTCGCTAGAACTGAAAAAATTTACTGAATATATTCTAAAAGTTTGAAAGTCGTCGCTTTTATTGGATATCTCCCCCAGTAAAAGACTGGTTTACTGGCTGTGGTTTGGTGAGTTGATCAATGGATTGAACTTATTAAAAAAAATGGAGCCCTTCCTTGTTGCGAGACGTTATATGTTTGAAAAAAATTCTGCTTCATGTCTCACTTTTGTCCGAAATCTATGATGGATGTTCTTATCATGTTTTCTTGTTGGATCGCCACCTTTAACAATTGAACCTGTTACCTGATGACAAGTGTATTGAAAGAAAATTTGTATTGCGAGAGGTTTCATACCAACAATTGGTGGAAAGAGTGGAAACATTTTCTTTTCAAAATTATACCAGTAGAAATGCTGAAATGTATATTTTTTTTTTTCCCAGGTTAGGGTCGAAAACACACCTCAAGTATAACAATTTTTTGAGATAGGTCCTACCCAAATTATTAAGTGTGAGAGTTTTCTACCTAAACTATCACCAACTAATTTGCAAAACATAACTCAACTATCAGTTGTTCACTTTTCCTACTTGAACTATTACTAGTTAGTTTGCAAAAAACACCTTACAAAGTTTAGATAGGGAACTGAAAAAATGACACTTGAGATGTGTTTTTGACTTTTATCTCTTTTTCTTCATAAGTTTGTTTTTTTCACAAGTTTTGGCACAAGCAATTGGTGTTTAATATCCTGGCAAAATTTCATCCAGCTCAATTAATATTATCTAGTGTGTGTGGCTTTTGTTTCAGGGAGGACGCAACCTTTCTTTTCTTCATGATCCTTGGTGATTAATTTCTTGTAAAAACAAAAATAAGGTAGAATAACATTGTCTAAAAGCAAAGAATTTATTTTGAATGTATCTTGCGGGAGTTTCGGGAGAATCAGAAGGTTGATCTCGCAAGCAACGTACTTCGTGATTCTGAACATCAAAAGCAGCAGCTCCACTAATATACACAAGGTTGTGGTCAAAGCAAAGGATAAAGTGTGAATCCGAATACCTTCACTTGGTAACATTCTTTATAAATTCCACCTTCATGATCGGATGGTCTACCTACACCTTACCCGTGTACACCAAAAGCAAACTACGCTGACCAGGCTTAAAAAAACTTCCGAGTTCCTTGGAAATCGAGGGATCGATAGCCTAATAAGGTCCCTTACACTATACTTTTTTGACAAGAGGTTAAGTATTTATAGGTAAAAATGTCCGATTGGGGTCCGGTGTTTGTGGCGGTGGTGTTGTTCGTCCTGTTAACGCCAGGTCTGCTGGTTCAGATGCCGGCTCGCAACCGATTTGTTGAGTTTAGCAACTTTCAGACGAGTGGATTGTCGATATTGGTTCACTCACTCATCTACTTCGTCCTCATTTGCATCTTCTTATTAGCCATTGGGATCCATATGTACACGGGTTAAAACTGTTTACTATTTGGTGATCATGTCGACCATTTTTTGTTTTTTTACTATTTGGGTTGCGTCAGAATTGGCTGTCATTCGTCATGCATCTTTTTCTTTTTGGCTTTTGCTTCTTTCTCTCCTTTTTACCATTCAAGTTTCAATTCAATCTATTTATGATTTGATGTGATGTATCATCGGTTGGGAAAGCTCTAGTTATTGATAATTGATCTTTTTTGTTTCTCTGAACTACTACTAGTCTGTGATCTTCCTGGTGTGATGGGAATTTAATATTCTAGTGATCTTTTCTTGTACTCCTAATTTCCTAACACTACTACGAGCCCGTTTGGATTAGCTTATAAGTTGCGGGTTTTTTTGAGTGTTTGACCGACCAGTTTATAAGTTATTTTGTGCTTAAAATAAGCTCAAAAAAATAATTAAGCTCAAAAAATAATTAAATTCGTTTGGTTTAACTTATCTAAAGCAGTTTATAAGTTAAAAACAACTTATAAGTTAAAAAAAAAAATAAGTTGAGCTATCTCTACTTTTTTTTTTTAATTTATAAGTTGTTTTCAGCTTATAAATTTTTTTTTTTTTTTAAGCACGTCCAAAGAGGCTCGGACAAGCGGAACACACCATGTGATCTTGATTGTTGCGTGGGGCCATAGTCGCAATCCATGCTTGTTGAATTGCAATATATGCGTATCAAAATCAGGAATCATTCACTTAGCAAATTCTGCAATTCATTAAAATAATTATTTGAGGTTGTTTGTTTTTTCAACTAATGAAGAATGATTGCTAATCTGCAATTTATTAAAGGACTAACTTTGGCATCTATCCCTTTAAAGTGGGAAGATTCTTATTGAATGAAATTCAATAATAGTATTAAACTTTTAAAGGCACCAATAATTGAGTCAACTCATCCTTTGTTTGACTGAATTATAGCTGGATGGAATGAAAAAAAGAAGATAGAATGGGAAGCAGTAGATAAACAACAATAGGTGAAATGAATCGAAAGAAAAAAAATGGAATCATCAAACAAGTTGGTCATTTATATGATACTGAAACTTAAGTAATTAATCAACTGCACTCAGAATACAAAAGTAAATCTTGCAAAAGAAGCTTCTGAATCAAAGCTAAATTACCATAAATCTCAAAACTAGCAAATTCATAAATGCAAACTATATAACTCCTTACAAGATTTAAGATAGGCCGTATCTCTGTTTTGTTGGTAGGTCATTAAGCATAGAGATGTATATTGAGAACGACGAGGAAGAGCATAAGAAACAAACCAAAGAAGACAGTGTGAAGCAACATAGAAACGATGCTGGTCTTCATATTCATGAAATCAACAGGCCTATTCTTCCCTGGCATTTGAAATATTAGTCCTGGACATAAAAATGCAAATAACGCCGTCGCTATGATCGGACCTGCCCAATCATTCATCTTTGATTAAATTTCTTGTTTTGCTTCTCTAGCTCTCTGTATTTAACCTTCAAATGGAGAAGAAGTTTAAGGAGGAGAAAGAAGAGTAAAGAAAAGTAGCTTTAATAATGGGCGTGGAAGTAGAAAATGATCATGAGAATCCCATAAAGTTAGCGAATGCTTATATGTAAAACTCCCCCGACAACTTTTACTGTTTATTCCCGTTTCTATTTTCTTATTACTACTAGTGGTGTATTTGTTATGGTGGATAAGGGCAATTATGCATCAATAATGTGCTGCTATTTTAGCAGAAAAATGGTACTCCCTCCGTCCGTCACTTAATCAAAAATACGCATATTAAGAAACTAATAATGCAATATGAAGTTTATCAAATTAGCCCTATATAATAAAAATAAATTACTTTTGTCTTTTGATTAGAGCATGCACAAAAAGTAAACTTTTGACATTAGGAATCCAATAATACCAAGTTATTACGTGGCTTTTTCAATCATCATTTAGATGTTACTTTGAAAAAAATTAGTCAATTTATGTCTTAATTTCCTAAGGTAGCACTTATTATGGGACAAACCTTTTGACATTAGGAATCCAACAATACCAAGTTATTATGTGGCTTTTCCAATCATCATTTAGATGTTACTTTATAGAATTGAAAAAAATTAGTCAATTTGTATCTTGATTTCCTAAGGTAATACTTATTATGAGAATAAAAAAATTTGGTTAAGATGACACTTATTATTAAGAGATAACCAGCCTTCAAAGGCGGAGGAGTAAAAAGCAACTTTCGATTCAAATTAGAGAAATGCTGAGCTTTATCCGCAAATCTCATAAAAAGTACCTAAAGATTCATAGTGAACTTCTATGAAGGGAGTAACTACATAGGCTGGCTAGTATATTATTATAGTACTATATTATAAACTTCCACGCCTTTCGTGGGAGGCTATGTATTCGATTGCAAATACAGCCACTAGAATTAATTAACTTTTCTGCCTTTGTGCTAAAGGAGAGCTTTGTCTAATAATAAAATTATTTTCACGTGACCTATAAATATAGACTATCTATATTTTTTTTTTGATTTTTCATTAGGTGTTCGGTACGCGCATTGAAGCTCGACTATATTCAGATTCGTGCCTTGTAGGCTTCATTCGGGGGAAGCGCTCCGTACCGAAATTTTTTCTATACCCAAACTCCCAGAGCTCGAACAATAAACCTCTGCTTAAGTTCTCGAACCCAAGACCTCACTTTAAATATGCTTAAACACGGAATGCTTCGGACCTAGAATTATCATTTTTTTGGCCTTTGTCGACCTTAATAAGAAAACATATGATCTACTCGTCTCAAGTTTTTGTCGCTCGTTAATGCTAGTGTTCGATTACATCACCATCACGCTTTATTTTTCAAAAGGAAGTTCTTTTAAGTTTTATCCTTTTAATTTTAATCTTTGTTTGCCTTTCGGCTTTGAATAAAAGTTACTCTAGTAGATACTAAATGGCATTTGAATCTGGTTATGATTAGACAGCACTTTGAAGGCATACTTCAATAAAAGTAGAGAAAAGAGAGGCGAAAGTGAAAAGGATAAGAATGGAAACGATGATTATTCACATTATCAGACCAGCTCATGGGAATTGGATGTTCCCATACGGCATTGTGGCGTCATGTCTCTTGATTTTCAGCAGCTCTTATGCCAAATGTCCGGATTTCCATCAGGACGCCATTGAAAATGAGAGGAAAAATAGGAGAACAAACAGATACAAGACAAGTTTGATAATGCACTAGCTAGTATTGGTTTCTGCTTACAATCAAGGGCCTCGGTAAGCCTTGCTATCTAGGAATAAAAGATGAGAAATTGAAAAAATAGCGCTTTATATCTATGAGTTGGTTTAAAATAGTCTCTCAAGTATATTCTTCTAGCAATTTTGATCTTTTAAATTTGTCAAAGTAAATATTTTTTTTTCCTCCGTCAGATAGTTAATAAATTTTAGCTAAGTGCCCAGTGGCGGAGCCACATAAGAAAAAAAACACTGTTTTTACAAAGTTAAAATTATTTTTTATGTATATATAGTAGATGTTGAACCCCCTTAAACTTCTCGTATGTTTACTTTTTTATATTTTGAATCCCTTAGGCGGAAATCCTGGCTCCTCCACTCCACTGTAAGTGCCATGATCACAAAGAAGGAAAACCTAGAACAAAGAAAGTTTATAATGAAAACCTAGAACAAAAAAGATTCATAATGAGAATTAACTGAGATTTCTTCAGAATGTTTATATCTGTGAGTCTTATTAGATTCTATATGAGCCATAGGTGCGATAAAAGTAATAGTAACAAAGTGGAGGTTAAATTGTGCGCGCAAGGAGGTGAAGTAGAAGTACAATAAGTAACTTATTTGTTTAAGCTTCTTAAGTACTTACCAAAATTACATGATACAAACTCGGGGGTGTGGTACCTCTCAAAGTTGCATTGGAAAAGAAAATTTGCAAAACAAAACTATTTACTTGAACTCCCCCCTCCCCCAAATCAAAAAATTTGAAAAAGATCCACATCTTATGTAAAATTTAAATCAACTTGGTGGAATTGTTCCTTATCACTATTTTAATCGACTTGGTGGAAGTTGTTCCCTATTCAAAAGTTTTCTGTCATCCTATCCTCTCCTGTTATTTCTTTATCTTTAACAAAAAGTGCCATTCATTAAAAACTTTATTTCCCACTTCTAAAGATTTTTTCCTCTGATTGAAATTTCACAGAATATATTCTCTTCTGCTACAATGTGCTGGACCAAAAGCTCCCTTGCTCTCTATTTTCCCTTCCTATGTTCGCTAGGATGCCAGACAGGTTTAGAAAGAAAGAAAGAAAGGGGAAAATTATCCATAATGTTTATATTAAATCAAATCGATTTTTTATGATTAAGAGAAAATTGAAAAAAAAAATGCCTATTAAATAATAATACTTCCTCCAGATAAAAAAAGATGTCCACTTAACCATTTGCACATCTCTTAAAAAAATACTAACTCCTAAACAAAAATAGGTAATTTGACTAAACTGTCCCTAATTAATATGTATTAGGATTTGATCACATAAGACTTAATAGAGACAAATTTGAAAAAATAAGATTAATTTTTTATTTATTTGATAAGTGAACACTTGCAAAAAAATTGCTCCCTCCTCTTTTTTGGATATTTAGGATCAATTTGGCTATAAAGGATCTATGAGACAATTACTTAAAAGTGCATTTTGTGCTACAACCATTCCATAGATCGAAAAGGATCGCATGATCCTATTTTTCACTTCATTTAGAAGTGTTTGGCCATAAAAATTTCAAATTCAAGTTGAATTTGTATTTCAAATTTTAGAAACAATTTATACCTTGTTTTCCAACTTACTTTTCACCTTTAAATTATACTATTTAAGTACATTCAAGTATGAACATTATTTCAGATATTCATAGCAAAAAATACAACTAAACACAACTTCAACTCTAAAATCTATATATCTATATAAAAGCATGACATAAGCTCGGTAATGTGAGATGCCTCAATGATCAGGAAATATATTTATTTATTTTCTCCTCTTTTTGGATTTTCTCTCATTTTAAAAAATAGTTATGTGCCACATTTTTTTTTTAATATAAACTGCGCATTTTATTCATCTTCCAAATGCCAATACAAGAGCTTTGAGGAAGTTGATCTATACGAAAGTCACGTCCCTTAATATAACACTTTAGAAAGCAATGGTTGATTTATATACAGTTACAACCCCAAGAAATGACAACTGTCTTATACACTTGGAGCCCATTAATGCCCATTAATTCATTGACTCAAACTCATTTATATTTTCCCTCACTTTGGTCTGTCTAAACTATCCCTCAAAGTCTTTCTGCCTCTCTCTAGCTGACTCTGGATGCCTCCGGAAGACCCTATATAATGAATTTTTGGTACGTTTCATTATCAGGTATGTCTCATTATCATTGGTAATTCAAATTAATCGAAGCTATATCAAAAAAATAGTGTCACACGTTCCTTTTTTTGCCATTCTCATTCGAATTTCCTTCTTTATTTTATTTGAAAATTACTAAAGAGTATCTTATGAAGCAAAACTTAACTACTTATTGAGAAGTAAAAATAATATTTCAAATTTTACTTCCTAATTTCCCATTTTAAGAGAATCAAAAGAAATGTAATTTTCCTATACTGATTATAACAAAAAAATTTAAAAAATTATCTAATTAAGTTTACTTCCTATTTCATAGTGCATAATTGGCTGGGAACATATAGTCTGATCTTTAACCCTTGAAGATCATAAATAACTATTGATTATTGATCATGATGTTGCGATATTGAACGCCTCTCCGAATAAGTTGTCAAACATGAGCTCAGTATAAAATCACTCTGTCAGTATAAATTATAGTGAAATTCCTTAGGAAATGATCGATATGATCTCTTCGGATAGTTAAAAACTTACAAACATCCAATGTTTAATTCAATCATATTAATTTATTTTAATTAAGTTATAAATTGAAGCGCAAATATAGAATTAATTAATTATGATTTAGTGATAAGATTGTATATGAAGATATATGTTGCGTATTCATTTGATTGGTATAAAGACTGAATACGAGTGAGAGGTATCTGTGTATAACAATTCTCTAAGATCAAGAAAGTTGTTTATCTTTTTTATTGAGGCCTTTTTTTTTTTTTTTTTACCTTAACTTTTTTATTCTATGAGGTTTAGAAATATGTTCAAAAAGAATACCAGAGTATTATAAATATATAATTAGAAACTAAAAGTTTAGTTGATGACTTTTATATATGGATACTTAAGAGGCTACAACAACAACAACAATAACAACAACATACCCAGTGAAATTCACAATGTGGGGTCTGTGTCACGCCCCGAACCATGGCCTGAGAGTAACACGGCACTCAGGCCTTGCTTGCATGTGTCCGAGCGAACCTCATGGCTTGCTTGTCAACATGGGCATCAAAACAACATAATCTATATGATGCAATTTAAATGAATCAAGAAAATGTAATTTGCGGAATAAAGTCTTGAAATTTTCTCATAGCATGAAATATCATGAAAACATAATAGTCTGCAAACATGAAAGCACAACTGACTCTGTGAACTAACATCTGTCTATGAAACTTCTAAAACATGTCTGAATACTAACTATCAGGACATGGCCCTGGACTACCATAAACTGAATACTAATGCAGACTCTATGTTGAACCCCGAGAGGAGTGGGACTCACCAATAAGCTGATAACTGAAGTGATCCTACTGTGCAGATGTATGCTCCTGAAAATCGGTATCTGCACCGTGAAGTGCAGGCCCCGGGCAAAAGGGACGTTAGTACATGGTGAATAGTACTAGTATGTAAAACCTGCTGAAATGAAGAACATGGCACAGTATAGGTATAGGACATGAACTGAAACTGAATGTAACTTGGACATGAGCATAAAACGTGAGTAAAGTCTGAAAACAGTAAATCAATGGAAATACAAGTATGTAAAACTGCTTGTAACGTGGGGAATGCTATAGTATAACCGACAACATGGTCTGGTACTTGCGTCCTACCAGCAGAACACTCACAACCTTGCCAGGGATATGAGATTTAAGTAATAATAAGCATGTAAGGATCCAAACTGCATAATGAAGGTGTTGCCTCCTTGCTGACAACCCTTATCCTACGGTGGCAACGTAGTTTCAGGCTATCTGAGCCTTCTCGGTTAACTAAGCAATTCCCAAAAACATGAACATGATATAGTTGGCTAAGAAGCCCATGATTTTCGTGAAATAACTTGTAAATAACTTGTAATCATGATTTCATGAAATAACTTGTAAACATGGTTTCATGAAATATCTTGTAATATGGTTTCATGAGATAACTTGTCATAGTTTTGCAAACATGTTCTTGATTCATGAGTAATAACAATAGTTCATAATTATATATATATATATAATTGACTTGAAAACATGCTTGTAACTTGCTACATAAAATCATAAAGTTTCATATAAACATAATGAGAATACATGAGGAAGAATTTATGATTCATGGATTAAGCTAGGGTTCCTAATAACCGTAATGGAAGATTAGGAATACAATAACGAATATAGATACAAAATTCATGTACATAAATACATAAATACGGGCTATCAATATGTTGGGTTTAATGCCCTAGGGTTTGAACCTCATGGATATCAAGAAACGGAGCATGGGGAAGAACGTAGAGATTCCCACATGTGGATGGAAGTTCTACATACCTTAATTACTCCAAAACTTGAATTAAAGACTTGAGCTTTGAAGAAGATTTCCAAAATCTTGAATTCTTGAACCTTGAAATGGGTTTTCTTGAAAACCCTAGTTTAAGAATGATAATTTCTTGTTTAGATTACAAGGATAGGTATTAGAATTGATTTGGAATAATTAGAGTAGGCTTACTTTGGTGTTCTTGATGATGCAAGAGGGTAGGAAGTCGTTCTAGGGCTTGAAGGAATGAAAAATAATGATTTGAACTGATATGGACGAATATATACTGTTCTGGAAAAATTCATTTTTCGGCCCAGTTAAATACTGGCCGTATTTCAAAATACGGGCCGTATTTTGAAATACTGGCCGTATTTTGAAATACGGACAGCACTGCCTCTCTTCAGTAAAATGGTCATAACTCTTTGCACAGATGTCCGTTTGACCCCCATAATATACCGTTGGAAAGGTATTTCAAAGCTCTACAACTTTCATGAAGGAAGTTTTCCCAAATTCCAAATACATTTTGAAATACGGGCCGTATTTTGAAATACGGTCCATATTTAACCATTTGACATCAAATTGCCAAATTCCAGAATGCTCAAAAATCCTTGGTTTCAGTTTACGATTTGAAATACGGGCCGTATTGTGAAATACGGTCCGTATTTAACCATATGACATTCAACTGCCAGTTTACAATTTGATTTACGGCCCGTAAACTGAAATACGGTCACTGTTCATGGGCGTAACCACCATCTTACAGCTGAAGAGGAAATTTCCAATTCCCACATTCTTTATCTGGTTTTCTAAGTCTAGGATCATGGTCAAAGCTTAGGTTAAAGGTACGGGGTGTTACAGTCTGGGGAGGTTAAAACGTACGCAGACCTTACCCCCACCTTGAGAGGTAGGGAAGTTATTTTCGGAAGACCCTCAGCTCAAGAGAAAAAAAGACAAAAGAGTCAGATAAGGATAAGCATATCAAAATAATGCAAAAAATAAGAAATAACAAGAGCGAAGATCCAACAAATATAAGCAGAAATCAAAGGGCAATAAACGATAGAGCAAAACTACGACCACTAATGTGGGAGAATAAGTGAGACTACCTACTAGCCTTCTATCTTAATCTGAGTCCTCCACAATCTCCTATCTAAGGTCATGTCCTCGGTAAGCTGAAACTGCGCCATGTCCTGTCTAATTACCTCTTTCCAATACTTCTTTGGCCTACCTCTACCTCTCCTGAGACCCTCCATAGCCAACCTCTCACACCTCTGCACTGGGGCAGTTGTGTCTCTCCTCTTCACATGCCCAAATCATCTCAATCTCGCTTTCCGTATTGTTACATCCCGTATTTTTGAACGTCGGATTAATTGTAAGTTGAGGTGGGACCCACACGTCAAGATTTTTTTTTGGGACATGTGAAAAATTATATGAATCACATATGTGAAGTTAAACACAACTCAAGAAGGACCCTTGGGCCAAATCAAAGTGGAAGTCCTCCAAACGAATATTTTTAAGAAAACGTTTTCGGGTGACCTGACTTTGGGGGGCAAAAACTGTATTATAAGTTTGGAATTTGGAAAATAACCAAGAGATAGAAGTTATAGATAATTGAATTAGCTTTCCAACCATAGGTCGTGGGTTCCTAGGTGACGTCGGTACAAGGAGATATGGACGTTTTAAGGTCGAAAGGTCAGTGGGCTATGCCCAACTCGGGACCAACCGAGTTGGCCCAAAAAAATGAAAAGAAAAATTTAGGCCCAAGGTGAGAGGGTGGCCGGCCATACCTGGTCCAAGCCCACCAAATTAATTAATTTTCATGTGACAAATTAATTATAAAGGGATCATTATCCCTTAGATGATTCAAGAAACTTAGAAGGAGAAAGAACAAACAAAACAAGAGCAAAAAAAAGGACCATTTCGGGTTTGGCCATAGAAAATTCAACCCTCCAAATCTTGCTTCAAAAATTATTTTCTTGTGGTATTCCTACTAATTCAAGGGTCCTTTACAACTTGGTGTAGTTGTTTTGGAAGAAGGAACACTTATTTCTTCAAGTTGACAACTTGTTCAAGTGAAGAAGTTTGTAGAAAAAGGTAAGAATCAATTCCTTTTTCTTATGTTATGAAGGTTTGTTTATGTTGTGGTATGTGGAAATGAGTAGAAATTATGGAAATAAGGAAGTTTGCAAAGTGGGTATGTATATATATATGTAGCCATGAGTGTATATATGTTGTATACATATATGAGTTGAATTTTATGTTGTATTCTAGTTGTGGTTATGGTGAAAATTATATTGGGAATGAAAGTTGAATGAATTTTGGTTGAAGTTGGGATGTAGAAGATTACGTCACTTTAGAATGATTTTGTGATATTATGGAAATGAAGTTGTTAAGATGTGAATTATGATTATGGTTGATGAAATTGGAAGATGGAAGTATGTTATGGATATGTAGGTTGAATATTAGAAGTTTTGGATGAATTATGACTTTGGTGGAAAGTTTGTATATTTTGTATATCTTGGGAATATTTTGTGGAAATGATATGAAATGCTTCCGAATTATGTTGTAATGATCTTGATTAGTAATGAATATGAAAATGTCGATATTGATTTGAAAATACGAAGTTGGAATGAAGGCTACGACGTTATGTTGGAAAGATGACTAATTATGCTATATTGTGTTTTGTAGTGATTATTGTTGTTGTTGGATTGTTGTTGATTGTTTTGGCCGAGTTGAATTCTCGGGGGCGCTATATGTATAGGGGAGATGCTGCCCAAAGTTTTGTAGAAAATGTTGACTCAAGATTTAGGACTTAAGTCTTATGGCTAACAATTGGTAAACGTGACCATTTGTAGATTTCGGGCGAAACAGGAATTGAATTCGAAAAGGCGTAAAGACCATATAAGGTATGTAAAGCTATCCCGATTCTTCTTTTGGCATGCCCTAGGTGTACTAGGATCGGATTTGAGCCTCGGAAAGCGTTCTGCTCATCGGAATCCGCATTTGAAAATACCCCTTTTTCATTCAATGGAATTGAACCCTATAAGTATGCTTTATTGAAAGAATTGTGCAAACTTCCGCAAATTGTCTAGAAAATTATGGAATGTCCCCAGAACCTCCGTAGGTGACTTTATAAGCTTAAAATACGTAATTTGAGCCCACCGCTTCGTTTGTCCCGAGGTGGGCCCACTATTTCCGATTTTACCCTTTTGTGTTTATGACTTGTCTTCGAGCATTTTTTTTAAGAAATATTCTAACTACTCTTTTAACTACTAAATAAAAATTGTTTTAATATTTCATTAAGCCTTATGAATTGTTTTGGAACTTGGGAACGATCTCAGAAAGATTATGCTTCCGTAACCCATTTTGACATTCGAATTTCACTTACTATGACTCCGTTCGATTTCATTGATTTGATCTGTCATTCGATATGCTTCATTGAGTCTCTGGAAATATATATGGTGTTTTTATTGCATTTAGTTTCTCATTACTCCATTCGTGGATGCCTCAATGTTTCCCACACTGAGCCCGGGCCAGGATATGTTGTCAAGCGTATTCCACTGCATTGTTCGCCGTGCCTCGATGTGAGGGGGCAGGTATATATGTACATGGGTTGTGGAGTATGCTGTGCCATGTACACACATTCTGATATGATATGATCTGATATGGCCATCTGATATGATATGTTATGTTACGGGGTTATCCCCTATTCTGCTCCTTATATGTGGTGGCACCAGCGTCGGGGGGTGGCCACATTCTGTTTGCCGAGTCCCTTGGCAGGGGCCGGGTATGATATGGTATATGTTTCTGTACACACTCTTCATGTTTTGAAAATATGCATTTGAAATTTCGGATATTACACTCACTTTTCTGTAAGTTCTGTTTCGGTTATGATCTTGTTCCGTAATGGGACCAGGTACGACATATGTTCTCAGCAAGTACTATTTATGCTTTATGATCAGCATTTTGCTAACCTGGATGTTCCGTTCATTTTCTGTATCTTCTGCTTCGATTATGACTTTGTTTACTATGTTCCGTGCTTTACATACTCAGTACATATTTCGTACTGACCCCCTTTCTTCGGGGGCTGCGTTTTCATGCCGCGCAGGTACAGACGACAGGTTCGCTGATCCATCTGTTTAGGATCCCACTTCTGCTATTTTGGGGCGCTCTCTTCTTCAGAGCCCACTTTTTGGTACAGTCTGTCACTGCTATCTGGATATGTACATTGTTCTGGGTATGACGGGGCCCTGTCCCGTCTTATGATTATGTTATGTTCTGTAGAGGTCTGTGGATATATCTGTATGGGTTCTGTACATATGTTTGGGATACTTTGTCCTATGATGGCCTTATCGGCCTATGTGTGCCAAGTCTGCTTTTTATGCTAAATTCTGTAGCGTCCACTAATATTATTATTATATTATTTTGTTAATATGCTAATTTGGGTATCGGGTACGTATAGGTGCCCAGCTAGGGCACTGGTCGCGGCCCACGGGGTTGGGTCGTGACACGTATATTGTTCTCCACCGATGCCACTCTCACCTTGTCTCGGATGTCTTCATTCCTAATCCTATCTCTCCTAGTGTGCCCACACATCCACCGCAACATTCTCATTTCCACGACTTTCATCTTTTGCACATGAGAGTTCTTGACTGGCCAACATTCTGCCCCGTACAACAGAGTCGGTCTAACCACCACTTTGTAGAAGTTGCCCTTAAGTTTCGGTGACACTTTCTTGTCACACAGCACACCAGAAGTGAGCCTCCATTTCATCTACCCTACACTAATACGACGAGTGACATCATCGTCAATATCCCCATTTCCTTGTATAATAGATCCAAGATACTTGAAACTTTCTTTTTTTTTGGACGGCCTGGGTACCAAGCCTCACTTCCACGTCAGCCTCATTTGGAACTCTACGAACCTGCACTTTATGTACTCCGTCTTGGTCCTACTCAGCTTGAAAGGATACTTAGGCTATAAGGAAAAAAAAAAAGCAGCAGGAATATTGTACTGATGTATCTTTATTTTCGCCTTTCTTTTCTCATCTTTTATTTCTATGCTAATTATATTTACAAAAAGTTCATTTTAGTAATTTGCCAATGTCATTTAAAACCCTGCACGAAGTGCAGAGAAATTCACTCATTTCCAATAAAATGAAAAATATTTTGTTTGGAAGTCTGTGGGCGAACGCTGCTTACTTCCCTCTCTCTTCCTTTGTCCTCTTGCCAAGCAAATAAGCATGGTTAAAAGATCGAGAAAATTGCCGAAAGTAAATTGGTGTTTAGCATATCTATACGCAATTAATAAATGTGGGTTTACGTCTTGTGCTCACAAATAGATCCAAAAACTCCTAGTGACTAGTGTCCTTGTCATACATGCAATACACACTAATAACTAGACGTTTCCACTTTCCACTCTCTTTCTTTCTTGGCAGCGTTCTCCATAAGCTAACACTACACCCTTTTGCTTCTCACTTCTTTTTTCTTCTCACCAGAAATAAATTAAATAGCTCTCTGTTAATGGCGGATTGGGGACCAGTGCTTATCGGAGTGGTACTCTTCATACTGCTGCAGCCTGGGCTTCTGTTTCAGATACCTGGTAATAACCTTACTCTGGAATTTGGGAGCATGAAGACTAATGGAAAGGCTATTGCTGTTCATACTCTTATTTTCTTTACCCTTTATGCTATTCTCATTCTTGCTGTTCATGTTCACATCTATACTGGCTGATTTCCAGATCTTCTCCATATACCCCCTTTTATGCCTACCATTTTTCACTAATCGAAGTTGTAAGTCCTTTTCTTACTCAAGTTAAGATCTGTTTTTTTTGTAATTTTGTTTTCAAGAAGAAAGATTCAGTCTTTGGAATGAATTGCTCGCGTTCTATTTAATTTGCCTGCTGTTTCTCTTGGTTGCCCAAATGCTTAGTGAAATGAATCTTTTTTTTTTTTTGAGTGCCTCTCAAAATCTGAAGGCGGTGCGATTGTGACAGTAAGCTACAGTAGAGTTGGAGTATAATCGGTTCTATAATTAATAAAAAATAACTCTTAAATAGTTGACGGCTAGTTTAATTAATTAGTAGCTAAGCTGTAGTAGAGTTGGAATATAATCGGTTCTCTAATTAGTTAATTTGTATAGAGTTGACGGATAATTTAATTAATTAGCGACGGAAAGCGACTGGTGATCTCATTTCTGCGTTCCAAACGTGATCTTGAATTCAATTAGACTGCTTCAATGTAAACTCATTTGCAGCGTCTATCCTTGCAACCCTCAGATACGTAAAATGTGTTTGAAACAAAAAACATTATGTTTCAATTTACAAAAAAAGGAGCTAGGGGGAAGTTGTGTAAATAAGAAAAACTAGCAAAGAATGGAAAGGTACTGATTTAGTCGCTAAATTCTCTAAGTAGGTGTTTGGACATGCGATTTGAAACCATGGTTTGAAATCATGATATGAAATCAGCATTTGGACATGCGAATGAGATGAAATCTCAAATCATCCAAAAAGGCATGATTTGAGATTTCATACCATGATTTCAAATCATGTCCAAACAGCTGCAGAGTATTCTATGGTAGCACTTAGACGAATTCCAGCGTAGTATCAAGATTGGGGTGCAATATGCAGGGCTCACTTTTCGTGCAATATTTCTTGGACCAAAGATATATGTTCGTGTGCTTGATGGACTAGGGACAATTTCATGTATATACACCCATGTTCCCTCATCCATGTAATGGATTGAAAAAAATGGGAAAAAGGAAAAAAAGGAGAGAGATTCTAAATTATGATCATGTAAAATGAATATGATAAAGTGGTCCAAAAACTTGTTGCTTTCATTTGCCGAATTTGGTAAACATTGATATAGAACGCACAACACTTTGTCAGAGTATTTCAGAAGATCAAACTAGTTCAAAAGAAAAGAAAAACAGAAAGTTTGACAAAAACAAAGAATTCCCCTTCATAAAACCTTTCCAAGAAGAGTTGAGAATTTGGCCGGAGCAGCAGCAGGATGAACAAAGAAAACTTCAATTGCCTTTTTGCCACTAGCCAGTATCAACCGGATCGTATGTGAACACCAATAGCAACTATCAAGATTGTGTATATACAGAAGAATAAGATGGCATGAACTAGGATGGAAATCCCACTGGTGTACATGTTCCCGAATTCAATCACCCTATTCCTCGCTGGTAACTGGAATAGCAATCCTGGCGATAGTAAGATGAACATTGCAACTGCAACCACCACTGGCCCCCAATCTGCTACCATCTTTATTTCGAGTATGGTGCCTCTCTCTCAAGAAATATTTAACTAGGTACTCAAATTTCTGAGCTTTAAGTTTCTCTCTGTTCCTCAACTGTTGAAGTTAGTTGTGGTGTTTGCAAAATTGTAGCAGCAGATATATGGCAAATGTAAGTGATTTTGCTTAGTGAAGAAGGAGAAAGGGATATACTAAACTTGAGGGTGAAAAGCAGGGATTTGTGTTTTAAAGGGGAAGAAAGGTATGATACGTGGTAGTGGGGTTTTTTTTTTTTGCTTTATGGAAGTCGACAGAAAATACCAACTTTGTGTTTTAAGTTTCTGATTATCGAAGAACGCGCAAGCCTTTCTTTTGCCTTTGCTTTACACATTTTATCAAAATAAATTCATGAAGGGAGGAGTCTTTTTAAAAGATTTGGAAAAAAGAAGTGGTGCGCACGTGGAAAGTAGAGAAAGCCAAGTTTTTGTGCGTTTATATTAGTGCAAAATGATTTGGCTTAAATCTTTGACAACAGTTAGTAATGCAACCTTGGGGAATGATTTGATGGGTGAATTCTATTTTAGTTAAATGCTTTGGCTGCTAAGCTGTCAAATATGGCAATGTTTAAGTTCCTACTTGTAAAGTGCGTGCCTTTAATTTCTAATTCCTACAATTTATTCTGGGTCCATAACAGATGAAAAGCGCTGGGGAATGCCCACTGTGGACTTGCTTTTGTTTAAACCGCGTCGTGTAAAGAGCCGAAATCATTTCATGCATGACAGAATCTCATGATGGACTAATATTTTGCTTGGCAGGAACTAGCCCTTAAAGAATTAAAGATTTTAACTTATACATACACTCAAATGTTATTTAACCTTTTCTGTAGCAGCTTAGTTACCATTTGTTTAAGGTTATCCATCAATATTCAACAAAATAGAGTTACTTGTTATAAGTTGTAACTATCATTTTAATTAGTAACCTCATTATGTATATATTTGTTATACTGATAACGAACAGAACTTAAACTCATCTTTGAAACCTCTAGATTTTGATGCTTACCAATATTATTTTCTTTCTTTTTCATGCATGCCATTTGCGGTTTTGTCCTTCAAGCTTTCTAACGCAATTGGAAGGGATCTAATACGAGAACGCCCAAGTCAGACGGCACACTGTTTGACATATTGGATTGACGAAATGGGTTTTCATCATAATTGGGCTCTTATCTTTTTTCAACATTCTTTCATCTGCAGATAGACAGACCCATTTATGTTTGGTTGGGCTGCTATCTTGCTATCTAAACCTGTAAAATTTGCAACTACATTATATTCTTACAATGGCCCAAGCCCACATAGGAGACTGCCGTGCCGTCCAGGAGTAGAGTTGAGATTGTTCTCAATTGTTGCGTGGCCGGCAATCGTGTCATTGCCGTTCGCTATCAACTAATAATGCAAATCGTTATACGAATACTATATTTGTCTGACGGTGCGATTATTTGATTTGTTACGCATTGTCTAGTTTGGCTTGTCCTAAATATGCTGAAATAGATAAGCCACGCGGCCACGCCACGGCTCTAGTGATCAAAAATAAAAAGCTGGAAGTTCCATGTCTATTAACTCTTCCAAAATTCTCTGAAGATTATTGGGTTTTCCTTCTTTTCTTCACTTTTCCCTTATCTCCACACGACTAATCACAGTAACAGAGATGTCTGATTGGGGACCAGTTGTAATAGCAGTTGTTCTGTTTGTGCTGTTGAGCCCGGGCCTTCTGTTCCAACTCCCAGGAAACAGCCGGGCCGTAGAGTTTGCCAACTTTCAGACAAGTGGACTCTCCATTTTCATACATACGCTTCTCTTTTTTGGCTTCATTACCATCTTCCTTATTGCCATTGGTGTCCATATTTACACCGGCTAGCTTGAATTTATCTCATTTGCTAGTCACTTAGTTACCTTCTTTCAATTAGCATTTGCGAGCCAGTCCTTTCAATTCTTGGTTTGCTAAGAGTTAGGCTTGTTATGGCCTGGGGCTTTAATCCTCTATTACTGCAAGCCGATGTTCTACACATGGCCAGTTCTTCATAAGCATTTTAATTGTTCTGTTTTTCCCTCATCCATTTTACAGCATTAAGCTCCAATTCTGTATTCATTTATATAGGTCATGGTGTGCTCTGATACTCTTCAATACTAGTACGATATTTTGTGTTTAATTTTGTATCCCATTACAATCATATGCTATGCAATTTGTTTGACTGCTTTAGCAAGAAAACACAAAGATTATCGTACTTGCAAATTTCAG
The DNA here is from genome assembly GCF_019175385.1 of Lycium barbarum. Taxonomy (NCBI): domain Eukaryota; kingdom Viridiplantae; phylum Streptophyta; class Magnoliopsida; order Solanales; family Solanaceae; genus Lycium; species Lycium barbarum. Next base: position 105,815,194 of record NC_083348.1, read on the forward strand.
TCAATTAGAGTTGAATGGACAAAGGAAACATGACAGCAGGAGTGTCACAATAAAAAAGCTAGATTGTATCATATATCCGGTTAATAAGATCCTATAGTTGAATGGCCATAGCGATTGATGCTTAAGACAAGAAAAGAATGTATGGCAGGTAGACTTTTAATTTCTCGAATATCCAATTGATCGAGAATGCAGCAATTATTAAAAGATTATCTATATACGGCATTAGTAAAGTAGTTGTAGGGATTTTTTTTTTTTTTTTCAAAGAAGTTAAAAATTGAGTGCTGGCAAATGGATGCTTCCAAGTCATCTAGAAATATCACCAGATAACTGGATAAGTAAAAAGAAGATTACTCCTAGCTAGATTACAAACCTTGCGACAAGAATAAAGCAACGGACTTTTTGTGAATGAGAACAACAAAAGATGATATGGTCTCTTCTTGAATATTCTTATTATTAAAAATGAAAGAAAAGTAGTAACTACCTAGTGAATTTCTTTTTCTCACCATAGACAAAGCTGGGGATTGAAGTGTGATTTTCTCGCAGCACCTAGGCACTTTATATGCCTAAAGTTTTAACTTTTTGATATACACATTAAGCTCTTTGTTTCCAAATTAAATACAAATCAAACTTACTCGGGTGTCTAGACCTAAGTAACCAAATAACCTTAAAAATAAATAAATTAAAGTGAAAACATATATCACTTAAACATAGTTAAATATAAAAAAGTGTATATGTAAGACACATGTTGAAAGGGTTGGTTTTTTGTCTTGTGATAGAAAATCCATGTGACAATTTTAGTTGGATGATTTCTATTACTTGGAGCCAAAGGATGATTTACTTGGAGCCAAAGAATGCATTGCTTGGAGCCAACGGATGCATTGCTTGGAGCCAAAGATGTGGAGGAGAAGTGAAATGCCATGTAGCACACTTGGAGCCCTTATGCCTATAAAATGAGAGGCTATTCTTCTTTGTTCATCATCCCAAAATTCATACAATCCTTTGTAGTGAGTAGAGAGTTGAGAGAACAATTCTCTTAAGTGTAATTGGGAAATCTCCCCTTTCTTTGTTAATAATAAAAAAGGTAACTGTTCTCTGGTGGACGTAGGATCATTTTGATCCGAACCACGTTAAATCTTGTGTTATTTCTTTTACGTTTCCGCTAACAATTGGTATCAGAGCGTTAGGAATCTTTGAAGATCCTAGGAGGAAGAACAAGCAAAGATGATTTCCATAAAGTTTGAAATCGATAGATTCAGTGGATGCAACAACTTCAATATCTGGAAGATTTAGATGATGGCGTTACTGCGGAGGAAAGGTTCAATCCATGCTATTGACGGAAAGTATCCCGACGGTACATCATCTTCCGACAAGGAGAAGATTGAAGGAGATGCATGAGTGTAATCCAACTGTCCCTTGTACCTAACGTGCTTTGTGAACTGAGTACAAGTACCGAAGAGATGACCAAGAAGTTATGGGACAAGCTACAAGGGCTTTACCAGGACCGATCGGTGACAATAAGGACGTTGTTACAACGGCGTCTTCACACATTTAAGATGGGGTCAGGTACTTCGTTACAAGATCATTAGACGCGTTCAATAAACTTGTCATGGACTTACAGATTGCAGGAATTAAAAAGGACGAGGAGACGCTTGCATGTGCTTTGCTATTTTCATTGACTTTAGGATATTGTGATATCGAGAATTCAATGATGTATAGCAAGGAGCCTATCAACCTTGAGCAAGTGCGGCAAGCACTTAACTCTAGTGATGTGAGGAGGCATTTTGAAGGAGACTGAGATGATCAGGCAAGTGGGCTCTTTGTGAGAGGCCGGACTAGCCAACAGGGAAGGAGCAAATCAAAGCACAGATCAAAGTCTCGTGTGAACAAGAAAAATGCAGATTGTTGGGGCTGCGGCAAGAAGGGGCACTTTGAACGAGATTGCCCACTATCAATGTCCAAGGAAAAGGCGAGTGCATCCATAGTTGAACAGGTACATGATTCTGATAATGATTATGTACTTACAACATCAAAAAATAATAGAAGTTATGGAAACAAACGGGTGTTAGACTCTGGTTGTACTCTGCATATTTCGTTCCGAAGAGACTAGTTTAGCAGCTATAAGAATAGTGGAGGAACCATAGTAAAGGTCAATAATGCAACTTGTGCAATAGTTGGCATTGGCTCAGTTCGTGTTCGCTTCCATGATTGAGCCGTGAGGACTATTACACAAGTCCGTCATGTTCCTGATTTGAAGAAGAATTTGATCTCCCTGGGTACTCTGGATGAACAAGGCTACAGGTACATGAGCGAAGGAGGAACTATGAAGGTGACTAAAGGTTCTTTAGTCATCCTGAAAGGAAAGCTGGTGGATGGCCTTTACACATTGGCAGGAAGCACCATTGTTGGCTCTGCAAATGCGTTTACAATGCAGTTATCTAATGATGACAAGGCAAGATTATGGCACATGAGATCGGGTCATATGAGCGCACGTGGACTAGAGATGTTGAGCAACTGTAACCTTTTGAAAGGTGAGAAGATCAACACACTTGAATTTTGTGAGCACTGCATTCTAGGGAAGCAAAAGAAAGTCAGCTTCAGCACTGGCAAGCACAAGACAGGATGGGTGCTAGACTACATCCATTCAGATTTATGGGGTCCCTCTAAACTTCCATCTAAGGGCGAAAAGAGGTATCTTCTCACTTTTATTGATGATTTCTCACGAAAGGTTTGGCTGCATTTTCTAAAGGCCAAAAGTGATACTTTTGAAGCATTTAAAGAGTGGAAGATTTTGGTTGAGAATCAAATGGAGCGAAAAATCAAACATCTTCGCACAGACAATGGCTTGGATTTTTGCAGTGAAGAGTTTAATGATTTCTGCAAGGTTCATGATATCTCAAGACATCGTACTGTCAGGCACACCCTATAGCAGAATGGAGTTGTCGAGAGGATGAACAAAACTCTTCTTGAAAAGGCTCATTGTATGCTTCTACAAGCCAAAATGTCCAAAGTATTTTGGGCTGAAGCATTTCACACTGCTGCTCATATTGTCAATTGATCTCCAGCATCGGCGATTGACTTTAAGACTCCGAATGAGGTATGGTCAGGTGAACCCTCTAACTATTCATATTTACGAGTATTTGGGTGTCTAGCTTATTATCATGTTAATAAAGGAAAGCTTGAACCAAAGGCCAAGAAAGCCATATTCGTAGGGTATGTGGATGGAGTAAAAGGGTACAAACTTTGGTGTTTGTCTTTACTCAAATTTATAGTTAGTAGAGATGTCGCCTTTGATGAATCCTCTGTACTTGATCCCCGTAAAGTTTCCGTGGAGTTTTCAGGAAACGAGAACAACGAGCAGGTGGAGCTTACCAAGGAAAAGGATCAAAAGACTCAGGTTAAAGATGAGTCAAAAAATGTAGATCTTGAAGAACTTACTGTCAATGAACCATACACAATTGCGAAGGGAAGGGAGAAGAGGCAGATACGAAGACCAGAACGCCTTATAGATCAAGTAAACATGTTTGCATATATGTTCGTATCTGCAGAAGAAGAGATTAAAGATCTTGAGCCTCCTCGTATGTTGAAGCAACTTCTTGCAAGGATGCTGCACAATAGCGGTTAGCCATGACTGATGAGATGGAGTCTCTTCACAAGAATCAGACATGGGTCTTAGTGAAAAGGCAAAAGGGAAAGAGGACAGTTGGATGCAAATGAGTCTACAGAAAGAGAGAGGGAATTCCAGAAGTGGAAGATGTAAGGTTTAAGGCGAGATTGGTTGCAAAGGGTTTCAGTCAAAAGGAGGGAATTGACTACAACGAGATTTTCTCTCCGGTCGTGAAGTATAGCTCAATTCGCGTGCTACTAGCATTGGTTGCACAATTTGACTTGGAGCTTCAACAGCTTGATGTTAAAATTGCTTTCTTACATGGTGATCTAGAAGAGACAATCTATATGGATCAGGTTGAAGGTTTCCTAGCTGAGGGAAAAGAAGATCATGTATGCCAACTAAAGAAGTCTTTGTATGGTTTGAAGCAATTCCCTAGACAATGGTACAAAAGGTTTGATGCATTCATAACTACACATGAATTCTCAAGGAGTGCATTTGATAGTCCGAGGGTCTTTCGGAAATAGCCGTCCTACCTTGGTAGGAGTAACGTCTGCGTACACTCTACCCTCCCCAGACCCCACGATGTGGGATTTCACTGGGTTGTTGTTGCATTTGATAGTTGTGTGTATCACAAGAAGATGTCTGGTAACTCAATGATTTATTTACTATTGTATTTTGATGATATGCTTAGTGTTGCTAACAACATTACAGATATAAATGCTTTAAAGAAACTGTTAAGTAAGGAATTTGACATGAAGGATTTGGGAGCTGCAAAGAAAATTCTTGGTATGGAGATTTCAAGAGAAGACGGTGTTGTACATCTTTCACAGAAAAGGTACATTGAAAGGGTTCTCGAGAGATTCAATGTGCATACGTGCAAGACTGTAAGTACACCGTTAGCTCCTCATTTTAAACTTTCAGAGTTACAAGTGCCTTAGTCGAAAGACGAGGTGGAGGATATGTCAAAGGTTCCTTATGCCAGCGCAGTTGGTAGCATTATGTATGCTATGGTATGCACACGTCCAAATATTGCTCAATCTGTAAGTGTGGTAAGCAGATACATGTCCAACCCAGGAAAGAGGCATTGGGAATCTGTCAAGTGGATATTGAGATATCTTAAGGGATCTTCTGATGTTGGTCTGTCCTTTCAAAAAAGCAGTGGAGGTATTTCAATTCTCGGTTATGCGGATTCTGACTATGCAGGGGATCTTGACAGAAGGAGGTCCACAACTGGATACATCTTTACTCTTGTTGGCAGTGCCATTAGTTGGAAATCGACTGTGCAGTCGATTGTCGATTGTCGCTTTGTCTACGACAGAAGCAGAATACATGGCAGCAGCGGAGACAGTGAAAAAAGCTATCTGGTTGAAAGGTTTGGTGGCGGAATTGAGTTTGGTTTAGCAATAATCAACCCTTAGATGTAATAGTCAGAGTGCTATTCATCTGATAAAATATCAGAGATTTCATGAGCGCACTAAACACATTGATGTCAGATTTCATTTTATTCGAGATGTTGTTGAAGAGGGAACTATCAAGGTCGTGAAGGTTATCACAGACGATAACGCTGCAGACATGTTGACCAAGATAGTCTCGCTCGCTAAGTTTGCACACTGCAAGGACTTAGCGGGAGTACGCATCAACTGATGCAACTCCGAGAGAACAGTTGTTAGGTGGAGGTGGTATGTTCAACGATGGTTTGATTCTTCTTGTTTCTTACAACGGGGTTTCCCAGTAAGCTTAGAAGTTTTGGCCGAAGTTGTTCATACGGATGCTCGTGACGCAAACCAAGGTGGAGATTGAAAGAGTTGTTTTTTTGTCTTGTGATAGAAAATCCACGTGACAATTTTAGTTGGATGATTTCTATTAATTGGAGCCAAAGGATGATTTACTTGGAGCCAAATAATGCATTGCTTGGAGCCAAAGGATGCATTGCTTGGTGCCAAAGATGTGGAGGAGAATTGAAATGCCGTGTAGCACACTTGGAGCCCAAGTCATTTTATGCCTATAAAATGAAAGGCAATTCTTCTTTGTTCATCATCCCAAAATTCATACAAGCCTTTGTAGTAAGTAGAGAGTTGAGAGAGCAATTCTCTTAAGTGTAATTGGAAAATATCCCCTTTCTTTGTTAATAATAAAAAGGCAACTGTTCTCTGGTGGGTGTTGGATCATTTTGATCCGAACCACGTTAAATCTTGTGTTCTTTATTTTTCGTTTCCGCTAACACATGTCTTATATTCATTAAGTTGACGTAAATATTGTTGACACCCAATTTTGTCCCACCTCTCTTCCAAAATACCTATTTATGTTTCTAACATTTTATGAAAAATTAAAAAATATATATATATTATATTTTACTATAATTATTAGCCTTTATCAAAAGCTGGTGTTTCATTATTATATTACAGTTACTAATTATTATTATTATTATTATTATTATTATTATTATTATTATTATTATTTATTATTATTATTATTATTTATTATTATTATTATTATAGTTCACAACTTTTATCATTTCAGCATTTTACCAGCTCACGCACGCGCGTCGCATTTATCTTGGCATAATTATTTTTTGTATTAGGCAATATTCTGTCATCCTTGGTATATCATTAATTAAAATGGGTCTTTTATTCAAGTTCAGAAGCCAAACTATTTCTTGCACTCAGTCCGTACTTTTGATTTATCGGATTCCAAATCAAAGCCCAATCAACTCATAAATATTTTCTGACCAGCCTATATCTTTTACCCTAACTTTTAGATCAGTCCGGGTTTTAATTCGCTGGCCCATTCTTTTAATACCCGGTTTAAAAATTGACCCAGTCCATAAATGGACCGGGTCTGACCCGTTTCACACAAAAAATAAGGGAAACCTTTTAGGGTTTCCCCTCATATTTTTCCCTTTTCCGCCGCGCCTCACCTCCTCTCCCTTCCCTCTCTCCTTCTCCGCCTCTCCACCTTCCCATCGTCTTCTCCACCTCCCCATCGCCGCCTCCACCATACCACCGTCTCCCCCATACCTCTCTTCTCCTCTTCTTTCCCTTTACCCCTAAACCCTAGCCGCCGCACACGCACCCCTCTGTCATCTCCACCGCACCTTTACCCCCACGCGTCTGACCTCACCACCTTCGTCTGTCGCCACCACCTGACACACCCATACCCTGACACACCCACTCCTCTGACACCCACGTTACCCCTGTCACACCCACGCTACCCTCACCATCACCCCAACTCGTTTTGTCTCCCCCGCTCCTCTCTCCTTTTTCTTCAACTCAGAAGAGCCAAAACCCTATAAATGGTCGGCGTTGAATCCGAAATTGGACAGGTTTGAAAACCCCCAAAAATTGCCTTGCAAAACCAGAGGTGAACCCGAAATCCCCTTTCAAAAAATGAGTTCTTGAATCCCCATAAATCCCCTACAAAAATAGGGATTTCGAATCGCAAAAAAAGGCTCTGAAAATCAAAGTTCTGAAACGAGTTTTGAAACCCCGAAAAAAGCTCTAAAATATGAGTCTTTTAGTCGCCTATAATTCCCCAAAATACGAGTTCTATTAGCAATTTCAATTTTGTTTTATTATCAAATCAAAATATCAAATCAATTTTATTCTCGTTTACTTTGGTGCTGCTGTGAGTCCGAGCATCGCAAGCTCGGGTTCGGCGGTGTTCGAGGTAGATATCGAAACCCTCGCCTCACTTCGCTGCGCCCGAAGAAGGTAACCTTTTCTCTTTAAACCATTTTGCTCATAGTCTGGTCTACATATGGGTGTGCTCTGTTTGGCGTTTTAGAGGAACTCGTCTTAATTTGTCTTGTGTACTGATTTTATTTTTCTGTTTGTTATATGTTTGTTAATACTTGTGATCGATAATTAAAACTAAGGATTAGTTCAGAGTTGTTATGTAGTTTCAGTATCATAAGTCTGTTTCTGTTTAGTTTAATGTAATACCATTTGCTTATAGGTTAGCTCAGCTGCTATTGCATTATTACTTTAACATAGCCCAATTTTCAGTTTGGCGTTAGCTTTGTCTGATTACTCCTTAAGTATATTATTGGCTTTTATGTGAGTTTGGATGCTGTCTATTATCTTATTTGACTGGTGTTCATGGCAATTCATTCTTGATCATGTATCCTCGCTCCATAAATTTAATTCAATTTAAGACGTCGAATGTTTTCCGATTAGTGTTTAATTTATCTTACACTTCTAGTAAGCCTGTTATAGTTTGGGTTCATTTATGCTTCATCCTATTTCCTGGAACTTGTTTTGGTTTCATGTTTGGACAATTGGATGAATGATTTAAGTATGAGATCGATTGGAGATTGCTGATTTCTTATAATTTCAATTTGGTTTAGGCAGTTTGCCACTTTGACTAATTGTACAATAGTTTAAATCAAGCATTGGTCTGTGTCTTATTGCCACCATAGTGATCCAAACCTGGCCCAGTTGTTAGCAGGTTAAGGAATTCCAATGTGATTTAGTCCATGGTTCATTGATAGATTACAAGTTGGTTAAAATATGTAAAGAATTTCTATCCAATATAGGCCTGTTAGACTATCACTGGATTTACTTGTTGTCTAGGCATAAGTCAATCTGAGTTGTAGGCTCGTTAATTTAATCACCATGAGTCATGTGCAAAGCCTTCAAATCTGCCTAAGTGTCAATGTGTTTAGTAGTATGCTCTTGGGTTTTCCTCTGTTAGATTTGAACCTATTCTTCATCATTGCATATAGCAGTCATTCTTTGAATGTCGCATGAACATGCTAAATGCATATTTCTCCTTCCTGATGTCTTGGATAAATTTAAAACTTTGGTATCTGGCAGTCTATTATTTGTGTGAGAAATGCTATTTTCCATTTTTTGCTTGATGGTAGAATAAAGAAGCAGAACTGATGGAGTAAAAACTGGCTGGCAACGCGTAATTTGTTCTTGTATTATTAGCGCTTAGCATGATATATGAATTTGTGATTTGTGTAAAGCTAAAAGAGGCCATTTGTGATTTCAGTTGAATGGGATCATAAGTTACTGGCAATAGTGATAGTTTGTTATAGTCATCAGTGTTTAGCTTCGAAATAGAAAAAGGAAAACTAGAAAATATGCCTGAGTATTATAAGCATCCTTCCTGAGTTCAACAGGTGTTTTACACGTCGCAAATATGCCATGTTTAGGCTTGATATATGTTATACGTTGCCAATATACTTAATCTATAGTCCGAGCATCTCCACGTGGATAAATATGTATTAGCAGGTCCTGTGTGCATGTCTATAGTATCATTTGATGCTGTTTAAATTCTGTGCGTTGTTGCAAGTGTATTTCTGTGGGTTATGCATATTTACGTAATTACTGGTATACCTCTATTTAAAACAGCTATGAACGTGTATACATGAAGTACACTTAAATATACATAGTATATACACAATTTGCTGATTTGTTTTGAGTTTGCATTTTTACGTTTAATCTTATCCATTGATAATATACTAATCCTCTTCCTTTCATTTTATGCATGACCATCGCATACGAGTCCGAGGGACTCGTCTTCCTCCGCATTCGGTGTTGGGCTAAAACCCGACATAATCTCCCTCGCATCAGCTCTGTCCGCAGCAAATAAAAATTCTGGGCTAAAAGCCCAACAGCAGCAGCAGCTGACCCATTTGATTTATTACCCTTTCATTTTATTTTGTGCTCATTGATTTGTATTAGGCAACTAACTTTTTAGTTTTAGATAAATCTGGATCAATTAGTAGGTTTGGTTAGAGAATGGGTAGTTAGTTTAAGGGAAAGAACTAAAAAATATTTTGTGAACATCTTTTAAGATTATCTAAATTATGCACGCGTTTAGCCGAATGCAGTTAATAATACATAATTTTATTTATACTTCTAAAAAATGCAAAGTCAATTAATATTTCATCGTTTAGTTTGTTCCAAGTATTTATTAAAACACTCCACAACCTGCGTATTCTTCTATTTTTATTTCATGCAAAATCTTATTTTTTAATAGCATTATTATTTAAAGTCTTTTGCAACATTTCCACATTTTATTTTTTTTGAACGGCGTTTGAATTTTCCTCTTTTATGCAAATTATCATATTTTCCTACAAATTTCATTCTAAATAACATTTTATTTAAAGCATTAGTAATATTTACGAATTTTATAGCATATGAAATCTCCTTTGATACAAATTATTCACATTGTTCTATAAGTGGTCGTTTGGTTTAAGGTATAACATGGATTATACCGGTACTAATTTTTATACCACGTTTGGTATAAGGTATAGATTTATTCCGGGATTATTTTATACCTTGTACCAAACGTGGTATAAAAATTAGTGCTGGAATAACTCAACTTATACCTTCTTAACCCACTTATACTGGTATTATTTTATACCATCTTTCAGATGGTATAAAATAATACCAACAGATGGTATAAATTAGTCCCGGAATTGTAATCCCGGGACTATTTTGACCTCAAACCAAACGACCACTAAGTTTATTAGCATGCTTATTTAAAGCCTCAACAATGTTTATAAATTTTTATTTCAAATAGCATTTTGAAATCTCCTCTTATGCAAATTACTAGTCTTATTTTTAATATCCTTATTATTTGAAATCCTTTATATGTTTTATTATGAATAGCATTTACTATATTTTCATTTAAAATCTAAGCGACATTCATAAGTCCTATTCTAAAAAATGACATTTAAAGTTTTCTTTTATATTATATTTTCTGTAAACCTTATTTTCACTAATATTTTCCTTCTAAAACTTTAGCAACATTTGTGAACCATTTTAAAATTTAAGCATTATATTTACTCTAAATTAATTAACCTAAGTTTGGTCGGATAACCGTAAGTTAACGGATTCTAAAGGATGCCTAACCCCTTCCCTTTAGGATAATATAGAGCCCTTACCTAGAATCACACTGGTTAAGCAGACTATTAACGGAGGTTTAGTTTTAACTTTACCTTAGTTAACAATTAGGTGTCCTAATTCACCGTAAATTAATTAGGTGGCGACTCCTTAAAACAAAAGAATAAATGGGAATCACCAATACGTCATACTCTCCTAATTTCAACCCGGTTAAAATGGGGTGTGACAAATATTTGACGCAGGTTGTTAAGTTTTTAGAACGTCATCCTTTCTTGAAAATATTCAAATCAATCACATCAAAATTAAACACTCGTAAAGTTGTAGCAGCAGTAAGCCACTGAAAATGCATTTCTGAGAATATATACGTCACATTATATTGCATGACAAATAAAAGGAAAAGTGGGTTGATTTTGATAGAGTAGAAACAATTTAAACGGCAGCATTATCACCAATTCAAATTGCAAGTCGAACAACTAATTAATTGCCATTTCTCTCTTGAAATTTTATCTAAGTCACCGTGATTAGGCTTGTAAAACGTGCTTAAAAGGTACATAACGATCAAGGACCACAGTTATGAGGCATGCGATGTTTTATTTACTACAACAAAACCAACTACTTATAAGTTGTGTATCAAATGATTTGTATGATGAAGTGTCTACTACATGATTAACAGTAATTAGCTAGTAACTCAAGATCAATGCCGTAACGGTTAACTGATCCCTTGCACGAATGTATAGCAAGTGCCAAAGGCGCTGTTTGTAATCATTATTCAAGGCTGAATCTGCAACACTTCGTTAAGGTGCGGTTTCTTTCTGAATTAACAAGTGCGTTCAAGTTTGAAACGCTCCTGAACACATGATATGTAGTTGGCAGCCTTTATATCAACGCTTTCGTCTCCATAAGATTTGTCCATCTTGGCATAATAATTATTTCCAGTATTAGTACCATTAGAGGGCGTACTCTGCGGTGGAATGTAATAAGAAACTTTTGGCTTCAACGGAGGTGCAGATTTCTCCTGGTTCATTATAATGATGCTATTTGGATTGTAAGGAACAAGCTTTTCCTTTGGCTGATGATGATGAAGATGAAGATGATAAACAGTTCGAGGACTGTCCTCCGAGCTGTAATAATAATTAGTTGGTGATGTGGTGGGCTTCGCAGGTGCTGCTGCTCGGTATAAAGACTTCACCAGTTTCCCTTTGATGAACCCTGTTCTTCGCTTGCGGCTCGACTCCATTAATTTCTTGTGTTTGTGGGTAAAAGGGTTTTACAAGACTAGCTAGATGTGGTAATAATATAGCTAGATATTGGACTGAGTTGTGAGTGGCGAGGTGAGAGGAGGGAGAGGGGTATATATAGAGAGAGTTCTAACTTCTACGCACTAACGATATAAAAGAATTTCACCTAAAAGATAACTATAATGAATGTTCATAAAAACTAAAATTTGTAACTTAAAATAAAAAATTAGATCGAATTGTTATAACGGGTTAAAATGCAACTATAATGTAAACATTTTGAGTCCGGAGCCTAAAGGGTATAAAAATACACGGTATAAACCAAAAGGGGTAGCCAAAAATTTACAGACCAAAACGGGTATAATGTGGAGCAGTCCACGTTATACCCCAATTTTTTTTTTCCATTGTCAGAGAATGATCACGGAAAAATAAAAAATAAAATAAAAAAATTAAAAGGTATAACGTGGACTGATCCACGTTATACAAAATTATTTGTATAACGTGGATCAATCCACGTTATACCCACGTTATACAATATATATATATATATATATATATATATATATATATTGTAAATTGTGGGCTGTCCACCAATCTGAGATAATATTTATCGGAACCAGTACCAAAAAAAAAATTGGCCAACTTTATTTTTTGAAACACTTAGTGTTTTTTTCCATACTTTGACCAATGATTAGGCGTGTGTCAAGACTCCGAAACGTCAATATTTTATATAGAACCTGATATTTTTTTCTGCGTACAATAATGTAGGCTCAATACATTAAGGATACGTATACGTTCGGATCGTCATTTTAGGTGTTGAAAAAGTACCTGAAGTAAGTTTTGTTTGGAAACTTTAGGGTGTTTTATTTTTTAAGATTTTGATTTAAGCGTGTTATTTTTTAATCAAGACATAACTTTATTTTGAATATAAATATAATTCTGAAAAATATAGGGAGAAAAACTAGTTGTAAAGTCGTCAAACTTTAGATGGTCATAACTTTGCGCTCGGACGTCCGTTTTACGCGTTGTTTTTTTTTAACTTGCGTATTTTTTCAAGATCCATGCGGACAAACAGCCATAAGGCGGTTTGGCCGAGCCGATTTTTAAAAAAGCATATTTTATCCCATTCAATTTCAATTTTCCCCCAAATTGGCCTGAAATTTTCAGTTTTATTTACTTATAAGATGATGATACGCAATAAATTTCAACGTAAAAATCCCAGGGTAATGTATCTGTTAATGTCAATTTCACTTCTGCGGTTTCAATTTTTGAAAATAAAGCTGACTAATTTTCTCGACATATAAAGTTGACTAAAATAACCTTACAGTCAAACACTAAGTTTTTTCAAACAAAACTTACTTCGGGCACCTTTTCAACACCTAAAATGACGATCCGAACGTATACGTATCCTTGATGTATTTAGCCTACGTTATTGTACGAAGAAAAAATATCAGGTTCTATATAAAATATTGACGTTTCGGAGTCTTGACACACGACTAATCATTGGTCAAAGTATGGAAAAAAACACTAAGTGTTTCAAAAAATAAAGTTGGCCAATTTTATTTTATTTTGGTACTGGTTCCGATAAATATTATCTCAGATTGGTGGACAGCCCACAATTTACAATATATATATATATATATATATATATATATATATATATATATATATTGTATAACGTGGACTGATCCACGTTATACCTTTTAATTTTTTTTTAAAATTTTTCCGTGATCATTCTCTGACAATGAAAAAAAACTTTTGGGGTATAACGTGGACTGCTCCACGTTATATCCGTTTTGGTCTGTAAATTTTTGGCTACCCCCTTTTGGTTTATACCGTGTATTTTTATACCCTTTAGGCTTCGGACTCTAAACATTTTTATCTTATCAGTATACATAAGCTAAATTCACATAGACGTGTATATATACACACTATATATAAAAATTAAAATTAGGAATTGAGTACGCAGCTTGCATATGCAATTTGCTTTACGAGTAGATATGAAGATGGACTTGAAGCACCAATTAGGTATGTACTATTGTTCTTTTAGCTATATCCATCTGTCTCCGCTTAATATCTCAACCTTTTTTCTTTTTGTCTTGGAATATTTCTTTAACTATGTTGTTGTGACATACTTTGATTATCTGGTGATAACATAAATGAACGATTCCCTATTCCAAATCTATAACACGATCCTTTTTAAGTGGACAAACTTTTGAATGTGTTGTCAATTGTGAGCGGATGCCCTGAGTAAGACCCGTTTTTAAGTACCAACATTACAACATATCCTACAATGTATATGGACTTGATATACAAAAAAAAAAAAAAAAAAAAAAAAAAAAAAAAAAAAAAAATTGTACAATCAGGCAAGAAGGGATCAGTTAATAAACACCTAACTTGTTACCACTATTACAATACTACTACCATTTAAATACAATAATAATAATAGTGTAAAAATCTTTATATTGCTAGTGTATATAATATAACTCCAATCGGTTATATCCGTAGTGATTGGTAGGAGATTCCGCGAGAATAAGTAATCATACACAGCATAGTGTAGATAGAATGAAGAATTAATTGAGGTTTTTCTTAATTCTTAATTTCTTATGTGATCTTTCCAAACAGCTACGTAATTTACTACTGCATCTTGAATAAGTTCATTAACGCGTCGAATATGTCTATAAAATGCTTTGCTTTATAATGATGTGGTTTTGACATCATTTCAACAAGACAGTCTGATGATTTTGCGTGAGCGAGCTTAGGCATAAAATCACACGTGACGCAATTGTTTTTCTAATTTTAGTTGCGAGGAATATATAATGGATAAGGACAGTGTCTCTGTCAGCAATTCCCACCCTTCACTCACTGCTGAGGCATTTAATTCCGAGATATTGAGGTACAGCTATAATGCTGCTGCATCCGTATGCATATATGGTACGGCTTTTCTGGCAATTGCAAGAACTAGCCTATTATTAAGTTTACATTTCATAGCACATCTATTCATCCCTCATCTAATTTGCAATTTCAAAATCACTATATATACCACTTTCGTTCATAATTTTTTTTTTTTAATTCCACTAAATTGTTTACAGCTTGCTAGTCGAATGATACAACACTCGCACAGGATATGACGAAACATTATGAATTTTTCTATTAGCAATATATATCGAAAAATAGCATGACGTACCTTTCTATCATTCATTTGTATTGAAGAATAAGATCTGCTGGAGATTACCCCTATTGCAACTAGGGCATCAAACTAAGTTAAATGTCATATGTAGAACGAATAATTAAGCGCATGTTTAGATTTATGCAATACTAGGGTTAGGTTACCAATTCAGAATTTGTTCCCTAGCTAAAGAACCATATATAGAATCATATTTTCATAAGAGGTATGTTATTTTTCAGGTGGTGTGGCCAGTTCTATACGGTTAAGGATACTAGTTCATAATCCGGTTGCAAGTGGGCATGCAATTGTTTGCTTTATACACTTTTATTTCTTCCTAATGGTTTGCTTTACTCGGACATGTACAACAAACTGATCAAAAAGATTTCTAGTAGGAGTATAATATATATTCTGCTAATAATGGTCTTCGATCGGATAAGATAAATATTCCATGTCCTACCCCTATATACTGATTTCTGATTAATCACACATCATTCTTTTCTTAAAGTGGCCTTTTTGTGATTCTCTTTTCTATTTCTACTATTAAGAAGAGTGAGTTGAGCTCACTTTCTCGTCGTCCGTTGTGGGCCCCATTAAAAATTATGTGCCCCATATATATTAAACAACAACTAAAATTAAAAAAAAATTGTGGGCCCCAAATATATTAAACAACAACTAATATTAAAAAAAAAATTGCGGGCATCATATATATTAAACAACAATTAATATTAAAAAAATAGTGCAAATTAATAATGTCCAAAAAAAAAAGTGCACCCCGTATTAAAAAATCAAACAACGTTCATGTAATTTTCAAAGTATCTCATTAAGTCAATAATGATGGATTCATTGCCACGTGTGTATTCGTAGCAAACACTAATATAATAAAGTTTTAAATACGGAGCACAAACTACAATATTATATTAATCGTGTTTTGAACATAGTATCCCATATTGACAAAATCAAGCAATATATTAAAAAAAAAAAAAAGGTAAAATAAACAATGTCAAAAAAAAAGTGCAGATTTTGTATTCGTAGCAAATACTAATATAATAAAGTTTTAGATACGGAGCACAAATTTCAATGTTATATCAATCGTGTTTTGAACATAGTATATATATGTGGGCCCCAAATATATTAAACGACAACTAATATTAAAAAATAAATAAATTGTGGGCACCATATATATTAAACAACAATTAATATTAAAAAAATAGTGCAAATTAATAATGTCAAAAAAAAAAGTGCACCCCGTATTAAAAAATCAAACAACGTTCATGTAATTTCCAAAGTATCTCATTAAGTCAATAATGATGGATTCATTGCCACGTGCGTATTCGTAGCAAACACTAATATAATAAAGTTTTAAATACGGAGCACAAACTACAATATTATATTAATCGTGTTTTGAACATAGTATCCCATATTGACAAAGTGCAGATTTTGTATTCGTATCAAACACTAATATAATAAAGTTTTAGATACGGAGCACAAATTACAATGTTATATCAATCGTGTTTTGAACATAGTGTATATATATATATATATATATATATATATGCATAAAAATAGTGCAAACTAATAATGTCCAAAAGGGTGGGCCCCATACTAAACAACACCAAGCAATATAAAAAATAAAAATAAAAAAAGAAGAAACTATATAAAGCATGGGTTTAGACCCATGCTTCGTCGTCCGTTGTCCTTTAAAAAAAAAAAGAGGGTGGGCCCCATACTAAATAACACCGAGCAATAAAAAAAAAGGAAGAAAAAAAAGTGGAACTCACCATCTCCAAAGTCATGGGAAAAAAAAAAGTGGACCCTATATTATCAAAATCAAGCAATATCAAAAAAAAAAGTGAACCCCATATTAAAAAAAATATAATGTTAAAAAAAAGTACTGGCTTTGTATTTGTAGCAAACACTAATATAATAAAGTTTTAGATACGGAGCACAAACTACAATGTTATATTAATCGTGTTTTGAACATAATATATGTATATATATTATATGCATAAAAATTAGACAAATTAATAATGTCCAAAAAAAAAAGTGCACCCCATAAAGGGTGAACCCTCATACTAAACAACATCAAGCAATAAAAAATAAAAAAAAATAAAAAAAAGTGAAACCCACCATCTCCAAACTCACTGTAAAAAAAAATGGACCCCATATTAACAAAATCAAGCAATATAAAAAAAATAAAAAAAGTGAACCCCATATTAAAAAAAAAATAATGTCAAAAAAAAAATGCAGACTTTGTATTCGTAGTAAACACTAATATACTAAAGTTTTAGATACGGAGTACAAACTACAATGTTATATTAATCGTGTTTTGAACATAGGATATATATATGCATAAAAATAGTGCAAATTAATAATGTCCAAAAAAAAAAAGTGCACTCCATATTAAAAAATCAAACAATATTCATGTAATTTCCAAAGTATCTCATTAAGTCAATAATGATGGATTCATTGCCACGTGAGTATCAATCCATTAGTGGGAGCAAATGAAATTGCTTTTCTTCAAAAAGTTTAGTGGTCAAACCATACAATTTTCTTTCTTTTTTTATATTAGCCTGAGATCTAATCTAGATATTAAATTGTTGTATTTGCTATTCCGCCATGTCAGTTATTTGTTATGGTCACTAAAATAAATATACTTAAAATATTTATATTTTAAAATAAGATAGAATAATGTGAAAAGAAATTAATGTCGTAAAAAATATATATATCAAATGGAGATCAAATAATGAATAAGGTAAATTAGTCAAATTATAATTCTAATCGACGTTTTCTTAAAAAACCATGCAAAAGATAACATGACAAGTAAAATGAGCTAAACCGAGAATATTTACCAAAAATTAAAAAATAGTATTTCGTCGTTTAAATAGAAAATCAATTTCTACTTTGTTTCGTTTTAAACATGTAAAATTAATTTAATTATTTGAATTAGAATTATCCAAATCAAAATTTGATAAAAAAATAATAAGTATTTTACACCTTTAAATTAATCGAATTAAAATTGAAAGTATCAACTGATGCTTAAATATTGCTATTGTTTTATCTCAAAGAGAGGAAAATAGTTTCCTTTTAAACAAGTCTTCTCTTTTAAAAAATATTAATAAATTTGTCGATTTTGTATTCGTAGCAAACATTAATATAATAAAATTTTAGATACGGAGCACAAACTACAATGTTATATTAATCGTGTTTTGAACATAATATATATATATATATATATATATATATATATATATATATATATACTCACTATTCAAAGACAACTACATACACATAGATGCACTATAATCTAAAGTGTTGGGCCCGTGCACAGCACGGGCATAGGCCGTCTAGTTGTAAATATATACTCCGCTTTTTCCTCTTTTCTCCTATGTTTTTTCAAGCAATTGTTCTAGTTAAAGTCCTTTTTTTTTTTTGGAAGCCCCAAGTGACAAGGCCTATTGAACCGTTGTATTTCAACTAGGCTGACAAATGGACAATTTGGGTGAAAACTCTGCCCACTAAAGTTTAAGTAGACTGAAAGGATAACCTTTCCCGACTAGAATTTAAACTTGGCCTTTAAGAGATTTGCATCCATCTCATTGATTACTAGGCCACATCCTGACTTAATTTGTATTACCTATTAAGTTCAGCTTGTATGTTAAACTTTCAATTTGTACTTCGGTTTAGAGAATTACATGGGGTTATCAGTTCTATTTCAGTCGCTATTTTAGATTTATCTTGGGGGCCCCTTTGGGATGGTCTTGCGTACAAAGCTGATTAGGGACGGGATTTTATTGTTGGGACTAGAAAAGTGCCTGTGACAGGAGTACAGGACCACAATCCTTTAAGCTTTTGTGAGATAATAACTTCCTGTGAATAGTTTTAGAAACAATCAGAAATTTAAACTTTTCATCCGTAACATACTCCTTTTATTTGCTAATTAATTGCCAGTTGCATTGATAGCAGATTCATTCTTTCTTTTGCTTCTACATTTTCCTCATATGCTAGAATTTTACAGTCCTATAAAAAGCACCCCTCTTTGCACTAGTTATTATGAAGTATATATCACGTAATCTTTTTAATATTAACCTTTTCCACAATCGGAACTCGACATTAATTTAAAAAAACAATGAAGATTTTTGAAATCTGTGATCTAAAATAAATTTTAGATAGTTATATGACTGTAAATCATCTCATTAAAATTGATATTTTTAGAGTTAATTTGTCTCTAAATAAAAAAATGTGACACTACTTTTGAAACAAACTAAAAAGAAAAGTGTATGACATAAATTTGTTCAGTAATAGCTAATTTTGTAACTTAAAAGTAGTAACATAAATATTCCTGTAGGGTCTTGTTAATCAAAGGAGAATAAAAGAATTATTTCAGATTGCTAGTGTTGGAGTACTGTTATCCAGTAATTAAAAGTGACTTAGGAATTTAGGAATGATACCCTTTCCGTCAAGATGACAAAAGTATAAGATTTTTCACACTGTCAGTGAATTTTTCTACTATATAGAAGCATGGGTTTAAAGTGGAGCCCAATCTTCTATAATAGTAGGAATGAAAAAAAAAAACAAATTTAACGTGGGGCTCACTCTTCTATAATAGTAGAGATTAAAAAAAATTAAAGTGGGATCCGCGTGGAGAATTAGGAGACAATTGCAAAAAACAAAAAAAAAGTGGGGTCCACGTGAAGAAGTAGGAGACAATTGCAACAGAAAAAAATAGGATATTTAAATAATGATAATAAGTTTAGAAAATGGTAAAGGTACGCTTAGAGAAAATTTAAAGAAGAGAAATTCAGGAAAAAAAGAAATAACGATTTAAATTGAATACAAAAACGGCTAAAGAAGTCATAAAATCAAAAGATTTAAACGGTCAAGAAACGTATTTGGCCACGTGTCACTTTTACACTCCTTTTACTTTTCACTATTTTATCATGCTCACATAATTCCACTTAATAGACAAATAATATTTGTGTATATGTATTGATGTTCATCTATATATATGCATCGACAATGCAAATTTAGGTATGTTTATTAGCAATATAAAATATACTCCTATACTATCACTACACAATACATAAATCTTTACAATTGTACACAACTACATAAACATAGATACACTATATAATCCAAAGTGTTGGGCCCGTGCGCAGCACGGGCATACGCCATCTAGTCTATTATAAAAACCCATGCTTCGTCGTCAGTCACCCCTAAAAAAAAAAAAAGATGAGCCCCATACTAAAAACACCAAGCAATATTAAAAAAAAAAAATGGACCCCATCATCCCCAAACTCATGTAAAAAAAGGAAGAGAAAAGTAGACCCCATATTAAAAAAATCAAGCAATATAAAAAAAAAAAAAAAGTAGACCTCCTATTAAAAAAAAGTAATGTCAAAAAAAAAAAAAAATCGTGCACCCCATATTAAAAAATCAAATAATATTCATTTAATTCCCAAAGTATCCCCATTAAGTCAATAATGGTGGATCCATTGCCACATGCGTATCAACCCATTAGTAGGAGCAAATGAAATTATTTCTTCAAAAGGTTAAGTAGCCAAACTATACAATTTCCTTTCTTTTTTTATATTAGCCTGAGATCTAATCTAGATATTTAACTGTTGTATTTGCCATGCCATTTATTTGTTATGTTTACTAAATAAATATACTTAAAATATTTATATTTTAAAATAAGATAACATTTAATTACTTTTTCATTTTTATTCTTACTCTAATAAATGTGAAAAGAGATTAATGTCATAAAGGAAAAAATAATATTAAATGGAGACCAAATAATTAATAAGGTCAATTAGTCAAATTATAATTCTAATTGACGTTTCCTTAAAAAACCATGCAAAAGACAACATGACAAGTAAAATGAGCTAAACCAAGAATATTTACCAAAAATTAAAAAATAATAGTTCTTCATTTAAGTAGAAAATCAAATTTCTACTTTGTTTCATTTTAAACATGTAAAATTAATTTAATAATTAGAATTAGAATTATCCAAATCAAAATTTGATAAAAAATAATAAGTATTGTTAGGTCCAATCTACATACATTAACAATAGAATATTTTACACCTTTAAATTAATCAAATTAAAATTCAAAGTATCAACTGATGCTTAAATATTGCTATCGTTTTATCTCAAAGAGAGGAAAATAGTTTCCTTTTAAACAAGTCTTCTCTTTTAAAAAGTATTAATAAATTTTTGTCAACTTTGTATTCGTAGCAAACACTAATATAATAAAGTTTTGGATACGGAGACAAACTACAATGTTATATTAATCGTGTTTTATATATATATATATATATATATATATATATATATATATATATATATATATATATATATATATATATGCATAAAAACAGTGCAAACTTATGTGTGTTTATTAGCAATATAAAATATATATATTATCACTACCCAATCACAACTACATACACATAGATACACTATAATCTAAAGTGTTGGACCCGTGCACGGGCATACGCCATCTAGTTTATTTATAATAGCAAGCCAATTATATCATATTATCAATTAACACTTATCAGGAAATTTACTTGTAATAACCTAATAAGTGACTGATTGTATAAATATCTTTAAAATGGATACTTCCGATTAGTAGATTTTTTTTTCCCATCATTAATTACAATTTACAGAGCTGGTTTAATTTCACGAAAGACAGTTCTCATCACGAACTCACTACACAATTATAAAAGGTTAGAAAGAGTTGTGAAGAGAACAAATTATTGTCACTTGTCAGTATTCCCATAGCAACTAGCCAACAATATTCACGAACACAAAGTTAAGTAAAAGAAGGAGAAATTCTCTCATTAACCATTTACAAATCACAATTCACAGCGTCCTAATCTTAATGACACCTAATAAGATTTCGATGAATTACATATTCTTCTTCAGCTTCTGCCTGCAGGTGCTATATATGAACACTTGCTAGTGGCTGCTACTAGTGACATAAAAGTATTCCCGGATGTTGAAAAAATCTTGACTAGTGTTTATTATTCTTTCTATCCAAAAGGAATTGTGATGGTTGGAGTATGAGAGTCAACATATCTAATTTGTAGTGTGAACTCAAATATTTTTTGCTTGAATTTTTAAAAATAAAGAAGTTACATAAAATTATTAAACTCACAAGCTATTTAAAATTATAATGATTAACAGACTTCTTATACAATCATAATCAATTAAAATTTTGCTTGACTTTTCATGTTGTAGTACCATCATCTTTTTGTGACATAGGAAGTACATAAATTTTCTCCCTTGGGTAGCCAGTTTAGAAAATCATCAAAAAGGGGATGACACCATTTAAAAGGTTCTCGAATGGTAATGCGAAGCGTTTTCTTCGATGATCACAAATTCATGATATTCTCAGTTTAATTTATAATACTCATGATTGAATTATTTAGTTTGATAAAAATGTCGGGTGCAAAATAAGTATTTCTATTTTATAATTAGAATTATTTCTCTGCTTTCATTTTATAATTGTATGAAATCGTAATTTAAAAAGTTTCCCAACTCATTAGCACGACTGCTTCAGGTCATTGGCACTTTTGTCCCTCGTAACAAATAACCTTTTCGCGGGGAATGCGTTTCTATTTTCGCCATCATATTTTCTCATAAGTTATGCCCTTTTGCATTTAAGAAGTTTATGCCCCACTTGCATAAGTTCAATTGCTAAAGGATAAAAATTAAAGGCCAGCCAATTTGAAGGACAAAATTAGAAAAAATTGCACAGTTTGTCTTTCAAATGGGCTGGACTTTAATATTTTCCCTTCAAAATTGTACTTATGTCTAGCCGGCATAAATTTTTGAGAGGCATGGGACATAATTTGTGAATATTATGATGTGAAAATATAAAATTATGCCCCATGAAAAATTAGGCAAAAATACAAAATAGAAACAAAAATGCAAATGACCCTAAATATTAAAGACCACCCCAAAAGAAGGCCAATCCGCGCAAAAAGAAATCGACCACTTCTAGTTGTAGCCCAAAGCTACACCACCTGAGAAAGCCCATATTTAAATAACCCATCAATTTGAGAAATCCGTTTTTGTTGTGACGCAAGAACATCAGTAGCAAAACCCTTGCATAGAAATCATATATTCATCTCCACTTGCAAGATTCAATGGCGTTAACGAACTTTATACTGACGGTGGTGGGAGTAAGCGCCGTTGTTTTACTGATGAGAAGCGACGTCAAACAGTCAGCCTCCATCTTCAAGCGTAACGTCCGTCAAATTCGACACTGGCTCGAAGAAGAATCCGCTTCCGCCTCTAAGTATGTCATCCACTTCTCTTTCCCTATCACAACTCAAAATACAAATATCTTTCTTTTCTTTTATTTTAATACGTTAAATAAACAACTTCAGATATAACAGAGAAACAAGGGAGTTAATATGTACTGTATGTGCTATAGCTCATATTTACAGTCTTTTCTTCTATGAAGTTGCAGAAACCCAAAGAGATTTTAGCAATGAAGCAAAACCAATTTTGTAATTTCTTGGTATCTTATCTAGGACAATTTGTCCATTTTTTGAGATTTGGTTGTAGGTAGTATATTTTTTTAACATAAGGGAACCCACAACCGTTACTCTTTGGGTAAGCCCCGCTCCTGAAGAGATAACTCACACTAGGCAATGGTTTTAGGTAGTATATTTAAATTGAATTAATCTAATGTACTTATAGTACCAAAGCATGAGTTTGGGTGTTTAGTGTTAAGTTTATCTAAGATGTTCGCTTGAGTTGGATAAAAGTTTTCAATTTTTTTTTTTTACGCTGTAATATATGGTATCTTGTCTAGGATTTTTTGTCCACTTTTTGAGAATTTGGATTGAGGTAGTGTCTCCTTAGGGTATCTAAATAAAAAATTTCTGATGTGCTGATAATACCAAAACATGATTTTGGGAAAGCTACCTGTATAAAATTGGATGGGTGTGAAGTAAAAATTTGAGTAGAAGACGGGGCAAGATTAGAAAATGTTTAGTAGTGTTGATAGTGTTCCACAAAATCCTTATTCTTAGGAATGAGTAATGCTTTGAAACAGGTATTCAAAAATCTTATCCATATAAGTTGGATAATTTTCCATGTTATGCAAAGGCTGGTTATTTTAACTAATATCATATTGGAAAGTGTTTTGAATGCGAAGAAACTATTGGATTTTTTTTTTTATATGACTTAATGAAAAAACTTACGTGACCGGTTCATTAATTCAGATAAAGTAATTTGGTGAGCAGAAGGAAAGTTTAGCTTGTTTAGCAAAAGAGTTAAGAGTTTTGGGTACAAAGATATTGGGGGTTTTTGTGTGTGTGTGTGTGTGGGGGGGGGGGGGGGGATGCTGACAATTATTTAGTGAGACCAGGATTCGAATGATATAACCAGTGACATGTTATTTTATTATTGCTTCATTGGGTTTTTTTTTTAAAAAGTTGTTGAACTTAGTAGCATTTATTTATTATGTTTGGCTTTGAGCCGGTGATTAGCCTTGGATGAGGGCGAAATCGTCCTGGCTTTCAGGGACGGTTCAGGTAGTGCTTCCAGATAGAACCATTATCATTTCTTTTTGAATATTTCTACTTGGAGGGCATTTTCTTTTTTTCTTCATTGAATAGCACAACCTATTTTGCACAGAAGTCGAGCTTTGGATGGTTTCATTTGATCTTCCTTTTTTTGATAGGTAGTTTTAAAATATTTTTATTGGAAAAAACAGCATTTAGGACATTGTTCCCCATTTTGAAGTTGTGAAAAAGAGTGGAGGAGAAATATTTCATGAACTAGTGAAAGATACATCCAGTACTGCTCTAGGATAATGAAATAAGCAAAAGTTCCTACTTAACAGGATTCTTAATTAATCTGTACAATTGTTCTGCTTTTTGTGTAAGTGTACATTCTGCTTAGGCTGTGTATTCTCAATACTTATTCGGAATGGTAAAATATTCTAGTAAAACTCAATATTGAGTTTCAGTTGGCTGGTTATGAAGTTATTGTTGCTTCTCTCTTCGTACAAGTGACCTGTGGAATAAGGATCTTAAGTCGCTTCTTCGTTTACAACACTTTCTCGGCTAACCAGATGATGATTGAGTCAAAGTTTAGGCATATACGTGTTAGTGCCTTTGCTTCAGTTATCGTATTACTTGTTGTTGATACAGTTCTTTCTCATTATTTTCAAAATGGCTTCTTCACTATTGTATTTCCTTTTCAAACCTGCTTTGATATGCTTCAGTTATCGTATTACTTGTTGTTGATACAGTTCTTTCTCATTATTTTCAAAATGGCTTCTTCACTACTGTATTTCCTTTTCAAACCTGCTTTGATATGCTTTATTTGAGCCGAGGGTCTTTCGGAAACCACCTCTCTACCTTCACAAGGTAGGGGTAAGGTTTGTGTACACACCACACCTCTCCGGACCCCACTTATGGGATTACACTGGGTATGTTGTTGTTGTAGTATCTTTGCACAACTTCTCTTTTCTTATATAACTTCTAGTTTTATCTTATCACACTGTATTAACTTGTTTCTCTTTGTAAATTGAATCCTTCACTTTTGCTTGTTTGGTAATTGGTTGCAGTTGTTATGTAATTTTGTTTATGTGTATCAGCAGATCAACATGACATGCCATTGATGTTTCTGCAGGGAAATTGAGAAGGCAAAGCCAAAGGAGATACCCAAGAAGGACATCCCCAAGGAGGACAAGCATTAGACTTGAGTTGTGTTGAAATTCTTATCGGAAGCTGCACAATTTCCCATCTTATGTTTCACATTTTGGTCCGTAACATATTTTACAATGACTAATTTAGGCTTCCCATTTACTATATCGTTTTGTAGCCCCTTAACTAGTTGCCATTTTATGGTTTTCAAGGTTATGACATCATAAACGTTGGTGTATGTATCCTGTTAGATATACTTTCATTCTGGTATATACTAAAGTGTCGATTATGCTTTCATGTAAAGATCTGAAGAGATGTGCAGGATATGGTCGTTGGTACGCAAAAATGCGCGGAATGGAGTTCTGAAAATACTCGTCTTAAGCTACAACAGATGCAAAAGAACTCGGGTTTTTATTAGCATGTAATTTCTTGTGTCATCCTTGGTTAGTATGACGAAGGGAAAATGATTTTCTAAGGATCACAATTTTAGTCTTTTGGTAATGAATGTCATTCTATGAAACAGCTTGAATAGAGGCGATAGGAAAATGAAGCCGAGGAAATGTGTAGAATGTAGTCTCGTCACCTGTGAGAAAAAATGATTTAACCAGAAAATTATGGAACTTATGTCAAATATCAGAAACTGCAACACCAAAAACTGCACCACATCGTAAATACACCAATATAGTAGAATTGCAGCTTCAAATATGAGTTTCCCTTAATTTTTTTCACAATAATCATTAAAAGTAAAAATCAGAGTTTGTTAATTTGACAGGCTTAAGAATGTTCGCTTTTGACAGATCAAAAGCGTTTATTTTTATGACATTAAAGGATCAACACTGTTTAGGGTACATCTAAGAACGTCTAAATATAAGGCATGGCTCTTGTCATTTCTCTCAGACCGGAGGGAAGCACGGACCCAACACCAAAAAGGTCAAAGATTGAAGCACCAGTAAATTAATACATAATAGTTTTTTGTCCATGTGAACCACCGTGTCTCTCGATATAATATAGTTTATGATTTTTGTAAAGGAAGAAAGTTACAGAAGGATGCAACTAAGCACATTAGAAGTACGGATGGAAAGCTCAAAAGTTAAACTAAAGTTTGATAGGAACACTCATAGAGTTGCATTTAATAAACTACGTTCAACCCAAAAAAGAAGATTTAGCTACATTTTAAAGTATCATAAGAAGATGAAATACAACAGAATGTAGTTGTTTCATCATTCCTACGGAGCTACGCTATTCACTTGAGCAGTAAGAGCATTAGCAGCAACAGTAGTACAAAATTGGCATTTTCTTTTACTGCAGAAGTTTAATCTTGAATGATATTTGCCTCTTCTTTAACAAACAACATGAAGATAATTGGATAGCTGTGCACAAGCCTCAATAAGAAAGCTGAAAGTTCCCACTACTTCATGGTTGTAGTCTTTTGTGATGTACACAACAGTAGGTCAAGTTTTTATGATGTCCGTTGCTGCCCTCATTTGTATCTCCCAATTAAAATGTTCAGCTTCCCTTACTGCAAGACTCAAGAATTAGAAATCTCGTCTATCATAATGGAACATAGAAAAAGGGATGAGCCAATTTATATAAAGTAGTCATCATAAGTACAATAAAAGTATTTACAGAAACGTTAAGCCTCTAGGAGTTTTAAACTTTTAATCACACAAAAATCAAATAAACGTGTTTTATGCTAATTCACCAAAAACCTTGATCAATCGTGTTCCTTCAGTTACATGTAAGAGTGGTTTTTCATCACACCACAAATGTGGTATCTTGAGAGACTGGTTTTTCATCACATTGGGAGAAGAAATATCCAGCATAAACATTAGATATTTAATGTTGCAGCAAAATATAGTTGCTTGTCATATGGCAAACGAAACTTTAGTAGTAAAAAGAGCAGAGAAGCGAATCAACTTACATTACTATACAACCTAGCTTCATCTAGTGAATATCAGTGTCAAATTTCCAATTCCTTGTCGGACAAAGGATGGGTTGAACTATAAAACTCTTCACAATTTGAAATGATATTAAAGGTATTTGTTTGTTTTAAATCTTCCGAAAATGCACACAGGGCTCTTATGGACATAATTAAGTTGCTAATTTTCTCAAAAGTTGAGTGAAGCAACAAAGACTTGTCTAATTTGCATCAAACTCCTGTATGTTTAACCAACATTACTAAAGAATGACTAAGTTCCAAAGAATCAACGTCTATGCAGTGACCTCACTTGATGTCATGTTCAAAGGCTAACAATTGTATACTTATAAAGGAAGAAGAAGATTTGTTGTCTAATGTAGGCTGTAGCATTTGATGTTGTTACACCTCGGAAGTTTCTCCGTACTTGTATGATGAGTGGAATGATGAAAAGTTGAGTGAATGATGTTTTGTTAAGTTGGGAATGGCTAATTAAGAATTTTTGAAAATAAGAAAATCGCGGAAATTTTTTCAGCCAGTGGTCGTATATGGCACTATACGGCCCGTAAAGTGATTTACGGACCGTATAGTGCAATCGTCCTCCAGCTTGTCAAAAATCCCAACTTTCTGTAAATGTTGAATATGGTTAAATACGACCCAGTTTACGGCCCGTAAACTGGTTTACGGACCGTAAACCAGGTCGTAAACTACCATGTCCATCAGCCAAAACTTTCTGTCTTTGAAATGGTTAAATACGACCACAGTGGACGGACCGTAAATCAAAATACGGTCCGTATATGGTGGTTTACGACCACTGTTCATCCCGACAAGTTTTCATTAAAGATCAGATTTTGAATTATTAAAAGGGAACTTAAGCCCATTTCACGTCATTTTTCATCCAACACTTCAAGAAAACTCTAGAGTGTTCTTCAACTCTAAGAATAGCAAGAAAATCCAAGGAAACCTAAGATTATCAACACCAAATTCATGAGAATAAGTGTAAGAACACATCAAAGGATCTTCTAAGTCAAGAAATTCCCAAGAAGGTGGAACTAGGGTTTTGGCTAATTGAAGTATTTCAACTTAAGGATTGTTCAACCATCCTCCAAGGTAAGTTTCATGATTATTCCATATTGTTTGAAGTATTGGAAAGCTTAGACACTTGAAATGTAGAAGAACAGAGAAATGGGTCATTATTGAGTGAATAGTGACATAAATGAATGATAGTGGAATCGAACTATGAATATTGAAGTGTTGTGAGTACTAATACGTTATAAATGATGTTTATATCATGAAACAAGCATTAAATGCATGAAAACGCAAGGATGAGTTAGAAGTAGAAATAAGGGAAAATGGTGGATTTTGCCAAACGCACGTAAATGACGATTGTCGATTATGATATTGCGAATAATATTATGAATATTGGGAGTTGATATAGAACGTGAGAAAATTAGTATGAGCGAAGGAAGCGTTGTCCGACTTCTCCTAGATTTAGCGACACGTTCTTATAGTCAGTTACTAATGTTGATATGAATTCTCTTATGAAGGTAACGACATGATATCGACGGAGAACAAGTGAGCGATATCTTAGCTAAACGACCAAGGTATGTGAGGCTAGTCCTTCTTTCTAAAGGCATGAATCTTTTAACTTAAATCCCTATTTCTTTCGTGAGTTCTTACATTCTAAGAAGTTAAAAGCTTATACTTATGAATGTCTATATGAGATAAGTTATACGATATGATGACACTAGAATGATGATGATGTTATTCCTTGCCTACACTCACCTTATGTACTAGTCCTTTCAAGGTGAGGCAGAATATCCATGACAGTTCCATAATGTAATCGGGGGATCACAACCTTACGTCACCCCGATAGAGTAAAGTTGATCATGAGTCAAATATACGCATTATGATAAGATAAGTATTTTATGATAAGCATATTACTATGAGCATTTACATTGAGCATGTCATGAGCATTTCACACCGGGCCTAGTTGGCCGGGCAGACACCGCTTCGGCGGGCGGCGATACGGATACACCACGACCTACGGGCGTGGGCAGACACCACTAGTGGGCGGCATGAGATGGTACCCCGGACGCGGGAGGCCTGGACGCGGGCTAATATTATTGATTATCACACCGTTCCGACATGGACGGGCAGCTTGCATATGATGCATACATGTTATGATGATGAGTAAGACAGCATGCATTACTTCATGTATGATTATCAGTCAGATTCAGTTGTCTCATATTGATGTTATCCTTATATTACTGATGTTTCCTTTCATTATGTACGCCTCTCATACTCGATACAATATTCGTACTGACGTCCTTTCTTCGGACGATGTGTTCATGCCCACAGGTAGACAGGGAGGAGAGCTTGGCCCAGGTCCTCAGTAGCTGTCAGCTGTTAGATAGCACTCCATTGTTCGGAGGTGCTTATGGCTATTCTTTTGATGTACATTCATATATGCATATTTTGGGCATGACGGAGTCTTGTTCCGTCCATGTATTCATTATGTTAGTAGAGGCTCGTAGATACGCAGTGTGGGTTAGATGGTCTCACAAGAGGTTTTCATATGTATGTATATTATTTTGATGGCCGAGAGGCAAATGTATATAAAGTATTTATGTTTCGATTAAATATGATTTTTCCTACAATTGGTATGTAAAATTGATAAAAGAGTATTAAATGAGCAAGATAAGTAGTAGAGTGAGCGGTGCTTGGTAACTAGCTCCGGGTTCCCGTCGTGGCCCCTAGCTGGGTCGTGACAGATGTCCAGTGCATCCAATCCATCAATCTTCCTGATACGATTTGACTTGGGAGAAAATTCGAAATCAAACAACAAATGCGAAAACTAAATATAGTAAGAAATCAATAGATAAGACTGAACAAATAGGAGATGAGAATAGAAGAAAGAAAGGATTAAAACAACTAATTATTGTGATTAATCAACATAGGACTTTATATACCTACACCTATCAATCAACAAACAAATACATGAATTAGTGCAAGGGAGAAAGGAAACTCAAAGTCATACATGGACATTTTTCTCCTAGGAGATTTTGTACCATTCTTCTGTCCTGGTGGTATCTAGCAGTCACCAATATCTCTGATTTACTTTTTTCCTTTTGATTTTAGGTCTTCTTTTGTCGATTTTTCATTCCATTCGTTTGATTTTCTTTCAATTTTGCTGCTTTGTTTGAAATTCCAGCTGTAGTAATGTTGCATTAAGATTAATGTGCATAGATAGAAGAGATTCTCAATGCACATGCTAAAGGCTGAAAGGAAAGTAAGAAAAATATAATGAGAAAAGCCAGAGCATATGTGACCTAATTCCATTGTGAAATATTGTTTGTTTTGACATTACAATCACACTTCCTTATTGATACACTAATAATTAATAGTCACTTTAGAATATTCAAGTACTTAGGTCGGTCTGACACAGCTAAAAGGTCTAAGTTAAGAGATGCTGAAAACAACATGTAGAAACATACGAAAAATGGGGAATATAATGGAATCATTTTCTAGAACAGATGGAGTTAAATACTTTCATATCTTAAATAAATATACCTTCTATGACCTATGTAACCTCTTCCTAGATTTACTACCACAACTGATAATATATAAGAACCTACATAAATATATAAATGTTTTTCTCTTCGGGAGCTACACGCATATATGTTCAACAAACATAAGTTCAGGTGTATGTTATATAATTCCTGTGCAAAAAAAGATATAAAAGCAATAACAAAAAATTCTACTTGCTTCAAGCATATCATAAAACAAGTTGGCTTAGAGTGCACATATGCACATAAAATTCTAACAGACTCACATTCTCAAAATTTAAAAAAAAAGGTTCATAGGTAAAATTTCACTTAGAAAGGAAGCTTCAGAAGTAGCGAGTACTTTCATAAATTTGAACAGACCTAATCTAAGTATAGAGTTTGCCTTGAATCTATTGTCTAGCTAGTGAGACCAAAGGATTTTATCCTTCAAAAATCGTCTAAGCAACATTAATTGATGTTGCGCGAAGATCATGTAAAGTTTCCCCAACCACACTGCCTTCTTCTTTTCTTCGTGTACACAACTGCTGCATACTTTATTAGAAGCGAAGCTACCTGTCAACAAATGTCAAATGTTAAGGCCTTATGTCCTCTCAAAAATGTTGTATAACTTATGATACAATCTTTTAGGGATATAAATTCTTACACAGTTATTTGGACTTCCTAAGCATGTCTGAGAACAAAAGGTATGAAATGAAAGTAAAGTAAACTTCTTTGGAACAAATATGAACCAGCTAACTAAGCAGATGATTTGACCATACATCTTTAATGATACGACATAAATTTTTTTATCTGGAGATCATGAAAGAACATGTTATACATCAATTTAAAAGCACTAAGATAACTTGGAACTAAAATCAACTTGATAACTATAGAGTAGGGAATATTGACTCTTTAACAAAGAGAAGACAGGAACGTTGTTTGAGTTTCTGTTCTAATTTCACTTGGAGAAATTGATTCCCTAACTGTTGGAGCTCAGCATCTGTTACAAAGGAATTTTACTATCCCACATAGAGGTGTACACTCATGTTTTGAGTACATGTATTGTATCAATGTGTTGTATACAATCGTGCACACTCGTGTTTGATCACGAATTTGACCTCCACCAACATATTCAATCTCAATCACGGCGTTTCAATTTTTTGGTCCAACTTTGAGGTGAAAATTTGATTGAATGCTCAAAACCCCAATTTTACGCCGTAGGTCAAATTACCAAATTCATTAATGAAATATAAGGTAAAAGAAAGTAGGTATAACTACTGACATGCATGAATAATTTCTTGCTAGAAATTTCATTCAAAAGAATCGAAACTATCATATACCTACCAAATCCTAATTATCAACAAAGAAACTGCAAGAACATAGCAAGATCACCAAAACAGAAAGGTCAAACGAGATGATAAATATAACAAAGATGTACAATCTTTGAAAGTATAAAAATTCTAACTGCTGACAAAAAAGAGCAAGAAACAAAGCTTCCCTGAAAGAGTGATGACCAGAGAAAGGAGTAGGGCTACATATCGGTCGGTTCGGTTCGGGTTTCAAAATTATCAGTTTAACTTATTGGTTATCGGTTTGTAGACATGTTAAACCGTTAAAGAACCGTTAAAATATCGGTTAATGGGTTATCGGTTAATCGATTGTTGTATGTTATCGGTTCGGTTATCGGTTTAACCGTTAAGATTTCACACAACAAAAAAATGGCTTGACCACCAGTGGAACCTGCTTTGTCTGTCAACAATCAGTTATACTTTCTATTGTTAGCATAGGTAATTAGAAAATGAGGAGTACTGAGAGAATATTTCTTCCACCTCATCTATTAGATCAAATAATCATACGGATCTCTATTTTCTTTTGTTTTAAAACTACTTCCTTTGAACATTGATATTAGACTCATACATCTCCTAATATTGAATCAAGCAAGATACTTAAATGACAATTTAACTGAATACTTATTTCCGGCTAGTCTGCTCTAGGCAGCATATGAAATAATAATACGAGTATCACAGGATGATACTGCTGGAGGTACTAAATATAGGCAAGGGAAAGAGTTGGACGAACCTAAAGCAGAAGATTTTTTGACGTAAGCTTCATAGAGTAAACAGTCAAAACATCAGAAATATTGTCTGTTTACATCATCCTAGCATTCTCTTTCTAGGCCATGAGATTCACTAACAACAGGAATACATGAAAACTAAATATCGTTCAACAAAACAAAAGAAAAATAAAGAAACTTAAGTATCAGAAAGAATGAGATTCAGTAACAGTAATGAGAAGAAACAGTCTAGATCTAAGATCACAGTGTACAAGCAAATATGCTTTCTAGTTCTCTTCAACTCCATGAATAAACAAGCTTATGACATTCGAAAAGGAAACAGGTAGTAAATTTCTCCTTCCATTTAATCTCATAAAAATGCAGCACCACAACACCAAAAATCCAGCAATGCACAAGTATACAGTCTAATAAGGCTAGGCTGCCATCAACATTTGAAAACATATTAGCACCAGATAAAAGATAAGTTACCATTCCATATTAATAACTTCAAAACTGAAAGTAGCTAGTGCAAGTGGTGTTGTAGTTAGCAATAATTTGTCTAGCACCATCAGAATTCAGAAAATCAAAAACAACAGTCAAACTGTCAAAGAACCTGAAAATTAAATCCAAACATAGTCCTAATAGTTCTAGTCAAGTCAACAAAACAAAAACTACTCAATCCTTATAGTGTTATGCTCTTGCTCCAAGAGATCCAAACAACGCATAACATGAGACCTTAAGAAGGAGGTTCCAGTACGCTTTGAATGGTAACGAACAACACAGCCACAATTAATGCACTGTATGGTGCACCATCCATCATCATTTTCTTCATGCTTTTCATAGTGATCCCAAACAGGTGATCGAGCTTTAGGACCACAAAGTTGAGGCATGGTTAAACCTAATTAACATAGAAACAGAGAAAGTATCAGTTGATGACTTAATGTCTACAACACTGGAAAGATTAAGAAAAAAGTAACATATTCTCTTCCTAAAGAGAAAAGGAACTACAAGCAATATCACAAAGTGAATATAGAAAGGAAGAGAAAATATTTGGAATCAGCAAATGTAATATCCAAGATAGGAGTTGAATAATTAACTTACCAAAGTTTCATGTCTTAACAATATACACTTCTACATGTCATCAACAGAAGGTTCTTTTCCAAGATTGGCCATATCTAAAGAGAATTATATTAACAAGTCAAGCAACAATAATATTAAATAAATTATTTATAATTTTACATCAATACAAGGTTCTTGTCTTACCTTTTTCAAGTTGCTCGAGGGAATCTAAATCTTCCTCAATACTTATGGGCGTTGGTTCACTCCGAATCCAATCTTGAAGGCACACTAGAGCTTGTACCAATTTAGGAGTTAATGAACTCCTAAACGAATCAAGAATGCGCCCTCCAGTACTAAAAGCACATTCGGATGCCACACTTGAAATAGGAATAGCTAACACATCTCGAGCCATCTCAGAAAGAATGGGGAATCTAGGCGAGTTAACTTCCCACCAAAGCAATATTTTAAAATCTTGTCTTCCAATTTCAATATCTTCTGCAAGATATTTTTCTAACTCTGACTTAGAATCTGCACCTCCACTTCCAGATGTATGTCTAAATAATTCCTCATAGAAGTCATCAAATTCTCCTATAGGTTCGAGCCTTGAACTGGATGTTGCCACTTCTATTGAAGAAAGTTGACTACCTTTATCTTTTGAATCGTTCTTCACATACTCATTAAACAATGAAGTCATGTACTTTAGCACATCTTTTTCTATACCTTGCCCTTTGTCCCCAAACATCTTTTTAAGTCCAAAACTAAGAGAATTAAATTTATAGCGAGGATCCAAAACACATGATATAAAAATCATCTTATTCATTTTTTCTAGAGCACCCCAATATTTATCAAATTTCAGCTTCATCTTCTTTGCCATTTCACCCAAAACAATATCTTCATGTGATGTCAATTTTGTCAAGTAAATAGAAACTTGGCAAATTTCAAGAAAATGAAAATTTGATGTAACATAAAGTGATCCAGAAACCTTCTCAGTAAGCTTGAAAAACATTTCAAGAAATTTTGCAATTCTTTTTACACTCTCCCAATCACTATTCAAAAGTGTACCTGCAGGACTTCCATCGATAGTATCAATAAACTCAAGATGATGTGACAAGCCAATATCACGATCGGCATAATCTAAAATTGCACCCTCATATTCAATAGCCCTATTCAACATCAACTAGGTGGAATTCCACCTTGTGGGAACATCTAAGCATAAAGATTTCTTAACAAGATTTACATCTTCACAACATTCATGAAACTTCCCCCACCTAGCAGAAGACTGCCTAATGTATATCATTGTTTGCCTAACTCTTTCAATAGACTCAATTGATTCTTTTATACCATCTTGAACAACAAGATTTATAATATGAGCCATACACCTCACGTGAAGGTGAATACCAGTCATAAGATTGGTCCCCCATTTAGTTAATTGATTAGACAACTCTTTCACTTTCACATCATTTAAACTAGCATTGTCAACTGTAACAGTGAAATCTTTTGTAACCCCCACTCCTGCAAACACTTACTAATAGCCTTTGTCATGTCTTCACCTCTATAACTAGAAATTGGACAAAAATTGATAATCCTTTTATGCAATTTCCACTTATTATCAATTCAGTGAGCTGTAATAGCCATATAATTAATTCTTTGCAAGGAAGTCCAAGTATTAGTAGTAAGACACACTCTCTGTTGTGTTTCCTTAAACTCAATCATCAATTTTTGTTTCTCTTCATCAAAAAAATTAAAACAATCACGAGTGACAGTAGTACGGGAAGGACTCTAGAAAAAAAGGTTGTGCCACTTTCATAAAATTTTTGAAACCTTCTTTTTCGACAAAT
Organism: Lycium barbarum; assembly: GCF_019175385.1. Taxonomy (NCBI): domain Eukaryota; kingdom Viridiplantae; phylum Streptophyta; class Magnoliopsida; order Solanales; family Solanaceae; genus Lycium; species Lycium barbarum. Next base: position 105,851,141 of record NC_083348.1, read on the forward strand.
CTAAAAGGAAGTTCATCGATAATTACCATACGACACAAAGCCTTTCTACAGGTTTCTTGATCAAATTTCCATGCTGCAACAACTACATCACCCTTGTCACCCACCTTAACAGGTTTAAACACTAATTGTGCTTGATTAGTATCAACATTACGAGGAATCTTTTTACATTTGGGTATATGACCAAGCATTCCCCCTGTACCATGGTCTTTTGTTTCAGCAAAATATTCTTTTTTACAGAATTTACAGACACCCTTCTCATTTCCATCAGGATCAATAACTGGATCAAAATAAGTCCACGCAACAGACCTTTTTCTCCTTTCTTTCCTTTTTTTAGACTGAACTGTTTGAGTTTGACTTGCTTTTGAGTTAGAAGCTCCACTTTCACCAACTACTTTATCAATTATCATATTTTCAGCCATGTGTTTGTATCACTGTGAATTATGATTTTTCAAAAATAAAATAAAAAATCAAACAAATGACAGCGAACAAACAAAACATAAAAATCCAAATAGCACAAAACAAGACAAACGTTTGTTATCTCGAATGAAATCCAAAGGAAAAGAAGAGGAGAATCAGAAACTTACCGAAAACTGATTGAATTGCCGAAACTGAGAATGACGATTATATAGAGCAGAATATAGAGCTGCACGAGATACAAAATAATCATTAGTTTTTTTGTGATAAAATAGAAGGAAAGGCTTATATACTTTTATTGCACATTCTTGAAAAAGTGGAAATTTCTGCATATATCCAAAAGAAGACATATATAGAAGCATTCTTACGAGAAAAATAAAACAAACTATCAAAAGAATAAGATGAAATGGAGCTTAAGTGTTCAGATTCCATTTGGATTTTGTGTAACTTGAGTTTAGTTCATCTTACATTGTAAAGAAAGAACACAAAAATTAAGTAGAGAACCCTTTTTGCAACCAATGCTTCAACCAAAAACAGAAATTGCACAAATTATTACCAGGTTTGCAACATTAACAAAAAAAAAAAAAACAAATCCATAACCAAAAACTCAATTTGCAAGCAATACAAGAAGAAATTTCCACTATTTCTTAACCCAACAAAGAAAAGACATTAAATTTATAATTCTAAGGAAGTGATTTCACTAATTTCTCAACCCCAACAAAAACCCCATAACAGAAGAGTGAGAATTGAAAACGTACCTGTTCGTGAAAGAGGCCGAAATCATCAAAGAAGAGGCAAGAAAAAGATGGGCTTGAGAATCATCGTGAATGGGTAAGACGTAAGAGAGGCTTGAGACTTAAAGAGAGGCAGAGAGGCTGTTTTATGAAATGAAATGAAGTAACCCTAATTGTAGTGTAAGTGACTTAATATATATATGAAAGGGTAGAAGTGTAATTAATTAAATTGTTATCGGGTTATCGAGTAACCCGTTAACAAAAATGGTCAACCCGTGACCCGACCCAATAAGCCAATAACCCAAAAACACCACCCGGTACCCGAACCGGCAATCCATTAACCCAATAATCGATTCGGGTTATTGGTTCAACCATTAACATGCACAGCCCTAGAAAGGAGGGGAAGAAATGTGAGGAAAAATAGAAGTGAGAGAAAATAAGGCTGCTACATGGATGAGGAGGACAGCATACGCGTGTCCCACCCCAGTGCCATTTTTAGTACAACTTTCAGTGCCTCTTATACCATTATTTATGCAGTGTTCGTACACCCCCCAACTCCCATTTCTATTATAGATAGTACAACTTTCAATGCCTCTTGTACCATTATTTATGTAGTGTTCGTACACTCCCATTTTACTTACTATTAAGAAGCACCGGTTGGTGCTCCTTTTTTGTCGTCCGTTGTGGACCCCCCCCCCCCCCCCACCATAAAAAAAAATTTGGGCCCCATATTAAACAGGCCCATAAAAAAAATTGTAAAATAAAATAAAATATGGGCCCCATATATATTAAACAACAATTAATACTAAAAAAAATTGTGGGCCCCATATTAAACACCATCTAGTATTAAAAAAAAGAAGTGGAACCCACCACATCCAAACTCACGGGAAAAAAAAAAGTGGACCCCATATTAACAAAATCAAGCAATATTAAGCACCGGTTGGTGCTCCTTTTTCGTCGTCCGTTGTGGACCCCCCCCCCCATAAAAATAAAAATAAAAATTGGGCCCCATATTAAACAGGCCCATAAAAAAAACAAAATTGTAAAAAAAAAAATGTGGGCCCCATATATATTAAACAACAATTAATATTAAAAATTACTACTATTAAGAAGCACCGGTTGGTACTCCTTTTTCGTCGTCTGTGGTGGAACCCCCCCCCCCCCCCCCCCAAATAAAAAACAAATTTGGGCCCCATATTAAACAGGCCCATAAAAAAAATTGTAAAAGAAAAATAAAAATTGTGGGCCCCATATATATTAAACAACAACTAATATTAAAAAATATTGTGGGCCCCATATTAAACACCATCCAGTATTAAAAAAAAAAAGTGGAACCCACCATATCCAAACTCACGGGAAAAAAAAAGTGGACCCCATTTTAACAAAATCAAGCAATATTGAAAAAAACGAAGTCAATCCCATAATTAAAAACAAACAATGTTACAAAAAAAAATGTGGGCCCCATATTAAACACCATGCGTATTCGTAGCAAACACTAATATAATAAATTTTTAAATACGGAGCACAAACTACAATGTTATATTAATCGTGTTTTGAACATAGTATCCCATATTGACAAAATCAAGCAATATATATATAAAAAAATGAATCCCATATTAAAAAAATAAACAATGTAAAAAAAAAATGCAGACTTTGTACTCTTAGCAAACACTAATATAATAAAGTTTTAGATACGGAGCACAAATTACAATGTTATATCAATCGTGTTTTGAACATAGTATATATATATATATAAAAATTGGGCCCCATATTAAACAGACCCATAAAAAAAAAATTGTGGGCCCCATATATATTAAACAACAACTAATATTAAAAAAAATAAATTGCGGGCCCCATATTAAACACCATCTAGTATTAAAAAAAAAAAGTGGAACCCACCACATCCAAACTCACGGAAAAAAAAAAGTGAACCCCATATTAACAAAATCAAGCAATATTAAAAAAAAAAAAAGTGAATCCCATATTAAAAAAATAAACAATGTTAAAAAAAAAATTGTGAGCCCCATATTAAACACCGTGCGTATTCGTAGAAAACACTAATATAATAAAGTTTTAAATACGGAGCACAAACTATAATGTTATATTAATCGCGTTTTGAACATAGTATCCCATATTGACAAAATCAAGCAATATATATATATAAAAAAAAAATGAATCCCATATTAAAAAATAAACAATGTCAAAAAAAAAAAAGTGTAGACTTTGTATTCTTAGCAAACACTAATATAATAAAGTTTTAGATACGAAGCACAAATTACAATGTTATATCAATCGTGTTTTGAACATAGTATATATATTATATGCATAAAAATAGTATAAACTAATAATATCCAAAAGGGTGGACCCCATACTAAACAACACCAAACAATATAAAAAATAAAAAATAAAAAAAGAAGTAACTATATAAAGCATGGGTTTAGACCCATGCTTCTTCGTCCGTTGTCCCTTAAAAAAAGGGTGGGCCCCATACTAAATAGCACCAAGGAATAAAAAAAGAAGGAAGAAAAAAAAGTGGAATTCGCCACATCCAAACTCACGGGAAAAAAAAAGTGAACCCCATATTAACAGAATCAAGCAATATTAAAAAAAAAAAAAGTGAATCCCATATTAATAAAACAAACAATGTTAATAAGCAAATGCTTAGAAAATCAAACAATTAAATCAATAATGATAGACTCATTGCCACATGCGTATCAACCCATTAGTGGGAGCAAATGAAATTATTGTGCAGTAACATACTTAAAATACTTATATATTAAAATAAGATAGAATTTAATTACTTTTTCATTTTTTCCTTACTCTAATAAATGTGAAAATAATTGTGGGCCCCATATTAAACACCATGCGTATTTGTAGCAAACACTAATATAATAAAGTTTTAAATACGGAGCACAAACTACAATGTTATATTAATCGTGTTTTGAACATAGTATCCCATATTGACAAAATCAAGCAATATATATATAAAAAAAAGAGTGAATCCCATATTAAAAAAATAAACAATGTCAAAAAAAAAAGTGCAGACTTTGTATTCGTAGCAAACACTAATATAATAAAATTTTAGATACAGAGCACAAATTACAATGTTATATTAATCGTGTTTTGAACATAGTATGTATATATATATATATATATATATATATATATTATATGCATAAAAATAGTACAAACCCATGCTTCTATATAGTACTAATATATGCATAAAAATAGTGCAAACTAATAAAGTCAAAAAAAAAAGTGCACCCCATAAAGGGTGGACCCCATACTAAACAACATCAAGCAATATATATATAAAAAAAAAAAAGTGGAACCCACCATCTCCAAACTCACGGTAAAAAAAAGTGAACCCCATATTAACAAAATCAAGCAATATTAAAAAAAAAAAAAAGTGAACCCCTTATTAAAAAAAATAATGTAAAAAAAAAAAGTGCAGACTTTGTATTCGTAGTAAACACTAATATAATAAAGTTTTAGATACAGAGTACAAACTACAATGTTATATTAATCGTGTTTTAACATAATATGTATATGTATATATATATATATATATATATATATATATATATATATATATATATAAATAGTGCAAATTAATAATGTTAAAAAAAAAGTGCACCCCATATTAAAAAATCAAACAATATTCATGTAATTTCTAAAGTATCTCATTAAGTCAATAATGATGGATTCATTGCCGCGTGCGTATCAATCCATTAGTGGGAGCAAATGAAATTACTTTTCTTCAAAAGGTTAAGTAGTCAAACCATACAATTTTTTTTTTATTTTTTATATTAGCCTGAGATCTAATGTAGATATTAAACTGTTGTATTTGTTATTCCGCCATGTCATTTATTTGTTATGTTTACTAAAATAAATATACTTAAAATATTTATATTTTAAAATAAGATAGAATTTAATTACTTTTTTATTTTTATTTTTATTCTTACTCTAATAAATATGAAAAGAGATTAATGTCATAAAAAAAATATATCAAATTGAGATCAAATAATGAATAAGGTAAATTAGTCAAATTATAATTCTAATCGACGTTTTCTTAAAAAACCATCCAAAAGACAACATGACAAGTAAAATGAGCTAAACCGAGAATATTTATCAAAAATTAAAAAATAGTATTTCTTCGTTTAAATAGAAAATCAATTTCTACTTTGTTTCATTTTAAACATGTAAAATTAATTTAATAATTTGAATTAGAATTATTTAAATCAAAATTTGATAAAACATAATAAGTATTTTACACCTTTAAATTAATCGAATTAAAATTGAAAGTATCAACTGATGCTTAAATATTGCTATTGTTTTATCTCAAAAAAAAGGAAAATAGTTTCCTTTTAAACAAGTCTTCTCTTTTAGAAAGTATTAATAAATTTTCGTAGCAAACACGAATAAAATAAAGTTCTAGATACGGAGCACAAACTACAATGTTATATTAATCGTATTTTGAATATAATATATATATATATATATATATATATATATATATATATATATATATATATATATATATATTATCATTATCTAAACACAACTACATATACATAGATACACTAAAATCCGAAGTGCTGCGCACGGGCATAGGCCATCTAGTCTATTATAGAAGATTATAGATTTCTATTATAGATAGTACAACTTTCAGTGCCTCTTGTACCATTATTTTTGCAGTGTTCGTACACTCCCAACTCCCATTTCTATTATAGATAGATAATTGGACCTCGATTCTGTAGGACTTTTCAAAACCTAAAATAATCTTCTTCCTTTTTTTTTTTTCTAATCTAAATTGGAAATATGACTATGGTCGAATGAAATAGAGAATTTTATTATATATCCAAAAAGGTCTATCCTCTGGAAAACAGAAAAAAACATATTCCCTCCGTCCAATATTACTTGGCCACCTTTCCTTTCTCACGTCCCTTAAGAAATCATAAATAAAAGATGATTTTACTACCTTACTCTTGTCTCTTTTCATTAAATACATTCTAATCAATATTGATAATTTTCAATAACATTTAATACTAAGGGTAACATGGAAAGATTTAATTAATTTTATCTTGATTTTCTAAATGAACGAGTAATTTGGAGCATATATTTTTAATAATATGGCTAAGTAATATGGGACGGAGGGAGTAACGGATATGAAGTCTTTACGGCCAATATGCGTCTCTCAATTCACTGCCCTTCCCTTGCTTTTTACTCTTTGGCTATTTTCAGTTGGCCTTTTATTTTTCATCTCTTACATTTGAATCTATGGTTTCTTCTTTCATTTTTTTTTTTTTTTTGCGGAGTGCCCTTCAAATGCACTGATCTTTAATTTTTGCCCCTCAAATTGTTGATCTTTAATTTTTGCCCTTCGCTTAATATCATGAGGTTTGGAGATCAAATTTTGGTTCAGTCAAAAATTTAAAAAAAAATTGCTAGGTAGAACTTGGATTCGCAAGGCGGAATTTTGCCTTAAGGCAGAGTTTTGCCTAAAATTACCTTAAGGTAGTGTTTGAAGCTTTGCCTGAAGCAGGCAAAATTCTGCCAGCAGACCTAACTTTAGCTGGCATAGGCCTAAGTTTGCTATAAACTTCTGCCTTGCAATTTTTTCTTTTTTTACTAAGCCAGGGTTCGAACCCCAAACTTCATAATATTAGGCGAAGGGCAAAAAGTAAAGACCACCAATTTGAGGGACAAAAATTAAAGACCACCCCAAAATAAGGGCATTCCTGCGAATTACCCTTCTTCTTTTATCTTTCATGTAGTCTAAGTTTTTAAATAAAAAAATTGCGCGGATTGCCCTTCATATGGACTGTTCTTTAATTTTTTCTCCTCAAATCACTGGTCTTTATTTTTTGTCCCTACTTCTCATTTAATGAAAATTTATTGGTCAAAATACCCTTAGTGCTTGTCTATGAAACCAGACATTCTGGGTTCGAACCCTAGCAGAGTTAAAAAAGTAATTTCGCAAGGCAAGATTTTCACAGAAACTATGCCTATTCAGGGCAAAATTATGCCTTAAGGCATAGTTGCTATGTAGTTACGTAGAAACTATGCCTAAGGCATAGTTCTGTAGGATAACTTAATTTCTAAAGAACTATGACGGACAAGGCATAGTTTCCAATTTTCTATGTAACTTAATTTCTACAAAACTATGCCGGAAAAGATTATGCCTTAAGACATAACTTTGCCCGAATAGGCATAGTTTCTTTGAAAACCTTGCCTTGCAATTTTTTTTTTTACTCTGCTGGAGTTCAAACCCAAAATATCTGTGATATTTTCGACCACTTTTTTATTACTTAAAGTGCTGAAGGACAAAAATTAAAGACCACCCCTGAAATAGGACATTTGTGCGAATGACCCTTTTTTAAATAGAAAGATGCAATTAACAGTCCTATGTTGGTAAACTGAACACAAAATTAACGAACATTCACTAACAGTGAAGGTTAGATACTATAATTAAGGTATTATGTGTAGGGGAAAAAAATAACACGAGGCCGAAACTGCAAACACAAGATAGAATTTTAGCTCTAAACTGCAATTTACCCTGCAAATTAATTAAGAAACTCAACATTTGTGATTGCCAAATAAACATACATAAAGTAATTTTTTCTTGACAAGCCCAAAGCATTTACGGAATGGCTACACAATGCTCAATGTACCGGGTATTTGCTGATATTAGCTAGCTAGTTACTTCAATAGTCAATATACATTTGTTCGCTGCAATTATAATTCTAATCTTCAAGCAGCACTAATATAGTTCTTATATTTCCCCTCCAATATTATTCGGAAGCATATATAAAATAATTGCAATGAAATTCAAAGGGGAGGATTAGGAAAAATATGCATCTGATGGAGGATCTGTTCAAAATTTTCATTGGGCTTGTCAATTGGATGGGTGTGCATGCCTTCATAAGTGGTAACCACCACTCCTTCATCTTTGGAAAGGCGTTGTACTTGCTTCTTCACATTGCATCCTTCATGTGTACATCTGTAGTAGCTTCTGCACATTCAACAAATAAGATAATCACCTTATCAGCACCTTGGAAACTAATTAACTTTACTAGAATCCAATTGTCTGTGCAAAGACTCAATTTCAGTTTTAATGTGAGCAAACAAGTTCATAACTTATTTAAACCTAAATATTATCATTTCAAGCATGTAACTAACTCTTTTAAATGTTCACGGATAGGAGAACATTACACATCAACAAAGACATACATATGTACGCACAAATGAGTGAATCAACTGTAATCTCATTCCCTTTGGTATTACGGATAAGTAAAATCTTCTTTAGGGTTGCACTCAAGAGTGTGACCTAATGAAAATTGGTAAAACTGCAGGAGCTCAAGGTTCAAATTTCAGCAGAGACAAAAGACGTTAAGATGGCTTCTTCTCATTTGCCTAAGTCTTGGTAGACATTGCCCACCGCAATTTAAAAAATATGTATTGATATTCTTTAGTGATGATTAGGTGTTAATTATTACAAAAATGATGACTGCAAGATACGAATTAATCATGACCCTTTAATTTCTTCTATCATCAGCTAGCAGTCGTCTGCATCGACGAAGCAATCGCAAATTCTTTATGCTGATTATTTAGACCTGCACGATCTTTATATTTATAAACACCATATTTTCCCTTCTAGTTATAAGGATCAAATGACTAGCTAGCTCACCAAAAACATGCTAAGAGAATTGGAAAGACTATCATTCCGTCATCTCTTCGGTTTAGTGTTGTTCAAAATTAAGACAACGTATGGACCATGGCTCGCATAACGTACTTAAAAATAGGACTAGAATAGCATCTTATATAAGATCGAAGAATGTTCACATGTTTTTGCATAATTGGTATACCGATAATAAGGGCACTACTAGACAGTTTAAACTTTCTTTCATATAGAACAGTAAGGGATGAGATAAATTGATTATATGATGAGATATAATAGATAAATTGATTATATGATGAGATATAATACAAAATAACAAATAGAATTACCTCGGGTAATTGTTGTTCTTGACAGCTTTTTGTCCATATTTTCTCCAGCGATAGCCATCATCAAGTATATCAACTTGACTTCTTGTTTGAAAAGCAAATCTGGGCTTCTTAATTTTCTTATCTCCCTTCTTCTTAAGCGGTGATGATAAATAATTGCTAGTATTATTATTTTCTGATGATTCCACTCCCATCTGACTGCTACTTTTGATGTTGGATGATACATCTATTTCTCGTGCCATTGATTCTGTCTTTAATCCCGAGATCCATCCATTCATTGAGTTGTAACTATTTGTTGAACCAAGAAAGACCATCGACTGATTCTCCATTAATTGTTAGGATCAAATTAAAAAGCACCTTAATTGATTTATACTAGCTGGTTTAACTATAGATATGGAAAAAACAAACGAAAAATTAGTGTTGTTAAAGAAAGAAAGTGGTTAGGGCGGCTTCTCTGATAGTTATTGGCAACTAAGATGTTAGAAACTTGTGAAACAAATGCTTTGACAAATATTTATAATCAGATGTTTGTAGAAGAACGACAAACGTTTTATAAAAAGGTTAAAGTTGTAAACTAAAATGGTACTTCTATAAATAGTGAATTTGAAGGACTAATATTGTCTAGATTAATAACGTGGAAGTTACCGGCGGCTCGGTCAAGTCATCATTAACTTTGAGATGGAAAATGGAAATATTGAGTGCGTAGAAAAGTAGCACTTATAACCAGTAGAATACGTGAAATACTTCGTGTCGTTTTCTCCATGCCAAAGACTAACAATAGTGAATGGAGAAAACTGGAAAACAAAATATATCAACTGCTTTTACGCAAGGCTTATACACGAATAATAAAAAATAAAAAAATATAATTAGGACACATTTAATATGTATTGCATTCATCTAAAAATAAATTATTAAAACATCTCAATTAATTAGAAAAGGGTTTAAGTGTAGGTGCATATATATTATACGTGGTTTACAAGTAAGGAAAGGTCAAAGAAAAAGAGGTCCTTATAAAACGTCTAAGAAGGTTGACACGATCTAATTCCATTAGCAAATGTACCATATATAATAGTCCATCACACCATTGATTAATAAAACCAGTTTATACTATGGTTCATCTACAATCCAAGGAAACATATTATATTTGATCTTTCTAGTAATTTCGGGTGGATCATCACTCGTAAAATAACATAATGCTATTCCAAGACCCAACTTCTCATGTCAAAGGAAATATTGATTTTTAATTCATTATGACTTGGTAAAAAAGCAATTAATTTGATCATAATAGTGGAATGAAGGCGGTAAAAGTTCTTTTCCAATCATATAAATTCAGTCTTTTCCGAAGTACGCATGCAATGATATTTTATTGAGCTTTATTCAATTATCGTAAATCTAAAATAAAAATAAAAAAAAAGTATCTCCTCTTAAACGCTTAAATTTGTAAGTCAAAAACAAGCCTAGTTGAATGACACTCTCTGGTTAAAAAAGAGTATCCACTAATTCTTTATTTTTTAGTTCACATACCAAATTATCAAGAAAGAATTAACTTTACTACTTTTTCAGATATGCCCTTATTAAATGTTAAATAATCAAATCTCAATATCTATTTAATTAGGGGTAATTTAATTGAATTACTTATTTTTGTCTAGGAATTAGTATTTTCTTAATGAGTGTGCAAATACGAACAATTTACTTTGGATGAGTACATATAATTCTCTATGTACATCAACATATGATGATATTCATCATATGTTGAAAGAAGTTGAATACTATCATTTTAGGAGTCCGCAACTTAAATGATCCAAAAAGTGACTAAAGGTTCCAAAATAACCCACAAAAAAAAAAAGTGATCGAAGTACCCTTTGCACACTAATTTAGCGCGCAAAGGGTAGTATTTTTTTTTCACACAATTTTAGAGCTCTCAAATTCATGATTTTTTCATACTTTGACCCAAGATTAGTCATGTTTCAAAACTCCGAAATATTAATATTTTATATAAAACTTGATATCTTTTTTTGCGGGCAATAATGTTGGCTCATTCCATCAAGTTCACCTAAACATTTGGATCGTCGTTTTAGGGGTTGTAAAGTGTCCCGAAGTAAATTTTGTTTGTTTGAATCTTGTTATCTTTAGGTTTAACTATTTTATTTTATAAGGTTTTGTTTTAAGTGTTTTATTTTTTAGTCAATGCATTACTTTTTTTCGAATGTACAAATAAAAATATTATATTAAAAAATAAGCCATCCAATATGAGAGGTTCAAAATAATTCATTGCAATAACCAAATAATACATCATTATTTACAATAACAAAATATTTAAAACAATACATCAAGTACAGGAGGCTCTTCTACTACGAGACGTACTTGGACCACCACGGCCTCGTAGGCTACACAAACGCTTATCATGGCCAAACTCCTTACACATAGAGCACCTGCGAGAGTATGCCCTATCATTGACATCCATTTGATTGTGATTCCGAGTTCGTGCGTTAACCCGAATTTTACGGATATACTCCTAGTTAGCAACCATTGAAAATGGCTCGTTTGGCCAATAAGCTTGATCACCAAGTGGGTAGAAGTGGCCGGCATATGCTTTAGCGTAACTTTTGACGCTGTATTCCGATGCCGCATAACTTGATACCATTTTTCCTATTGCCTCGAAACACTTGACGGCATGAGAATACGACATGTGGTATGTTTGCCACTTACCACAACTGCACGTTCTCGTGCCCTCATAAACGGTATGTATGTTTCCTCCCCTACCCTGGTAATAACATGTTCTAACTTTATACACACGTTCAGCCAGGCTATACTCGGTCATCTTGTGCAATTGACATTTTTTCCTGTGATGCTCCATCATTTTTTAAGGTTTTGGCATCCATCTCTCACCACTGCCAATATGGCTCTGGCTTGCTTGGTTATTGTCATAAACCGCTCCACAACTTGCATGAAAGTCATTCTTACCATTGCAGTAACAGGTAGTCCCCGAGCAGATTTTAGCAAACCATTGAATGACTCCGAGGTGTTTGTTGTAAGCATCCCCCATCTCCTGCCTTCATCAACATATAATGTCCATTTTTCACCTTCGATTTTCTTCAACCAAGTATATGCTTCTGGACACTGCCTTGATCGTCTCCATCCTCACAAGCAATTTTTTTTGTTGATGCTCCATCACAGCCGCCCACATCAATTTGTTGAGTGTGCCGTTTCCAAACTTCGTTTGAAAATTTGCCTTAATGTGCCTTAAACAATAGCGATGGTAAGCAAAGGGAGGCTGCCACCCCTCCAAAGTAGACATGTTGTGCATTATGCCTTGATATCAATCAGATAGCATGCATATGCTCATACGATCCTTAATAATATGCTGCCTCAAATGTGTCAAAAACATCCCCTATGTCTCATTGCTCTCATTAGCGACAATTGCGAAAGCAAGAGGGAATATCGACCCATTGGCATCCATTCCTATTGCAATCAGTAGCTTGATGTCGTATACACCATATACATGCGTGCCATCTATGGATATGACTAGCCGGCAGTGAGCAAAACCATCAATAGATGGTTTGAATGCCCAAAACACATAGTTGGAAATATTACCGGCCAGAAGCCTCCACTCTACAATAGTTCTAGCATTGAATTTTTGTAGAGCTGCCATACACCTCGGTAACATCTGGAAAGAGACCTCCCAATTTCCATAAATCATCTCAAACGCATGCTTACGCCCAAGATATTCCTTTCTCTTGCTTATTGTTTTTTTATATACTATCTTAACGTTTCTAATGCAATCTTTAATGGGGATCCTTCACAAGTTTAAATAAACAACACTTAGCAATGACAATTTAATTGATGTAAGAATTATAGTGAACTAGGTCGAATAGGTTACCTTGGGGTTTCGGCAACGTCTTTAAGTAGCACTTGAGCAATCATATTTATATCTAAATTAAAATGATCTGCTCGATTCTCTCCCATATCACAAGTGTGACGTTTGTGGAATTTTGTGATAACCCACATACCATCAGGCTTAATAATTCCCTAAAGCATCCATGCACAACTTTGATACTGTCGTCTACAAATTAGTCTTCATATTTTTCTAGTTGAATCATCAACCCTATACTCCCTAATTTCCTTGTAACAATAAATTTAGACTGCCCTTTGCAATGCCTTTTTTTATCCGAACACCATCCCCTTTTCAAGGTAGCAATCATTTTTTATAAGACCAGCTTGTTCTTTTCACATTTTTTTGACAACATTGATCATCTTCTCTGGTAAAGACAAAGGCATCAGCACGAACTTGAAGATTGTCTAGATATGAAATATTGTCAGAATGCCACTGCATTGGGCTTTCGGGAGGGCTTTCGGGAGTTGGTTTTTCTGACAGCGGACTTTATATCAATGCTATTAAATTTGCTTGTTGCCTACCAGATTCAACATCGACCTCTTCGTCATCATCATCATCATCATCGGTTTCTTCTGCATTATTCAGTTCACTATCACTTGATGATGTCTCACAATAATTTGGACAATCATCACCATCTAAGAAAGGCCTCTTTCTACACGAAAAGTAACATATTTTAAATACCAACATCAAATATATATGAATTATTTAATATCAAGGTGATGAACCTACCGATATTGATCTATATTGACATGGTTTGGAGAAAGATTATCTCCACCGAACTAAGTGGATTGCCCAAAATCATTGGTAGAATTGGCCTGTTTTGTGAATAATTTTCAACTCCATCGAACTGAGAGTTTTGCCAATATTACTCATTTCAGGTGTGTAACCCCTACAAAGATACCAAATATGGATATTTACCAATAAATAAAATAAACATGTGCTACTACACAAAATACTAATTTAAAAATGGATATTTACCAATTTTCTGTGTAAGTTTGATTAAATTGTTGGCTTAGAGTTTCCAGCGGGACTTGACCACTCAAAATGTGTCTATAAGAACTAAAGTCCCCATAAGTGTTATCATGAGTAGGCTGGACTTGAGGGACTTCTTCAGGTATCTTTTCTATATACATTTCTAGAACATAAATGGCGATTAAATCCCTATATTCTTCAGGCGCCCTCAAATACTCCCTCAAAGAGTCATCATCATTGATATTCCACACACCATAAAACACTAAGACTTGTGAAACGCTATGTGGATATCTGCCAATTACAGATAATCCAAACTCTGGGGGATCGGTGTTCATTTTTTTGTGTAGGTAAGTGACTAATGTTTCGTAATTTAAGGTTGTTGGAAACTTTACATGGGATTTTGGTTTGACACTATAACGGACGGTATTATTGTCATCAAGTATATCTCCATCCCTAAATAGAGAAACGTTAACGGTTGAAGAAGGAGAAGACATTTTTTCTTCGAAGTTTGATATTTTTCAAGAACTTAAAAGAATTAAACTTATGAAATGGATGAGTTTTTACCTCATCCAACATTCATATTAAATAGGCAAAATATGAGCGCAAAAGTGAACATTTAAAAAATGTGGGAACCCTATTGCGCAATACTTTTGCGCATGAAAATGTTACGCAATAGGATAAGATTTTTGAAATAATGCAGCATTGTGTTGTCACATCAAGCATTGTTAGTGTCATAAAAGACGGTCAAATAATGGAGCATTGTATTGTCACATCAAGCATAGTGTGTCATAAAAAGCGGACAAGCATAGTGTGTCATCTATGGCTCATATATTGTGTATTTAAATGTTGTGCAATACAAGTTAGTGTCATAAAAAGCGGACAAATAATGCAGCATTGTGTTGTCACATCAAGCATAGTGTGTCATAAAAAGCGAACAAAATAATGAAGCATTGTGTTGTCACATCAAACATAGTGTGTCATAAAAAGCGGACAAATAATGGGGTGTCATCTATGGCTGATATATTGCGCATTTAAATGTCGGGCAATACAAGTTAGTGTCATAAAAAACGGTCAAATAATGTAGCATGGTGTTGTCAAATCAAGCATGTCATTCTAAAAGCTCACATTTTGCGCATTTAAATATTGCGCAGTATAAGTTGGTGTTGTCAAATCAAGGAGTAGTATATAACATGATTGACGAACAATGAGCTTTCACATTAAAAAATGAGTTATCATGTCATTCTATACCCAATTTGCTGATATTGGTTCTATTACATGTTTTACCCCACAAGACATATTCGAAGCAATAGGTAGGACATGGGAACTAGATGATGATTTTAAATACTCAAATAACTTGAACAACAGATTCAATCGACAATACAATAACACAATGAGAGAGGAGTGGGCTGCAACACTTGAACAAAACTTGAGATCATTATGTAATGACCTTTCCGGTTGTTATGAAAAACATAAGGTCACCCCACCAAATAGAACCTTTCCAAGGGTAGAATGAGTCTGCAAGAACTCGAGTTTATAAGCTTGAGAGCTGAAATTTGACTTACTTGTGATTGTTATTTTATTGTATTGAGCCCGTCGGGGGGTGACATAGAAAATTAGAACTCCGTTAGGAATTCCGAGGCTGCGGATGGATTCGTTGGGCGTTTTTATGTGTATATACATGTTTGTTTTGTGTTGTTGAGGCTTCGGATGAAATGTTAGGTGAGAGTGAAAAAACTGGACAAAAGTCGAGCTCACTGGCCAAAATGGACCGCTGCGGCGGTACCGCTCCAGCGGCCATCCATGTCCTCGGTGGCCGCTATGGCGGGCGGTGGACCGCTATGGCGGCACCGCTATAACGGTGGACAAACCGTCATAGCGGCTAGGTGGATTCCTATAGCGGTCACTTGACCGCTATAGCGAGACCGCTGTAGCGGCGTTATGACCGCTGCAGCGGTCGACGGAAAACAGTGGCCCGAAATTTTTATACTTAGTCTCATATTCTCTATTCACAAAACACCAACACACTTCCCAACAAGCACTTTGGGTGAAATTCCAAGCTAGGGCAAGAAACTTTTGAGAGGTAAGTCCCACCTATTCCATTCTATCATTCCATTCGCCCTCATGATTGTTACCTCTTTCGTAGGTCTTTAATGGTAAAAGTGAAATAGAAACCCTAGAATATCAATAAACTTTCTAAACTTAATGAGTTATGGTTATTATCACCTATTCATCATCTAAAGGCTTGGGTTAGTTTCTCGTTATCATAAATTGAACACTTAGAATCAAAAACTAAGTGAATAGAGACGTAGGGTTCTATATAAATGGTGTCTTGACCATAGAAACTGCTTGTAATGGGGATATTGATAGAATGTTGTTATAATTTGATTAGTAATGATTACTAAGGGCTTTGATTGGTTGCTTAACACCTAGAAAATCATCCACCCCTTGGAATGGGGTAAAGGGAAGGGTATTCTTGCATTAATGCTTGTGATTTAAGTAATTGTGACTCATCGAGCCTTCTATTTCCAGACTTCGAGCGTTCTGAGGCTTTAAGAAAAGGAAAGTCTGTAGGAGAGTGACTTGCATTGTTCCAGCTCTACATTGAGGTAGGTTACGGTCTACTTGAGTTAGACTTTGGTTAGATGATTGTATGTTTGTGAATTCTTTAGGAGAAAGCATGTCTAGTTTTCATGCATGACATTGTGTGATTGTGGATGAGTGATTGTGTGGTCTTCGTGCCACTATTCCTGTGTGTTGATTCTGCAGTGAATGTATTGTTATGAGAAGCTAATATGATCTTCTCTACGGTATTGTGACGTGGAATAATGATTTGAGTATTGATATTGAGAAGATAAGTAACACTATTCTGTAAGAGGTATGGAAAGGCACTTATGTGACCTAGATTATGGGCTCGTGGTCCAAGGTTAGTTCCGAAAATGAGAAGTACATTGATATGTCCCGCGTCCGAGGTTCGTTCCGGAGCGGAGGTTTGTGCTCGGGTCCGAGGAGTGTTCCGGAACGAGTGGTACATGGACACCATGAGTCCCCTGCAGGTCATGACTACTGAGCAATGACATCAGTTAGCATGTGTGTACAGTGAGTGTGGTCATTGTGGTAACTTATTTCCGTTGTGGCTTACGTGATTGTGATTTTTGAGATTCTTGGTAAATTGATTGTGATTATTCTTGGTTGACTTGCTGTGGTTAATGATATTCATGTTTGTTGACTGGCTTGTTTATTCTATTGATTTTATGAAATATGCATGATACTAATCTTAGTCGGCCTGTGATATCTACCGATACATAGTGTTTGTACTAATACTACCTTGCTGCATTCTTTTGAGTGCAGATTGTGATACAGAGACTGCTACCCACCCTCACATCTAGCGTGGAGGACGTTTGCTGATAGATTTAGGGTGAGCTTCTTCTCATGCCAGGCCGCCCGAAGATCTTCTTCTTATGATATCTTTTCTTATTCTAGATCATTATGGATTTATTAGTCAGATTTCATTCCAGACATGTTTTAGACTAGAGTCCTGTACGATGACTTTCAGATTTTAGAAATTCTGTAATAGTTAGAACTTCCGCACTTATTTCAGTATTTTATGGCATGATTTATTTTGTTCATTTGATGTTTGAATGAGTAATAACTGATTACCTTGGTTAATATAAAATCGGATTGGAAGGGATAGATGCCTTGGGTGTTGGTTCGCCCACTAGGATTTAGTTGGGTGCCAGTCATGGCAGGATGGGTCGTGACACATTAGGGCTTAAACGCCCAAAAAAGGTGCTATGTCAATGCTTCGTGACACTTCACAAGAGTTGAATTTTGCTCTTAACCGTTTTCGCGAAGAGAACAATCGAATGAAAATACGTTGCCTAAGGGTAGAATATGGTCAACATGATTACGTAAGATTCAGATCCAAGTGGGATTCGAACTGTGAGATGCCTGATGAAGATTAATATTTTTTATAATAAAGTAAGTAGGTAGGGTCATAATGACCATCCTCGACGGTACTTGGGGGTTTCCATCTATATAAGCAGCCTTTCATTTGTTGTTAGACTACAATATATTCAGTGTCAAGTAGTAGAAATGTAGAATGGTCTTTATTCCTTCCAAAGGATTCGAATAGCAGTGGTGATGGTAGTTCAAATCATAGCAACAATTCCAGTAAAACAAGTTTTCTTAATAACAATGATTTCAAGCTAGACGATTTGCAACCCCACCTTCTTATAGAGCGTACTGATGATTTTTACAGCCTAAAATATTCAGATCCACGAGAATATTTTTGCTGGTTACGCCGAGAATGGGCACATCGGCATGCCTAATCAGAACGTCTTGTTCGTGGCTTGAAAAATCTCAACGCTCAAATCCCAACAAGGTACTCAATAACCATGCCTCGAGTAGGTCCAGAAACTTGTAAGCTTGCCGTACAAAGGATTAGAAAAGAAAACAATAAAATGCTAGCACGACGTTGTAGGTTTTACATGCTCAAGTTGGCCGAAGAACAAGCATCATCAACAAGTAGATAATTAACATCTACAGAAAAAAGATATGTCTTAATAAACCCAAAATACTGTTCTAAGGACGATATTGAGGACTTCTATTCTGATGATGATTAGGGGTAATTTTGGTTCACTCTCTTAGATTTTGGGTAATATAAGTTTCGGACTCATGCGGTTAATTTGTATTTTAAGTTTATGATGAAGTCACCAATTTGAATATTTTTAGTATGTTTTTAATTTGCTTTGATTGTTATAGTCTATTATTAATTTAAATAATCTTCTTAAAACAAAGTACATAAAAGTAATAAACAACAGAAACAAAGTACATAAAAATAACAAAATAAATAGAAAATATATAGAAAAACAAATTGCATAGAAATATTAAACTTAATAAACAAATTACACAGAAATAATAAACAACAACAACATAGCACAAATAATATTTGAAAATTTCAGTTTTTCTTTCAAAGCATTTTTCTCGTGTTGAGTTTCTCTAAGGTTAGGCTTGAGAAAACTTTGTTTTTCTTTGGATTCTTTTAGCAAGACCTCCAAAAGGTCAATCATTTCTTTAGCTTCCATAAGCTTAAATTGCAAGTCAAACTTCACGGTATCTCTTGAGGTACGTAAAGTTTCGGTATCTCTATCAACAGGAGGCTTTTTAATCTTCGCCGCCACCGTTTTATCCACGGGAATGCTATCTTCCCAACGAAAAGTGTTTGCAACCACCCATATCCTATAAACATTACAAGAAAATCAGTTTTTAAAAGTAAAATATATAGATAATGTGAAAAATATTTAAACCCTAAAAAATTGTAAAACGGGCACTTTGCAACGCCAAAAACAACGCCCCGGATTATCTTCGGTCCTTGATGTTTTTAGCTTACAATAACGACCACATTCACAAACATCGGATTCTACAGCAAAGTTTGACGTTTCAGAGCTTTGAGACATGATTTTGAGGGTGGGGGGCTAAAGTATGTTGAAAGAGTGAAAATGGAGAAGGTGAAGAAGAGTAACTTGGAAAAATGAAGTTGGTAGGGTTTTTATTAAACCCATATTGCGCGCTAAATTAGTGCGCAATAGGACTTAACTGCAAAATTGCA
Source organism: Lycium barbarum (assembly GCF_019175385.1). Lineage (NCBI taxonomy): Eukaryota > Viridiplantae > Streptophyta > Magnoliopsida > Solanales > Solanaceae > Lycium > Lycium barbarum. The sequence continues at coordinate 105,870,771 of NC_083348.1, forward strand.
GTTTGGCCCTATTGCGCACTAATTTATGCGCAAAGGTTAGTTCGGTCACTTTTTTTTTTTTTTACTGAATTATTTTGATACCTTTGAATACTTTTTGGGTCATTTAAGTTGCGGACTCATGATTTTAGATCTGTCTATTTGACAATAGCTAGGATAAGAATTATTACTTGTCCAAACTTTGAAATGTTGTCTCCACATTGTTGTGAAAATGTATATAGTACGCATTATATAAATTTTATAATGTACTTCTGGAAGCACGAGCGAATGTTTGATCGAGAAAGCCAACAAATTATATAGTGCTATACCATTTATTTTACCACGTACAACGCTATAAATTCCTCTTTGTCCTTGACGAGAGCAGTCATGACGCCAGAAAATTTTGACTAAGTGGTCTTATTGAAAAATAATTTATTGGAGCCAATTAAAATAAAATCAGCATCATTTTACAGATTAATTGGACAAAGACAAGTATCTATATATAATATAAAGTTAGGTATAGATAAAGTGACGTGACACTTCTTTATGACCACCGTTCCTATTTATCTTTTTTCTCCTTTTTTTTTTTTGTTTTTTTCTATTTCCCCCCCTTTATGTGTTATGATAACAAGACTCAAAAAATTCTCTTTTAATTTTCTTAATTGTATTAAATGTGTTATGCCAAAAAAAAAAAAAACCTGAAAAGTAATGTCTTTTAACTCTTTTATTTATGCTACAATTTCAACCGTTTCCTAAATCGATCCTATATATTCCAAAAACTGATCATTTTAATCCCACATTTTCGGTATCTATTTTTGTAGTTGCTGTAAACAATAGCTCTCATTCCCTAATCTGTATGAACTCCAAAACCATACAAATGTTGACTTCAAAATTATTTATTTGGTTATTCAATTGTAGCTATTTGTTTTCTTTAGATTTTGTTTTATTACTTCTCTTTTCCTATCCCTATAATTGCTTATTATTTAATATCCTTAATGCTGATTGTCGAAAACATTCCTGGCTGTAATTAATTTATAATGGCGTACTGGTTCCTTTCATGTTCCTGACGGTTCATTTTTATTCTTTAATTAAAACTGATTATTTATTCCTTTTTTGAAATATTTTTATGCACAAACACACACACATATCTTTGGTTTGTTCATTTATCTTACATTAAAAATTTCCCATATATATTATATATAAACACAAACACACACACACACGCATATATATATATATATCTTTGGTTTTTTCATTTATCTTACATTAAAAATTTTCCCTTCATAACTGACACATCTTTATTTTCATAACCTAAATTTTAATAGTCTCTATAGCTTTCATGTCTATAATTTCTTCAAGGTGATGTGACACATCTCTATGGTCAGCAATCGTACTTTTCTTTTATCTCTTTTTTTTTTAGACATTTTCATTTTCACTTTCACCCCTTATCTTGTAATTAATTAATTAACAATATTCTACCCTATTTATTGAGTTTCATTAAATTCTGTAACAACAATATTCATTAATGGTGTATAAGTTATTGTATTAATTATGAATTATTGTATATACTATTGGACTGAGTTTAATTTTTTACTTTTAAACTTATTCTAAACGGTTGTGACGGTAGAGTTGTTTAAATTATGTTAACTATCCATTGCATTAGCTAATTAATTATAATATAAAATCAAAAACTAAAATAAAGTTAGAGTATGAGATGATTTTTTGGAGTGGACAAAGGGGTTGATATTTCGGCAACTTTTAATATCTTTTATTTTGTTTAAAAAAATAATGGCTCTTTATCTTCTTTTATTTAGTTCATTCATGTAGGTTACTTTAGGTGAAGAAACTTATTGCATATTTATTTTTAATTTTAAGAGTAACAAGTAATAGAGAATATATAAAGAAGAAACCAGTATTCACATATTTCTGGAAGATCCTTGAGAGTCCAGATTTGCAAAAATCTTTTTTGTTTTTTTTTTCTTTTTGATTCTTTTGATTCTATATTTATTTTTTATCTTCTTTGTTAATTGATTTTATTAAATCAAAATATAAATGGTGTTACCGTGTTAGATATTGTTACAAAAATCATGGAGAGGAAAATTCTGACACTTGAGAAAACTGGTAAACACTACTTTATAAATATGACCCAATTTCTTATTTATTCTCATTGTTGCCTTTATATATGTGTTATTGTGCAAGAAAATGAAATTGCAGCTTAATTTTTCATTCTTTTCCGTAAAAAAATTAACTTTAGGCTTGAGTGATAATCTGTTTATACATATGTGACGTTACAGTTATGTATCTTGATGGGTATTTGAAAATTAAGAACATGTCACAACATATAATTATAAGCAGTGAAGAGAATATAAACATTACTAGAAATAAGTGTTAGTGGTATTCACACATCTAACGATGAGACAATTACATTAATGCGATCAAATAAATTGTAGATGAACCTTTGTATGCTCAATGAGATGAACAAATAAGAAAAGCCAAGTAAGAATATTGATATTATATGGTGTCAAATATTCTGCTTCGTACTCACAGTAAAGGTTCAAAAATTTCCAATTGGGTAGAATCAGAAAATTTAGTGGGAACTCTAAATTGTGTATCAAATAAAATTTTGTTAATCGTCTTTTTTTTTTTTTTCAAGTATGTGAACAAACCAAACAAAAGCAAGAATTCAAATGATAATTCTCATATATATTTCCTTTTCTTTCCGTTTTAAATAAAGCTTTTATTTTATTGTCATGTCAGCTTTACTTCTTCGGCATTTATAATGTAAAATACTATTTCATTTATAAAAACTAATAGAAGAAAACACTTTTTATAGCCTCCGGAAGTGCGGTCAAATTTACTAATCACAATATAAAGCTATACTAGAAAGTAGAGAGCACGTGCATTGTAATAAGGTGTTATCTAAGACGATTCATATTCGTAATAGTACTGCTATGGGCAGCCTCTTGTCTTTAATTAGTTACTACAAGTTATATAGTACTATACCATTTATTTTACTACGTACAACGCTATAAATTCCTCTTTGTCCTTGACGAGAGCAGTCATGCATGACGCCAGAAAATTTTGACTACGTGCTCTTATTGAAAAATAATTTATTGGAGCCAATTAAAATAAAATCAGCATCATTTCATAGAGTAATTGGACAAAGACAAGAATCACAATATAAAGCTATACTAGAAAGTAGAGAGCACGTGCATTGGAATAAGGTGTTATCTAAGACGATTCATATTCGTAATAGTACTGCTATGAGCAGCTATTACTGCTATGAGCAGCCTCCTGTCTTTAGTTACTACAAATTTTATATGCTGCAAAAAATAGATTCTCCATCTGGTGATCATTCAAACTTGTGTCAAATTTCAATTATTCAAAGCCCAAATAATAATAAAGCGCCCCTCAGATGGAGCCGTCGCGACTCATGCACGATTTTTTTTCCGATTTTTTTTTTTCGCTTACACTAGTCGAGAAAGATAGGCTAATCGATGATATTTTAAAATGAATTAATGTTTGCACATCCCTTCAACCTATTAGAATTTTCCAAACATATCATTACGAAACAGTTTCAAGTTCTCTAGAATGACAAAAATAATTAATGGAAAAGGGTCAAATATACGCCTATACTATCAGAAAAAGGTTAAATATATCTTTCGTTATACTTTGGGTCAAATATATCTCTCCCGTTATACTTTGGATTCAAATATACTCTTCCTCCATTAAAATTGTACAAGATGAACACTAAATATGACGTGGCATTGATAACTTAGTGAGGTAGACACCACATAGTATGCCACATCACCACCCAATCCGTTTACCCCTCTCTTCCCCTTCTTCTTCCACCATTACCATCTCCTTCCCTTCACAACCTTTGCCACCATTCGCACCACCGTCTCCACCTTCACTCTCTCTGCCTATAGCAACCCTAATATACTCACTGCACCTAAAATAATCTAAATGATAAACTGATTAAACACTGAATCATTTTTCAATACATATAATAATTAATAACTGAAGAATGTCAGTAGACCTCCCAAAACAATTGATTTCACCAGTAATTACGAACTTGGTATCGAAAGAACCTCAAAACGCCCTAAATATTGAAGCTTTCAATTAAAAGAGCATCCAAGAACAAAGAATAACAATCCAGATAAAGTGACTTCCATAAAGATTCAATTTTTCGATACATATTAAATTCGCCCGAAATGATTGATACCAAGAATTAGAAACACCCAACAATAGAGACATAAAAACTTCAACTTTGGATCAAATAAGCAAGCAAGAATAAAAAATTATAATCCAGATAAGTGACTTCCATAAAGATTCATTTTTCACAATTTAAGATAGTTAAATTTACCAGAAATGGCAGATACCCTTTATTAGAAACACCCAAAAGAGACATAAAAACTTCAACTTTGGATTAAATGAACATGCAAAAATATCAAATAAGCAAACTTCACGGACTCAAATCTCTTATTTGAGATCAGAAAACTATAGTGACTTTAATAGTATTTAAGTCCGACATTTTCCTTCCGACTAAAAAAAAAAATAATTTCATCAAATTATTTTAGGTGCAGTGAGTAAATTAGGGCTGTTGTAGGCAGAGGGAGTGAAGGTGGAGACGTTGGTGTGGTGGTACTAATTGTGGCAAAGGTTGTGGAGGGGAGGAGATGGTAGTGGTAGAAGAAGAAGGGGAAGAGAGGGGTAAATGGATTGGGGTGGTGAGGTGGCATGCCATGTGGTGTCCACCTCACTAAGTTGTCAATGTTACGTCATATTTCGTATCCATCTTATACAATTTTAATGGAGGAAGGGTATATTTGAACCCAAAGTATAACGGGAGGGGTATATTTGGACCCAAAGTATAACGAATGGTATATTTAATCTTTTTCTGATAGTACAGGGGTACATTTAACCCTTTTCCGAATAATTAAATTTCCATTTACTCAAAAGATAGATAACAGAATGAATTAAGTATATGCGTAAGTATTTGATATTTCACTACACTAATATATAGTATATAGAGCGTAATAAAAAATAAAATAAAGCTCAATGATTATATTTGTCATGCCTTATTAAGGACTTTATTGCGGGGTACACATATGTGTGTGAGAGAGAGATATATTGTCACGTCCTAAAATACTCCTAGACGTGATTGGCACCCAGCACACACCATCGGGCACCGGCCAGGCGAACCACATTTTCATATCTTAATGATAATTTTGCAGCATTAACCAAATTAAATAAGCACTCAAATAATATAATAATTAATTATGGATAATTAGTGTCTCAAAATATTAACTAAATACTCTTGCCCAAATCCCACACTAGACCATGGAGCATCTAAGAGGATTACAAAAGGCTTGGGTTTTTAAATCCCAAAAGAAAAAAAAACATTAATAAATAAATGATAAAGACACTTTTGGTAGCCTCCACGAACAAAGCGGCGGCTCACTTCAACCAATAGATCAACTCTAGCAAACTCGTGAGCTACTAGCTTCGTCGTCACCAATAGTATCTGCATGGACATGCAGGTAAGGAGTGAGCTATACGTAAATATAACCCAGCAAGATCCTCGACCCGCCACTTTAAATACCCCTGAAACAAGTGTTAGAAAATACAAACACACAACAAGCACAAAAATATTATGCACATGAATATATCATTATATAATAGCAACCAAGGTCCAAACCACTGTTTATCAAATATATTATATATCTCAACACAATTTACACTACGAACCATCATAAGTGGCAGTTAAAGAATTAGTCAACACTATGAATCCACGACAACATACACAATGTGCCAAATATGTCAGCAAGCATACACAATGCTAAGGGAAGCATACATAATGCCCCAATATCATCAAGAAGCATACACAATGCTAAGGGAAGCATACACAATGCCCCAATATCATCAAGAAGCATACACAATGCTAAGGGAAGCATACACAATGCCCCAATATAATCAAGAATCATACACAATGCTAAGGGAAGCATACATAATGCCCCAATATCATGGCTCACAGCCGTATCACATTACGAAACAATTTATAAATAGATTTTTAGAGTATTTGAAAATAAAGTATATGCGGCTGGCCTTAAGGACCACTGATTCTGCCAAGCACACGCTCGCCCCAACACATGGACCAGGCAAACAAAAAATATTTTTAAAACGGATTTTGAAAAGCAAGTACCCAAAGCTTAAAGTCTCACTTACCTCAAATTCACAATTCAAGCACACTTCCCAATAAATCAAAATTGCGTTCTCGAGTCTCCGGATTGCCTCAAACTACACAAAAATGGATTTAGAATGGTCAAAACCCTTAGGGTAAACCACTTCTATATTTTTAGAGGCTTAAACGGTTAAAGTCAAATTTTAAAGGACGAAAACGCCCTCTGGTCAATGTGTTCAAAACCCGACAAGACTTATGTTTTCGGAAAGGCCTTAACGAGAGGATTCCAACGATATATAGAAGTCTAAAATCCGACGCTATTTGCCCTTTCAAATCAATGATTTTGGTTGAAGAACCCTAGAGCTAAACTTTCTCAATTCCTCAAAATATCCCCATGTTTTCACCATAAAGATTCACCCATAATTATGTAATAAACTTAAATAAAATATTAGAGTCATCACCTTGATGATTTGGGATGAAAGTTCTTGTTTTTATCCTCTCTTTTCCTTTCTTTTTCTCCCTTTCTTTTCCTTTCTTTCTCTGCGTATTTTTCTGCTGCTTCTGTCTTTTCTGCTTCTGTTACATAGGCTTTCTTTTTCTTTTTAAATCATTCGTCTCTTTTCTTTCAAATTTGGGCTTCAGCCCTTCCTTTTTATTTTTTTTTCCTTTTCCTTTTTGGGCTTGGCCCACTAAATTCCTTATTTTCTATTTTCTTTTTAATTCCTTTTAGCAAAAATTATCAAACAAACCCTTATTTAAAAAAAAAAAAAAGTTATTACAGATATTTGCCTAAATTTAGTTGAAGCCAAGGTTGCACGTAGGGTGACTCTCTAATATCATTTGCAACAGCGCGGTCTAACACTGACATTGTCCACTTTGAACCTAGACCAACATGATTTTAAAACACATCACTAGAGCTTAAGACTTGATTTTTTATATACCTAATGTCTCTTTTGTGTTTTGTATTTGCTAATTGTGTTACAAAATAAGAGGCCTCGTTTCTTAATTTAACATAGTTTAGGGTTCTTGCTCCTAGTTACATGAAAGCTAAGCTGTCAAAAAGTTAGCACAAAATAGTTAAGTGAAGGCGGAAGAGTGCCATTCCATAGTCGAGATTGCATCAGGAAGAGAGAACATAAGGAATATTTTAGTGACCTTTATCTTGAGGTTAGTTGAACTAGCCTACTACCTAGTCTGTGGATGAAATATGCTGACACACATAACCACGCAGAACAACTCCTCCATCTTTTGTCTAGGTCAATGGAGTCAGTTGCATTTCAAGGAATTGTGTGGCACATATGGAAATAACAGACTTTTCGTTAAGTTTATACGCAAGCAAATTACTAATTATGCTAGAGAAATTGTTAGAATGAATGCTAATTGCGTGTTTGGCCAAATTTAGTTTTTCCCCAAAAGTACTTATTTTAAAAAAAGTGAGGTATTTGACTAAGTTTTTAGGAAAAAATAAGTACTTTTGGGGAGTAGCAGAAACAGTTTTTCAGAAGCTAAAAAAAATAGTTTTTGCCCAAAAGAACTTTTTTGAAAAGTACTTTTGAGAAAAATACACATAGAAGCACTTTTTAAAAGCTTGGCCAAACACTAATTGCTGCTCAAAAGTACTTTTTAAATTACTTGGTCAAACATAAACTGTTTTTAGCTAAAAATATTTTTTTGAAAAAAGTACTTTTTAAAATAAGTTATTTTTAGAAGTTTGGCCAAACAGGTTATAAGTCCGGCTCCTGCTTGTAAACAAGCCAAACTAATTACTTGGTTTGTTGCTCCCAAACGCACACACAAGTATATGTGGTCGTACAAGTAATATAGACTGTTAAGTCCAGATATCGATCCCACAGAGACTTAGATTCTATTGTTTAACTAATTCAAATTTGACTGACACTATTCAAGAAAGTGAAAATCAAGATTGTTTGTGGTACTAAACTAAAACAGAAAAGTAAACAATTTGTGATGGGTGTTTTTATGACTGGGACTACGTCGACAAAGATTGTAAGAAATTTCAGATGAGAGAAAGATCTAGGGTTGTGGCTTTCGACAATCCAGATGATCTTCAAACAATTCCACCTATTTTATTTCCTGGGTTACTAGTTGACGGGTTGATTATGCTTTATGATATTCTCTCGAACTACTCACAAGCCTGTAGATGTTACTTTAATGCCTATATCTCTATGATCATTAGATGTAACAAGAACGCCTTTATTCCACCGTATTCAACTAAGTAGGGCTAAAGGGTATATCTCTATCCTCATTAGCTAAACGATTAAATCGAACAAACTCTATTTATTCTTATTACGTACGTGAATTCCTTTCTCAAGTTCAACCCACGCACCACAGATAGTGTCTAACTATTGGCCAGATAATCAAACAATTAAAACCAAGAATAAATAAGCAACCCAAAATATGGAAAATCAATAGATAATAATTGTCATCAAATCAACTTTCAAGTCTTTCGCCACAACCCTAGAACTCGGAGATTTAGCTACTCATGATTCGATCATAGACAAAAGAAGCCATGAATAAACTAGGGTTAAAAAAGATGAAAAATAAAAATAACCTAGAGAGATAAAAAGGAGAACGGTGGCTTACAAATCCTTGAATAATCCCAGAATACCGTTCTCAGCTATAAAAACGTGTATATATAGGCTAGGGTAAAAATAATAAATAAGGAATCCAAATCCTAGTCTAATCGGGAAAACATCCGCAGAGTCCCGCTTTCCTTTCGCATCGCGGAAGGATCGCGCAATGATCTGCAGCTTCTCGCGATCCTTCCGCATCCTTCCGCGATGCGGAAGGAAAGCGAGGATCTGCAGTCGATTAACTCTCCTTTTCAGTTCGTCGTTTTCGTTCGTCGACTCTTCACCTCAGCCTATCGACATATGCTACGAATTCCAATCACTTCAAGCACACTTCCCATCATTTGTCGTCATCGTACCTATACACATAAAATATAACGACATAAGTTCAAATACGACAGTTACTTCTTGAATTAAGCGATAAAAGTCATAAGAAGAAGTTGTAATACGACACAAAACATGATATTTGTGCCAAATATCATGGTTCCCCTTGTGCGAGAAAGATAAAGCTGAATACTAGCAGGAGTATCAAGACACCGAAGATGCCATAATTGGAGTGATCTTTAGAGATGATCAAGGAAAATGATTGCTTAATATACTCAGATAAGTTGAACCCTACTTCAAACCTCACTATAGAATTGTGGAGCATAAAGTAAATACCAGGCTACCAAGAAATAGGGCGGATCTACGGCCCGCCGAGGGTGTTCTAAACACCCTCGATAAAAAATTATATTGTATCTATAAGCTGGTATTTTTCATTTTTTATGTACATATATGAATTTTGAACATCCTAAAAAACAAGAGAACAGGTTGGTTCAGTAGTTTAGGGTGTTCAAAATTCACATTGAGATTCCAAGTTCAAATCTCAGTCACTACTTTTTTATTTTTCAAATCACTTAGTGAAAATCCTAGACCGGCCACTGAGTGTAGGGCGGAAACAGATTGCCTAGTTCCTATCAAGTTTATTGAGAACATACAACATCATCCTCTTAGAGCTATTATTGAAGACTGCAGATATTTGTTAGATGTCAACAAGGCCTCTATTAAATACATCTGGAGAGAGGTGAACTAATGTGCCGATTATCTGCCAAAAAACAAAAGGCATAGACACGATGAAGATTTGATAATTTGGGGAAATGCGCTCAAGGATATGGAATTTCTTCTTCTGGTAAAAATTAAGCGGCATTATATTTCTTTTACATGACTATATATAAATCTTTTTAGTCCTCTCCATTGTACCAAAAAAAATGTATTCCAAGGGGGAAAAAAACACACCCACACGCGCGACATGGCCATTGTGACAATTTGCAGATTGCTAGTGCCATTTGCTTCTTACTTACATTGAACAATCAGCATTTTTTGCTACCATAGACAGTAAAAGTTGCAGATAATCTGTTCTCGTGCACACAGCTCTATTCTTTCGGACGACTAAAAAAGGGGCATTCGATTGTCTTGTAGCGGGACGTAGTTTAGCTGAAAATGAGAATCCCTCTCCCTTGCTATAGGTCCTGTCTTGTCTCTACTACCTTGGCTTTTCATTGTTTTGGTCCAACCTTGACTCACTATTTTTATTACAATTATTGATAACGGCAGGTCGAGTTGTGTGGAACCCGGTTTTCCTCCCAAAACAGCAATCGCTTTTTCCCAACTTGTGCCTCATGAGCTTGCCCAGTGACGAGGGAGAAAAGATGTTATACCTACTTGTCTTTACAGTCAATATAGTTGTGCGGTGTGCTTCTTTGTTTTTTTGGTTAAGTTAGCCAGGCTCTTAATTAAGAATATCTCTGCCTTTTATATGGAGTATAACTTACTTTGATATGATCAAAAGCTTATCATCATGCCAAAAATTATAGTGATGCAATTACACAACTTTATTTGTGAAGCAAAACTAAACGCAACTTTGTTTCTTAAGCAAGCTGATAGAAAAGCGTAGTTTTATTTCTCAACTAAGTCCATCAAACAAGTGTCATGTTCACGATTCTGACTCGAATGATCCATGATCCATCAGCTGAGCATCGCCATACCCAAAATCTTTTTTTTTCTCAACTTCAGGAGTCGTTTGGCCATGAGAATTATTTACCTTTTCTCCGGAATAACTTTTCTCTTTATTTCAAAATTAATGTTTGGTACTAAAATTTTCAAATCCAACTTGGAGTGGCCATTCCAAATTTCGGAAAGTACTCCAAGCCTGCTTCTAAACTCCATCTTCATAAATTCCAAATAAAATTTTTTTTTCTCTTCTTTGCAAAAAGTATAACCCAACACACACTTCCATCTTTAACTCCAACTTCATAAACTCCAAATAAAACTAAAAATATCTGGAATCTGTGGCCAAACGCCTACTAAATGAAAGACTTTTTCCGTGCATCTAACACTTTCACCTATTCATGTCTTAATCTAGCTCCAATAGATTATAGAGTCATAATCTTCCTTAATCAGTTATGTAATTCTTCAAAAGATAATAACATCAGTATCTCCAGTTAAAGCAAATCCACTAATGATGTCAAATCATCACGGTAATCAGTGCAGCATATTCAACAGGGTCTTAATCACCAGAACATTGCATAATTCGTCTCCATTTTGGTTAATTATGCATGATACCCAAAAGAATTGTCGAGATATATACAACACATTTTACATCAAAATCCCTAAGATCGTAATCAATCTTTTGAAGACTAGACACAGTATATGACACGAGTAAATATCTAAAAAGATCACTCAATTATGAGGCATTATGTAGTAAAATCATTCAATTTTATTTTTTATCAATAAAATCACTTAACTTATGTTTTTTCTCTTATAAAATCACTCAGTCAAGTTTGTCATTAAAAAAATATGACATGACAAAATATTTTTTTTTATGCCATGTAGACATGAATCCCACAAATAAAATAAAATTAAAAGATGAATTTTATTTCTTCATAAAATAAATTTAATTTGGGTGCTGTGAAATGCTATAGTAACTTTAAGTAGAAAATATCAAATTTCTCTTCTTAATTTCTTTCTAATATTTGTTTTTAGTAGATAATATTTTTTCTTTTAATTTTATACTTTGAATGACATGCTTTAAAATTTTAATCACTGATGGTTTTCCAACAGAACTATGAATTCGGCTCCAAATGGGTAGTTTTTTCTCCAATGAGAAGAATTTAATATAAAAACGCCCACTTAGTGTTTTACAGTATATATCACCTTCAAATTACCAATAAATCAATGATACTTAAAAAAAAAAAATCTCTTAAGGTGTATACTTCCTATATTAAGCTATAGAAAAAAAAATGTATTTGTTTCTCTTAAGAATAACTACGAAAAATTAAGGGAAAAGGATATTGAGAGGCCGCAAAAAAAGCCTCAAAAAGGCTCCATTTTAGGCTTAATACCGCGAGGTGACCCTTCGGCCAAGCTAATCGCAAGTGCTAGCGGTCCAGCCCATTCACTATAATATGAAAAAAAAAAAAATCATATTGAGCCTTCAAAAACTGTATCATTATTATATAGAATATGTATCACTATTGTATATGTATAGAAAAAATGCATAATATGTGTTAATTAGTAAGTATACATTAATTATATATTTATTAAACAGAAATTATATATTGATTATATATTTATTCTACACAAATTATACAACAATGATATGCATATACTTTAGGGATAAATATTCTATACGATAATGATACAATTTCTGTACGTGTGATACATTTTTTATATACATATATAATAGTGATACATATTCTATACAACAATGATAAAGTTTCTATACGTATGATACATTTTTTATACATATAGTGATACATATTCTATACAAGAACGATACAGTTTATATACATATGTTCGAATTAGTTAAAAAATGGCTAGAAAATGAAATTATTTTGAAAAGGCTAAAAAATGACCTTTAAGATTCTTGGGCCACCAAGTGTCAATAGTTTCACCTAGATGGTCATTTGTGTCCTTATCCCAAAAATTAATAGCAGTGTTTGGATAACTTAAAAATATACTCCAACAAAATGACATATTCCATAAAATAAAATTAATTTGGATGCTATGAAAGGGTCTACTCAACTTAACAAAAAAATGTAAAATCTTCTCCTTAATTTATTTCTAATGTTTTCTTGAAGTGCGTAATATATATATATTTTCTTTTCAGTTTTTAAAGATATGGGTCATCTTTAATTTATTTTATTTGTGGGATTCAGGTTTACATGACACAAAAAATTAATGTATTTTGTCATGTCATACTTATTTTACGACAAACTTGACTAAGTGATTTTACAATAGAAAATTCCTTAGTTGAATGATTTTATTAATACAAAATAAAATTTAATGATTTTGCTATATAATTACTCGAATGACCTTTAGAGATATTTACCCTATATATGATCCACAAATTTCCACGTATCTAGTCCCAGGTGTGTTGTTATCACGGTTTGATCCTCTTCTTTTCATGGTCATAATTCAGGTTTATGCCATTTTCTACTCTCGAAGAATGTAGAATAATGTGACTCAAATTATTCTTATCAGAAACAAGACCAAAAGAACAGACATAGTATTCAGGAGTCTATGTAAAAGGATCAATAGCACATTTGCAAACACGTGAGCCCATGCCACAATGTAGCATATCCAATTTGTGGGTCTGGATTCTCTGGAACCTAACTTCTCAACTTGTTCTACACACTACTCACTAAAATCTCGACACAAAATTCCAACCCTTGTCTTGTAATTTTCTCTATGCACTCTCTACTGATGCCAGCTTCCTTCTTTTGATTTCTTAGTCACCCACCATCTGTCATCAGTATTAAAACCTTCTTTTACTACAAGTTTCTCCACAAAAATCTCTTCTGTGTTAAAACTGCTTTGATCTACATTTTCTCTACATAGTTCAACATGAAGGTGAGAAATTATTTCTATATGTGATATAGACTCATAAACCTGCAACTTTCTGCACCTTTTCTAACTTCATCTTTCTTGCAGTTACTTGGTTGGATGCAGTCAAAACTAAAGCAAAAAGGCAATGAGCCAGCAAATAATACTACCATATTAGGTAATCTTTACACTTCTATGTTTTTCAGTTCCTTTCAATTTTCGCTTTCTGCTCTGTTTGAATTTGCCTGTACACCATAAAGGTTGATAAATACGTATCCTTTGTTATGATCTCCATTTCTCAGGAAATTCCGTTACATCTTTCTCACCTCACAACGAGGTTAAAAGCAATGGAGCAGATATGGTACTTCAAGAACAACCATCTGCTGAACTCTTCCCTGGCTTTTTGGCAATTGGTACTCTGGGTAATTATCAGACAATTAATACTGACCCTCCAACTCCAACATTCCCCATGCCCTTTGAGCATGGTGAAACAGACATAACAGAGAAAGAACTAAAGTTCATTAATGATGAGCTTGAGAAGTTTCTTGAAGAGAAAGTGAAGGAAGTTGCTTATGAATCATCAGAAAGCATCATTACCCTCAGCGACAAACACATCGAAACAGGAGCTACTGAATGTTATGTCAACGTGGAGCAATGTCCACTCCAGAAATATCTTTTCGGCTCTTCAGTTGAATTGCTAGAGATAGAATCCGAGGTAATATTGAATTATGTGATCATCTCATCAATAATATTTACTTAGTTATGTCTTTAGCACACGCCTCACATGCAAACCTGATTTTTTATCATGAGTGGTATTGAAACTTGAGCCTAGAACCTCTTGTTTTCTCCAATACAATATTGAATTATGTTCTTATCTAAAGCTTAAGCGGTAATAAAAAGCACTTATTTACTTATTCATGGCCTCTACAGGTAAAGCAACAAAAGGGTTTCCTAGAAGAGCTTTTTAAGAAGAAAAACATAGTCCAAGAGGGTCATGTAGGAAATGAAGGAAAAGAAAAGAAACAAGCCAAGGGAAAACATGCAGCTCATTTCATGAAAAAGATGCTGCAGAACCTCCAGTACAAATCAAAGAGCTCTAATACAGTTTCTTCTAAAGGAAATATCACTGGATCTGTTAACAAGAGGAAACTCCCTCAGGTTAGTAGTTGTACTTTAAGGTCAAGAGCTATTAAAATTTGACACTTGAAAATTAAGTTCACAGGAAAGGATTGCTAATATTTGTAATCAAAGATAAATATACTGGACCACCATATAATTAACACTTGAAACCAATCATATCACTTTTTGAGTTACTTGTCAAGTGTTATTCTCAATAGTTTAAGTTTCTGGACTACTAAGTATATACTCTTTTTATAGCCTTCTTTTTAATTAAGTATTTTCCTGATAACATTCTTTGAGTATAAGATGAATGGTTTTATTTGGGAGTTGTACTTACTAATCAGCAGAAGGGTTTTATTAGAGGAAGTTTAATGACAATCATTTCTTTTGATTTCTCTTTCCTGTTAGTTTTTCCAATTTTATTTTCCCATCTTGAGTATCTTAACAGTAAAATCGAACTAAATGTGCCTACCTATGAAGAAATTTTTGATAAGAGGTCTTCACATGCATGCAAACTAGAATTAATCAACAGTATTTTTTACTGATATCTAAGTAGTACGTAATTTATATCATATTTTCAATAAAAATGAGCTTAATCATTGCTGTTAGTTCAAAAAGCAGGAAAAAAACGAAGTCAATGAGTTCATCCAGAGGAAATAACTTTTGATTTTTTATGTAGGTCCTTAAAATGTTTCACAGGAAAGTTCATCCTGTGAATGAGAAAAATCTACAAGATAATGAGACTAGCAATATTTCCGCATGCAAGGCTGGTAATCTGGGAGCAATCAGTGAAGTGAACGCAAAATTTTATCCAGCTGCAACTCCAAAGAAGGAAGTAATAAGCAGAGAGCACTGGATTAAAACAGATAGTGATTGTAAGTAAAACAGCATTACACTCAATCTCTTTTGTTCTCTGTTAAAAACATTTATCTAACTTTTTTTTTTTTTTCATTTTTGCAAATATAGACTTGGTGCTGGAGCTGTAGATGGCAAAAGCTTGCAGAAATAGTATATAATTATGTCCAAGTGTGAGCGTAGTGTTAATATAAAGAATGAAGGAATACCTTAATTCTTTGTGCTACTGATGTGTGAGATAAACGAGCTGTATTCATTAAGATTGATGCATTGTTGTGCAAAAAAATGTTAAGAAAGTAATATTGTCTGCTAAGAATTTTTTTCCAATTTTTTTCCTTTTGTTTTCCAAGCACTGAAATTCTTAAATGATGCGTGAAGGTGTAATGTGTGTCCCTGTTGCATGAGCGATATGGAAATGATCGAGTAAGGTGTTTCTTTAGCTAAGAATTTTACTTTTTTAGTTTGCATGATCCAATCATTGACATGCCACTAGCTTATTTGTGTTTACAGGGAACGAAAAATATGGAGTAACAAAAATCCATTAGCAGAACTTGTTGATTGTGTTATTTGTCAAAAGTGGATCCTTGTGTTATATGTTTCCTC